>NW_020799101.1:44413091-44538733 GCF_003259725.1 Athene cunicularia
CTGCACATGGAATAACTAAAGAGCCCTCAGAATTGTGCAGTACATCTGCCTATTCCCAAAGGAAGCTCTTTTAATTAAAGATGACTTCTGCTCGGCAGCTGCTGTGCAGGACAGTGCTAGACCACTGCGGTGTGGAGAAGCCCTGGTGAGTCATGTGAAACATGATAAAGGTACAGCCCTTCTCCTGCTCCCGAAGGGTTCACTGCACCTCCCAGGGGGTGCTGCACAGAAGTCGGGGAGGGGGGGACACTGTGGGTACAGCAGAGGTCCCAGGAGGCTGGTGGTGATGGGGAGTGAAGCCCTGTGGGTCAGGTCAGGCTTGTGAGCAAACCCCAACCCCTCTGTGGGACTTTCTGCAGGAGGTGGCTTCTCCCTCTGCTCAGGGCTTGGCCGGTCCCTCCCCTCCAAGGGGGATAATGCCTTGTCTGAGTGCAGCTGAAATGGAAGTGGTTGTGCCTGCTCCCAAGGAGTGGCTTGTGGTGCTGGTGGTTCCCCTGCCTGATGTAAGGGGACCCGACAGGTCAGAGTTTCCTCTCGCCCCTGCTTCTTGGGGAGGTGTTGTGACTCGTGATTTCCTGGAATGAAACTGAGGTGACCAAAATGCTGCTGCTGAAACTGCGTGGAAATTCCTTAGCGTCAGAAGCAGCATCGAACCAGCTGCTGGCAGAAGAGGCTATTTCAAGGGAGGGCTATTTGAGGAACAGCAAGCTGCTTTAATGCCTGTAACCAAGACCTCAAAGGCTCCTTTGATTTGATGCTGCAGTGCTGCTGGTGGTCTCAGAGCCTGAGTGTTTCTGCATTCATTCCCAATCTATCGTGTTGCGGCTGTCGTGGCGGTGGTTTAGACTTGATCCTGTAGTAAAACAGTAAGTTCCTGCTTTGTGTAGCTTCAGGCAGATGGGAAACCTCTTCCTTGCTCAAGCTGTCAGCTATGAGCAAGACCTACCAATGTGTATACAAGTAGATGGCTGTGCACCTGGTATTGTCCCATGGGAACCTAAACAGTCGCTCCTTGTTTGCCCGGGCTCCCCCGTTTTGTGTCGTGTATCTGCTGTGCGCAGCAGGCAGCAGCTCGCCGCGCTGGCTCTTTGTTCTCGGTGTGTGGTGTAACTAGCCCGATGGCACCCTGCCTCTCCTCTCCTGGCAGAACTGAAATAAAAGTAATAGTGACGAGGCAATCTAATAGTAACAATAATGCAATCCTCTCGAAATCCTCATTTCAGAGATACTATAAACCAATCAGGCAAGCCAGTCCTAGAATGAGGGAAGGCCAGGAGGTCCCTCACCCTTCCGAGGAGCAGTATGCACAGAATCACAGAATCCTCTTGGTTGGAAAAGACCTTGAAGATCACCCAGTCCAACCGTGAACCTCACACTGACCGTTCCCAACTCCACCAGATCCCTCAGCGCTGGGTCAACCTGACTCTTCAACCCCTCCAGGGATGGGGACTCCCTCCCTGCCCTGGGCAGCCCATTCCAGCACCCAACAACCCCTTCTCAAAGAAATACTTCCTAATATCCAGTCTGACCCTGCCCTGGCACAACTTGAGATCATTCCCTCTTGTCCTGTTGCTTGTTACCTCATCAGAGACTCATCCCCAAGCTCTCTGCAGCTTCATGGTTTCCACTGCCCTGGCAGGAGGAGGAACAGCAAGCTCTCTCAGCTCAAGGTCCCGGTCCTCATTCCTGAGGACAGCAAAAACTAGTTTGGCCTTTGTACTGAGACAGGTGTACCATGGCCACCTTGCTCTGTCCTTACAAGATGCCTCTCAGTCACCTTGCTGTGCCTGCAGTGTGATTCCTCTCTATGCCACCAGACTTCAAAGAAAAGATTTTTAAAGGTCCTTTCCTATGCTGTGCCTTGTTCACTGCATTCACTTGGGTTTAATTCTTGCATTTAGAGCCCCATGCAGTCCAAACCTTTCCCCGCTTCTCTTCCTCCGGTACCGGGATTAAACACGTCCTTTCCCCCCTTTTGCAGGGTGCTCTGCAGCCTTCCCACTAGCCTCTGTATTATCCCACAGACATCTTGCGTCATTGGCAAGATGAGAATGTGGTCACATAATGTGCGAACACAGGCCACATAACCAGTCCTCCTTCATGCATCTTGGATACAGTGAGACAGGAGGGGCCGCGGGAGGGGACTGCACCTCGAGAGCAGGTTTGCTGAGTGCCAGCGTACATTATATACAGTGCCCTGGGCTGCGTCCGCTGCAGCTGGCATGTGGGGTGTGCCTGGGAGGGGTGGCTGAAATGCAGGTGCAGAAGCAGAACAGGGACGGTAAGGTAGAAGTGAAAGAACTTGCTCTGCACAGGGGTTTTTGGAGGTGTGGTCTCCTCACTCCTATTTCTGCAGCAATCCATGGCCTGCAAATTGTCTAATAAATCTAACTTTGCTCAGGCTCCTCTCTCTTACCAAAAGAGTTGTAAAGTCAGTCTGAGATGAGAACAGATTTTACATAAGAATTATTTGGGGCAGTATCTGAAAACTCTTTTACAACCAGTTTTGGGAACTAAACGCTTCTGGAAATCCACTCCAACATCCCATATCAGGAAGAATCAACCTTCAGTAAAACACTCCTATTCTTAAACAGAATACTGAAAGTGCTTTTTCTTTCCCCTTTCTCTCTTTAATTTAAGCATCTGTTCAGGTTTATGACCATACTCCTTAAGCCAGAATGCTTATCTATAAAGATGCAAGGCTCTGTGGGGCAGGTGAAGTACTGTCTGCCTGCTCTTATATTCAGCCTTCCTCATCTGCGCACTGGCAGAGTATCCAAGCCTACAAGTTATAAGCATGTCGCTTGTTTCTGATTCTTACGAAGAGTGTCCTACTTCAAGGAAGGAAGCCTGGGCTCAAAATATTCCCCCTGAGGATTAGTGCAAAGGCCGGTTCTTAAAGAAAATGTAAAAAGTGATTACAAGGTGCGGTGCAAATGGCTTGCGTGTGTGCCAGCAGCTCCGGTGCCTGAATGAATTTGTGTCAATGGCTTTGAGAACGGGATATATGTTAGCAAGGGCAGAGTGGAGGTATATATGCATCAGTGACTGCATGTATAATGGGTTATGCTTCAGTGCCACTCAGATACGAATCACTGAGTCTGTAGAAAAGCATTAAATCTGTACCACTGCATTTGCTGTGAACTGGGGATACATATTAAAAGAGAGCTTCCAAAGAGCCTGAGTTTTATTAGAAAGTCTGAAGTGAATCATGCTCTTCTGAGGTCTTGCAGCAGGGACTTGGCAACAGAGGAGAAACAGATCTGCGGAGATGTTGTAGCTAAGCTGTGCACAGATGGTAAACTAAAAGCCCAAGTATAAACAGAATCTTTTACAACATACACGGTAAGCTGGTTTCTCAGCTAGTGATTAGACAAAAGTGCTTGTAAGAAAACACATAGGCTGGAGAAACACACCATTATGTGGTGTGTAAGGCCAAAGACCAAATACCATTTCAAAGGCAGCCAGAGACCAGCCAGTAGGTCATTCAGCCAAGCAATCTACTTTTGCCTTGAGCCATCTTCATTTCAAACGCAACAACCATTCCCTGTCAAATGAATGCTTTCTTTTGAGAAGGATTTAATCTCTTTGTCCAGTCAAGTCATGGCCTATTCTGTAGATAAACACGGGAAGTCTGCATACGAGTCCAAGTCCCTGGGATGCAGCCTTGTACAGGTCCCGATTCATTTGTACAAAGGTCTGTCTCCTTCAGGCACAAGGGAATACCAGTGCCCTACACAGATCTCTCTGTGCTGCGCCTTCATGGCCATTCACAACCTTGCTCTGGGTTGCAAGAAGCTGCGCAGTCCTCAGAGCCCCACTGCTTTGCAATGAAAAACAGAGGTACTGCACGGGTGGCTCCTAATTATGTGTGGCTGCTAATGATGGAGGGAGCTACAGCCCCCTTCTTCTCTGTTGATAAAACTATGCCTGGCTGGGTAGGAGCCATTCTGGAACAGTGGGATGCAAGCAAGTTCCCACCACTTTATATACAAGCAGTATATGTAAGATGCTTCACATCTCTCGAGGTAGCAGGGTTGGAAGGTCTCAGGGTCGTTCTGCAGCAAGCTGCGGAGTAGAAAGGACCAAACTGCTTTGCTCTAGTCTCAGAGGACCTCTGAGAAGAAGGGATCTGAGGTTCAGGTTGCTGGCCAGTGTTAACATGTATCAGAAGCAGGAAATTAGTCTTTGGCATTACAGAGAACAGAGAAAGACACATGTGGATTTATAATATTTGCATATTTCTTCTTCTTAAAAAGTCTTTGAATTGGACATGCGTTACTGTAACTCTAAAAAGGGAAGGATTCCTGTGCTGAGGAGGCCAAAACATTAAGAGGTTCAGGTGATACAGTGATGAGTGCCTAACTTTGAAAAAAAGGTTCTTCCAAAATTGTTTCAATAAGGAGGAAAGACTTCAAAAACAGAGCAAAGAATTGCTGTACTTTTTTTCTGTTTAAATTCCAAGTTGAAAAAAAAAATCAAACCACTTACAGTTCACAGTGTCTGTTTAATAACACAGTATAAAATATATAGAATGCAAAGAATGATATAAGGTTGCAGATTTTGTCAAGTCTCATTTGACAGAAGTGCTTTCATTGCACTGTAAGTGGAATCCTATTTTATTTGCCAAAAGCTGTGATTTACTAGCAGATTAATCATACACAAAGAATAATGGTTAGAGTGAACAGAAATAAAACTGCAGTGGTTGCTGGGGCTTGTGGGGCAAGGGGACACTTAACTTACTGTCCTAGTTTCAGCTGGGATAGAGTGCTTAGTTTCTGGCTGGGATTAAACCACGATATGTACATTAGGGGGAAAAATGTTTATCAAAAGATATGGTTTTGAAGTAGACTGGTTGTTTGGGTTTTTTGGGTTGTTTTTTTGTTTTGTTTGTTCCACACACCCCCCACCCCCACCCCCGGACTAATTATTTTTGCTAATTCTGCAGTTTATGACTTCGTAGTCAAGTCAGCTTCAGTAAACTGCATTAATTTTCCTGATGACCAGTTGCCCTCCCCTGGTTGAAATGAGAAATGCAGGCTATTGAAAATTTCCAGCAGAAGTTAAGATTCGGAAAAGCTACAGGGAAACCATTCTGCCAGAGGCACCACGTAACTGGAAAGCAGATTCCTCTGTAGCCTGGTCATTTTGGACCCTGGTAAGGGGCCTCTCGCAGCTGGCTATTAGAGAAGTGACTGCACTCCCCAAACTCGGTATTTTTCAAGAAAATATTACTCCCCCATCAATGGGCGCGGGAAAAGGCAGCACTCAGGGATGTCTCTTCCTAGACATTAACTATGGGACTTCTGAACTCTAAGCTTTTGTGGATCCATTAGGCATTAGCAAGTATGGGAGCATGTGCCCCCATGAGTTGGATGTCTATCTGACCTTTGAGATGGGAAATTTGCTGGAAAAAATCATCAAGATTTACCATCCTTTTCAGAATTTCTCCCTTTTTAAAAATCCTCATAGAAACTAATCTCAAAAGGACTTCCACAGAGTGTGAGCATGTCACAGACATCTCTAGGTTGAGCAGAGACCATGACTGCTGCCATGGGATTGCTCATTTGAGGCAGATAAGACATAAAATGCCAGTTGAGTTTCCAAAAAGCGTCACGGTCGTTAAGGAGCTCTTGCTTGTGCTGCTGAGCTCTGTTCAGTACCTGGGCATGCCTGGGCTGACAACATCCATAGTGTGGCTTTGTGGAATTTGGTGCAGCTAAGACTTAACCTGATCTTACAGTCCTCTTTGTGCCTTTTGCAGTCATCTTTGGCAACCAGAAACTAATTCCAAAGAGGCAGCATTCAGGCTCAGTTCTTTTAAACAGATGTAGATATGGACGAACACCTGAAGCACTTGACCTTACTCCCAAGGATTCCATGCCAGACACCAAACTGTTCTTCCTCTTACACAGAAACATTCTTCTTCCAGTGTGCTCTCTCTCCTTGGAGATATAAGGCATCTTGTTTGTGCCTTTTGCAGGAGAGACCTTACCTTGAATCACAACCTCCTGTTCAGAAGTCAACAAGAATATCCACCGATTCCCCAGGAACCAAGTTGGGTCTTGTTTCTAAAGGCAGCCTGCTGGAGCACAATAAGTTCCACTTACAACCTTGATTTGATCTAGTATTTACTGATTGAAGCGGTATCTTGGATTTATTGTCCATCTTTGCACTGCAAGGTTATGAAATGCCAAACTACCACAAGGTCCCTTGCCTCCCACAAGATTTGAGCTATTTTGCATAATATCTTTCCATAACCGTGTTTATGAGGTTAGGCTGTCTGGATGAATATATGCATTTGTCTGCATAGTAAGAAGAAGGAGCCAGAGTGTTGATAACAACACTACTTTCCTTCTAAGATCATGTATTGAATGCAAAATTGTATGGATCTGCCCTTGTCTTTCAAAAAGGAAAAACGGAATTGACACCAGAGGAACACGGGGACATCTGTGCAGATCACGTGTGATTCACTCCTGGCACCCATGCTGAGCAGGACTGGCTCTGTCTGTGATACAAGGCTGAATAAGGGTGTTTAAACACTCACCTGTTTCTTGACACTTCTTTTAAATGTTACCTTGGACTGAGAGGAATGAACATTACCCAGCAATGGGGAAAGCTTCCCTGTTGATCTGCACTGGGGGTCTGCTGAGACAGATGCTGTTGCTTAGGCAGTATTAATTCCACACCCCACAGCCCCAGAGACTGGTGAGAAGTCATCCCTTCCAGTCCAGTTCACATAAACACTTTAGAAAACCCAAGGAAAGAGAACCCAGTTCCAGGTCTGCCAAGGTGAATGAAAGCACTCAGGAGCTGGCACTGGCAGGCTGGATATTTTCTCAGGGAAATGTGTGCAACACTGACATGATTTACTTGAAGGAGCAAGGCGAATACAACAACCAGTCCTATGACACTACTACTTCTTACATAAGCTCAGATCCACAAAAGCGTTTAGCGACTTAGTTCTCTTCCATTTAATTTATAAAGGCATCCAAGTACCTCCTTGCTATGTAGAGCCAATTTTAAACACTGTGTTGAAAGAAGTCTCTTTCCCACCGTTGCTTTCTTGCTCTTTCTCACCCAGATGCATGTTTCAATGCCCGCATGGGCAGTGAGGTGCCCAAATGCACCCTTGCATCACCTATTTATACATGTAAAGCTGCGCTGAACCACATGTAGGAATTAAAACCTTGAGGTCCTCTAATAGCTTGCAACTGGTCTTGTGCCTTTCTTCCACTTGGTGTCTCTCTTTAGTCTCAAATCCAGGGCTGGTTCTCCAGGAGTGCTCTCCTGGGGATAATTATATCTTACTTGCATCGTAGAAGTACCCCAAAATTTCAGTGGGGCACCACGACTTCATAGTGATGAGCAACGTAGAGAGTTCGCAAAATGTGAGACTCCCTTTCCCTCCCCTCCCCTCCCCTCCCTCCCAGCTGCATAGCTTTGTTGTATGCTCCCCATCAATTTTAAATGTGTTTAGGAAATTCAAATATTTATTTTTGGTGACTTTTTTTCATGAAGGTGGCATATGTGTTGTCCAACTTGATCTAATTCGTGTTACAGAGAACTAGAGCGGGTTTGACTCACCCTCTAATAAGTACTAGAGAAGTTTACAGACATGCAAGTGAAGCACAAAGTGTTACTTTACTGAATTCACAAAATAGCATTTTTTAAAGAGATCTTTTCAAGATAACATCAAATAAAAGCACTGTCTTTGCCCTTGTGCACAAACAGAGAAGACAAGGGAGAATTTTAAAAACCCCGTATAATACTTCTAATGATTCTTCATATTTAGTGGAAAAATTTCGGGGGGTGGGGTGGTGGTGTGGTGTGTGTGTTTTACACCTTTTTGCACCAGAACCCAACATCGTTATGGTACATAAGACTGACTTGATAGGGAAATCCATACGCTTGGCTTCCTTTTTGATTTCTGTATAGTGCGAGCCAGCTTTTCAATGACAAAAGCTATGTTGGAACTCTCCACTTTGAAAGACTTTGTATATTTGCTGCTACACATGGAAAACACTGTGGCTTACAACATAAATGCCTTAATGTGCTCAATTCACTCCTGTTTCTGGGGCTTTTCTGTTTTGCCAGTTCATCTGAGATTAAATCTCTGAGAGAAAGTGGTCCAAATCTAATGTGTTTGGCAGTCCCCTCAATTAAAATCTCCTTTCTCCAAAGACCTTTTGGTGTCTTGCTTAATTCTGATCTGGAGACCTAGAGACTAGACTCTCAGCTAGTATAAATGAGGGAAGTATACCACATAAGAGCAGCTGAGGATCTGGAAAATAGTATCTACCAATAACTTCTTACTTCATGTGGGTTCTACCCAAATAATTCACTAGCCCTCCTGTGGGAGAACAAAGCACTGTATATTTCCTTTTACGAGCTGTTTTGCACATAAATGCTCTTTGCAGTCCTAGTACATCTCCACTGAAACCAGCGAGAGCAAGTTTGCAGAGTTTGTGCGTAGCTTATTTTTAAAACCTTTCAAAATCACAGAGGAATATTCCTCAGATTGCAGATCCCCCACGCAAAAGAACTACAAAGTGTGCCAGCATTTTCTTAAAGATGCTGAGATCCTTTTGCCGTGCCTGCGTGGGATGAGCGGGACATCCTGGACTTTCATGGTTGTGGGATACGGAGTTTGGACAAGGATGGACGTGCCATCTAGCGGCTTCTCGTCCCGATTACTTGGACAATCTTAGCCCAAATTCTTAACGGGACACTCATTTCTTTCTGTAAAGTGGAAAATTAAGCATCGTAGAGTCTTATCTGAAAATCTTAAATTGTCGATTTTGTCTATACAGCACCAAGCTGGAAAGTCTCTGTACCAGGCCCTGTCTGGTTAGCAGGGCATGCCCCAACCAGTGCTTCTAACAGCTGATTGATTGAGGGTTTGTCCAGTGTCACTTGCAGGGGCTTCTGCCTCTTGCTGTGGGTGAAGGTTTCCCTCTCCAGAAGCTTTTCTCCCTCTTCCACGTGCAAGCCTTTCCCCCTTCTGTGCCCCATTTCACTCCTACCCTTCTGAGCTGCCCTCAGCAGCTCCTTTCAGTCCCCAGTGCAGGGGTGGCAGCACTGCAGAGGAGGCTCAGGAGCAGCTATAAACAACTCTTTAATTCTCCTCTTCATGCCAAAAACTAACTAAGGCTGCTGTGAAAGGGATGTTAGATGTGGGAAAGCAATTTGCAACCCTCAGGATCCTGCTTGCCACCAGCAGAGTTTCCCCAGCGAGAAGAAGGCAGAGAGGCTACTCCATGCTGTTTCTAGACACCCTCCACCGAGCCGGCACTGAACGATCCCATACATCAGGCCAATATCAAATGTAACCACAGGGGAGGCTTTCCCTTATCTTTCAGGACAATTACCAAGCTATACATCACTTGAGCAGTCTGGGAACTATGGGAGATTGTGGTTTCTGGTGAAACGGGAAAATCTTTTCATGGTTAGCGCTGGCAATGAAATTTGTATCCCACCTCCATCTGGGCTGAGCCACGGGTGATCGTTCTCTGAGAGATGAGCTTCTTTCGATGTCAAAGGGCAAATAAATAAATAACTATGTGTGAATGTGCATTTCAAGGAAAAATCATGCTTTTTTTTTTTCCTTCCCACTCCTGCTCCTCATTTTGCCTTGGAGAAGTTACGGGTTTCCTCAAGTCCTCAGAGAGGTTGAAAACTGTCCAAAATGTGCTTCAGGAAAGTGATTGCTCAAAGTGAATCAGTTTCCAGGGTCTGCTCACCATCTGTGCGCCTTTAGGAGATTGTCACACTTTCGGCTGGCTTCATCCATCTCTCTAATTCCTTGGTTACAGTCAAAACAGTTTTAAAAGGGTTCGGTTCCCACAGTGGGAAAGTAACTGGGACGCTGCCTGCTAGCATCACTTCACCCAAGAGCAGCTGACGCTTTGTGGAAAACTTTGAAAAGCAAATTTCTCTTCTGAGTCAGTTCTGCTGATGTAGCTTCCACTTGGAGAATTTCTTTGCTCCCTTCTGCTTCTGTATTTGAAAGGCCATTTTTATGAGAAGGGGATCCTGCTTTCCTGGAAGGATGTGCTCCTTCTGGTGAAGTCACAAGCATCTGTGGCATTGGTTCACCCACCCTGAACAATCTGGACTGGTTGATTTTCAGGCAGAATGAGTCTGATATGATGAGCCATGGCTTTCTGGTCTGACATGTTTTGAATTATTATTCCGCCTCTGTTACATTTTTCACAGAAGTGCCCCAAGCCACTGACAGACTCTGTTTAGCAATAAAGAAATAATCTTCTCCACAGCAGCTAATGAGATGCCAGCAAAGATGCTATGTGGCTGAGTCATCTTCATGTTGCAATAGTGCTGCCCAGCTAGCCACCCTACGAGATTTAGCAGGCCCAGACTTTTCAGCTGGGATAATTCATCTCTTGCAGTCTCTCTCAATAAGCTTCAGCAACTAGAAGGGTGAAAAAAGAGCCCCTTTCATTGCAGAAGACAACTGATGGTCTCACCACCTAAGGTGCTGACTGTCCCAATATGTATCTTCATTAAATGTGGCAGTCAGTGAGGAGGCTTGGGAAAAAAATAGTCCTTTCATTGTCTGAGAGCTCAGAGAATGATCCCATAGCACCCAGTCATCTGTCACAGGCAGCTCAGACTGTTGGCCAATAGCTGGATCTCTAGCACAGTTCATGGCAACTAAAGAGGAATTAGATTTCTGAACAATTCTGGGGGATCAGGGCCTGGATTAGAAAGAAAGAGGAAGCAGGAGCCCGAAGTTCAGTTTACTGTGAATGAAAGATTACACCATATTGCTCACCTACATCCACCCTGATGATGCAGCACACCAGCTCTCTGCTGCTTCCACGTGGTGAGCAGGAATGAGTGACTCCATGGATTTTTTTGACTCTTCTCATCTTTCCACCTCTCACTGCAACGTTGAAACTGCTCTGCTGGACCGTCTGTCTATGCTAAATCCATCCTAGCGGGGCAGAGTTGCTGTTGTCTCACTTTAAGTTCAGGGAGTCTCTCTGCACCCTTCTCAGGAGTGATTGTCCAGGTTAGCTGGGGTTCTCCTCACTCAATTCTCCTGTGGCATCATTTATAGACTGTTTTTTTAGAACATGAGATCAAAAAGCAGCTACCAAGCTGTGTCCAGATCTCAAACCCTTATGTTACCTCTTAATAACTGAGGCCACTACCCAGAGTTTTGGACATAACTGAAAGGAAAGGCAACATGTCGTGCCCTGTGGTTGAACACACCACCATGCTCAAGACAGAGTGGATCTTTTCTAAGCAACAGCAGTAGACACATGGGTCTTTCCACTCTAAGAGTGACTCCGTGACAAGCAGCAGGGAAGGGGCCATTTTATGGTGTCCTCAGGGGACAGCCTGCATCTTCCTGGCAGCGTGGAGGTCCAAGTGGACATTTATAGCATGGCTCCCCACGAGGGATTTATGGCTTGGCTCTGCAATGTGGCAAGCTGCTAAATACTCCAAGTATGGTACAAATTGGTTGGAGGAGAAGCACAAAGCCAGAGCTTCACGAGCAACACACAGGAGGTCTTATGCTGCTGACTTATGATGTGTGTGGCAAAATGATGGCTGAGGAGGCTGCTACCATAAATGTGGGTATCACATGTGTTGCTCTAGTAGATGCAGCATCATGTAAACATTAACACTAGGGCTCTTAAAACGGTATTCTGTAAGCACAGGGTTGTTTCCTCTGCAAAAGAGGCCATTTCTCTTCTCCATTACCAGAAAAAATGTGTACCATCCCTCTGTTCCTATTTCACTTTACCCTGCTGTGAACTAAGACAAAACAAAAAGAGAGTGAAGAGGGAGGTAGTAAAGAAGAAAAATAAGGGTTTGCGCTTCCAACATTCAAATAGTTTGGACATTGCAGCCTTACTTGGACCTTGAAGGATGCTCTGGACACTAGCCGAAGGCCAGCCCCTTCTGGCATGTTTGCAAATGGCTGCCAGTCAGTTGGGCTGAGGAGGGAACATCAGTGTGTGGCATTAGCCACATACATTCCTTCCTAAATTCCCACTGCTGACCTGAGGATTGATGTGCCACATCAACATGAACCTAAAACCTAGCAGGGCTTGGGTGTGCTTCTAGGCTTTCCAGCACCTTGTTTCAATGTGCGCTGAGGGGCTCCGGTGACGGAGGGGAAGGCTGTGGTTAAGATCCCATTGAGAGATGAGTGTTACCGGAGGTCATCACTGCTGATGGCTCTTGCCTGTGTGAGAGGAGCAGCTTGGTTTGCATCCAAGCCTTAGATTCAACAGCGCTGAACCCATCACCACATCTGCTTGTACAGCCACACAGCCCCTTGCTGGCAGGCTCAGCGGAGAGGATAGTGCTGAAATATGGTGCAAAGACTGATGACACAGTGTCTTTTGTGGAGATAAAGGGAGGCTGATCCCTTTCATCACTGCTTAAGCAATTGTTTCAGATGTCTTTGCCTTGCTTTTGTTCTGGTGGGGGTGGAAGCTGGGGCAGTAGCGGCTGCAGGACAACCTTTGCCAGAAGGTACAGCTCCCTGGGGGGCATGGGCAGTTCCCACTCCCTGTTCGCTGGAGGGCAGCCCCACACTGGGCATCTCCAGCTGCCTTGGACATATTAGAAATGCCTGGTGCACAGGGACGTCCATGCTCCTGTCCGTTGGGGTGTCCTGTGAAAGGAAAGGCTCTGCAGAAGGGTTTCTGCTTCTGGCTTAGGAGCAAAATGCAACACAAACCAGCAACACTCAGTCCCATCTGAACCCCTCTGTGGTCCTTTTCCTAAGCGGAGGCCCAGCCCCGCTGTTCCCCTGCATGCAGTATGGCAGCCAGGAGCGTGGCTGCAGAACATCAAAGTTAATTAGCATCCAAAAGCAAATAAATCAATCAATACATTCCCAGCCCCCTTAGAAAATCTCATTATTGGGAACCGACCCAGGCAGGGACTCCCAGGAAGAACTACAGAACAAGAGATTCTCCAAAGCTGTAATTTTTAAGGTTGTACCACTTGGAGAATAATTATAACCAGCAAAACAATGTTCACATCTCACATTAATATAAAGTAATGACTGCATGCCTGTAGCCAGCTAACCACAGAACTGAGAAGAGACTGTCAACTCTTCTGTCCTGCCATAATACAAAGCATCTTGGAAATGCTAACAGCCGCTGCACGCCAGCCTCTTGTCATCCCTCCTTCTTAAAGACACAGACCAAGGGCTGCTTCGGCCTCCCAATGTCACTTGTACAGGAGATGTCGTCACCGATGAGTTTCCTTTCTCTCTAAACTAAAAATGAAAACTAGCATGTTTATAGTTTTCAGTGAAGCAGAATTTTAAGATTATCTCAGACATTTTAAAAAGCTTTTGTTTCAGAAAAATACTGCTTCCAGTTTTGGAAATGTGTCAAATTTCAAAACACCATTTTGCCTTCTTTCCTTTCTATGTTATATTTGCTATCCTTTTTATGCTAGTTCCAAGTGTGTCTCGAGCATGTGTTTATGGTGATGTGCGATGAAATAGTGGAAACAAGAAGAACATACAAATAAATTAAATTAAATAAGATAAAACAAACCAAGTAATATTTTTGAAACTCCAGCACAAATTTTATAGCTGGAAAAAAACCTAGTATAAAGTTTTATTCTGTGGGAATCTTTGCCATAATCCATACAATTTCAGCACCTTCCTCCAAAGTTATTAGAAAGTCTTTCAAGCATGCAACCAAAAACCTTCTGAGATGAGCCTCAACAGAAAAGTCTTCATGGAAATTTAGATCAGGGTTGGACCTTAACTTGAAAGGCATTTGGGTCTAGTGCAGCCAGACCATAAAATCCTTGAGATGGGGACTGTGTTTTTAATTCTGTATCGGTGATTATCCTTGAGCCACAGAAGAGACCATGAGGCAAATAATAAATACTAGTACATTCACTGTATATAGTGACTATAGTGAGGTTTTCTCTGGCAAAGCCTCAGGGTAGGATACATACTGGAGCAGGTCAGCCCTGGGGATGGCTGTGCTGCCCTGGCCCTGGCTCTGTGCTGACTGGCCAGGCTGTCCCATGGGGGTAAAACCAGTGGCTGAGGCCTGACCCAGAGCCAGCAGATCTTGATGCTGAGTTTAAAAAGGAATTAAAAAATGCACATTGACTATTATGCTTTTTCCTTGGCGGTTCTGGTCTTTGGAAGAAAAATGGGCCACATATAATTCCAATCTTGTCCTCAACATCGTATCAATATTTATGACTCTTTAGCCTGATATTTGCAAAGAAGAAAAAGGAAAAAAAGAATGTCTTGCAGAGCTAAATAATAAAACAATGATAGTAAAAATCAGAAATTGGGGCATGTGAAATCATCTCCCTTTAGACTGAGATAAAAAGTGAATAAAATATGGCAAGAGTGTTCTGGAGATCAGGATCCAGAGAGGACACCTTTATTGCTGGTAACATCTATCGAAGGGTTTGTTACAAGATCATCTGCCATCAGAAGGAGACTTCTGCAAGTCAATTTGAGCACTAACATGGGTATGGTTTAGAGGCGGTCCCTACTCTTGGTACTGGAGGAGGTTCACCATCTCCATCTCTCATATTAATTAGCTGTCTTAGCCAAAGTGTTCAGGAGGTTGCACTGTTTTGTCAGCAAATTCTTCTGCTGTAGCTTGTTTTGACTCTCTCAAGGAGATCTTTTGGGGGTAGTGCTGTCCACTTATACTTCAGCACCCAGGTCCTCATGCAGGGTTTTGAAAGGTTGCCTTCTGTTCTCCCTCTTGTCTGTTGTGCTTTTAAGGCTATCAGTAGGATTAGTAGAACAGTTGCTTAGTGGCTGTTGATGGCTGTTGATGCTTTAACTAAATAACAAAAGAAAGGAAAAGTCAAAGGGATACTGAGGGCGGAGATCATGGCAAGATCCATGGCATCAGCAGAGCTTGCAAGGATTCCTAAACGATTAGAGCACCTTCACTGTGGTTTTAATGGACTGAAGTAAATCTAGTGGCAAAATTATATTGATGGCATGGGTGCAAGGTTTTGCAAATTGCAAAAATTTGCAAGGTTTTCTGCAAAACCACCAAATCAGCATCTGAAAGTGTCCTTTCTTCCTCAGGAGATTAAACACTGACGGGACACCTGCGTTACCTCTGGGTAAGGAGGAGCTGGGACCTCCTTGTGTGCCTCTTCCCACCTAGAGACCCAAGCCCTGGCCCGAGGGGATGTCAACCAGCATCTTGGAATGGCGTGGACAGAAGTGTCTCACTTGGCAGCCACTGAGGACATTCTTTGGCTCATCTGCAGAGTTTAACACCAGAGACATTCACACCATACTGGGGGGAGAGACTGCAGGACAAGGCAACCTCTCCACCTCACTTCACTCCGTTTGAACCCTCCAAACAGTCCAAACTTGCCTTATGTGCCAGAGCAAAGCTGTCGCCACTGGGCACAGGGAGGGATCGGCTCACTCCTGTGCCACTCTGCTGGCACCCCCTGGGAGACTGAGGGGAGGGACTCAAAGGGGAAAAAGTGGCCTGAGAAATTGTACTCTCACTCTGTGCCACTGGGAGGCCACCCCCGGAGGTCTGTCAGCAGCTGACATATTTAGGATAATCTTTATGCTTCTGCAATCTGGTCCGGGGTCAGAAAACAAAATACAGAAGGTGCCATCAGCTCCCGGCTGGAGCCTCACCTTCTTGGCTGGGGACGATTGCAGCAAAGTGGGGACTCTGGCCCTAATTTGCAGGACGAAGCCACCAGTCGCTTTACAGAAAACAGTCGAGTTTCTGGGTGTCCTGTGCCTTCACGGTGCTAGGCAATAGGCAGTGAATCTCATTTATCTTCCAAGAATCTCAGAAAGCCTGGCAACTGCCCCGACACCATCTCGCTCCAACTGAGAACTAAGGAATTTTGCCGCAAGACCCATCCGAAACCCGCTTGAGCTTTCCAAGCCCGCTGTTCCCTTGGGGCAGCGGGGGCGGGGAGAGAGCCTTGTGTTGATTAATATTAGAAGAAACTCCCCTGAAAGAATGATAGATCATGGCTTGGTGACTCCAGAATCTTTTCTTGTTTCTTTCTTTGATGGGAGGAGGGGGAACTGGAAACAAAAGGCCTAGGAAGGGGGGAATGGAGGGAGGGGTGTGTTTTGAAATCTGCTTCCTTTTGGCCACGCTTGAACTTCCAAGAGCCTGGCTTTGACTGACATCCCTAGGAAATGGGAGAGAAAACTCCATGCTGAGCCGGCTCTCTGCCCAGCGGAGGAAGGAGGAGGCATCTGGCTCCAAGGAGCTGAAATAGATGCCTTTCATGTGTCCGTCATCCAGCATCACAGAGGTGCACTTGGGTTTTTCAACTGGAGCACTCCATTCCTGCAGGCTTCCAGGGCCTCTTCATCCCTCTCCAGGGCCTATTTACCCAGGCACTGCATCTGCACTCACCTGGATGGCTCCAGGTGGAGCAGCAGAGGAAGCCCAGACACAGAGCTGCTGCGTGTGTTCACACTCACAAGAAGGGAATGGAGTTGCCTTTGCAAAACCCAGCTTTGCCCTTCCCTGTGATCCTCTCTGCCAGTGGGGTGGCAGAGAACTGGGACTCCTACCCAGAGTATTTCAGAGACATCCTGTTTTAGGACTCAGGGAGGAACTGTGTTAGTGAGGGTTAGCCCATGACATGCAGCTGCCCCCCTGCCGGCAGCCCACCAGGGGGCAGAACTCAGGCAAGTACGTGGGGCACATGACAGGACAGAGCATCACAGGAAAAATGGGAAAACAGCTCTGAGAAGGGAGATCTGCTGCTTCTGTTGCATCGAGCTGGGATGGGAAGGTAGGAAAGAAGTCAGGGAAAAGTCTATGTATCGGCTTTATCTGGAGCTTGGAGACTGCTGGAGAGACTACAGAGGCATTTGCAGGATGGTTGTGCCAGGGTGGATGCTCAGAATAATGTCTGGGAGCACTGTAATTCCGGCTATTCTCAGAGAAGCTAGGATGATGCCTCCTGGGTGGGCACTCACAGAAAACCCACCTGATATTTGAGAGTGGATCCATAGCTTTAAAAACACCTTTTCGCTTTCCAATGCCCCTCACATCCGTCACCCTGGACACATCACTGCCACTGTGTTTGCCCTTATAGCCAAGCCAAGTGCTTATTGCTGTTCCCTGTGTTAGATCTCTTGTGCTGGATACCAGCTCTCTCCCAAAAGCTAGAAGCTTCTGAAAGGCTCTTGCCTCTGGTCTCCAGTTTTCCATGTCTGAGCACACAAATTTCTCAGCAGAGGACTTTCAAGATTCCTCCCAGCAGACCTCAAAGCCTGCTACCTTTTACTGCGTGTTGAAACGTTTAGTTGTTTGCATTGGCTTTTACTAACTAGCTGTTTTTTCTGAAAGTAGGAAGAGAGGAATTCCCATGTTTCTTTTACCACTGAATTCTCATTACCTTATTTTATACTCATCGTTAGGGTATAAGAAGGTTGAGCAATGGATCTGTCTACCCACAAGTTTGATGAGGTTCCCATTTCTTCTGGTAGGTACTTTCCTAATGCTCACCCTAAGCGGTACACTCTAGCAAGCCATTAAGACAGAACATGGTCAAACCCTACCTAATAAGAAGTGAGGGAAAGTCAAGCATACCAGATCTGCTAGGAGAAGAACAAGGACAGTGTAAATATTATTGCAGAGCAGTTTGGGGTCTTATTCACAATCCTCAGAGGGGTTTTCTTGGCATCCCCCTGCCAATGTAGTTTTGCTGAGCTTGTATTTTATCATGTCAGTCACATGACACATTGTCATAATCATGAGTGCCATCAGGGTGGCTTAAGGAAGACTGTGGTCCTTGTCACTTGCAGCTCAGGCTTTCTTTAGGTTAGGGAACTACTGGTGCCAAATTAAAGGAATGAAAAGTGGCTATAGGCACAAGATGCTGGTACTGACAGTCCCCCTTTGTGCAGATGGCCTGCTGAAGACCGTAACATGTTGGACAAAGTCCTCTGTTACAAGTTACATTTGCAAGAATTCGACTGGCATTTGTGCAGCTGTTCTGAAGTGGTGCTGGTGTCCCTGGACTGATAGTTCCTCTGTAAGTTCCTCTTTTCTCCTTGGGCCTGTCTTCAAACACTACATCTTCCCTAACGCTGCTAAAGGACAGGTGCCAACAAGGAAGATTTCCCCTTGCCAACAAGATAAACAGAGCGCAGGTTCAGCCAAGAGCCACAGAGAGCAGAGCTGACCCCGCTGCTCTCCCTACTCGTGGGGAGCGAGGCATGGGCTGGCTGCAGAGCTTGCCCCTCCGCAGGCGAGAGCCTTCAGCAAGAGCCAACCGTGCTATATTCCACCGCCTGTCTCCAGTTTCGCACACTGCCTGTGATGGATAGCAAGCCTGGGGAAACCCACGAGGCTTTAGCTCACCATGTCTTAGCTCTCCCAGCACACTGAAATCCTGCCCTTACTGTTGAGAGACACTAAGCTTGCACGCGTCCAGACGAGGACTCTACAATGATAGATAATACTAATAAACCCCTGAGCTGTTCTGGGGAGGGGAGGGTGATTTATCCCCAGCTGGATGGCTGGGCTGAGCAGAGCGGAGAGCGGAAATCCTACGGGAGCTGCAGGGCACACATCAAAACTGCATGTCACAGCGTCCGCGACACCCGGGGCGCCAGTTCAAAGCCGTCACGTGCTGCGGCTGGAGACTTAAGGTGATGCCAAGCTAATGAGCAAACGAAACAATAAATAACCCCAGCAATCATTATGCGTCCCCCCTCCTTGGAGCTCGCCTGCTCCGGCCCTGGTGAGCAAGCGCTTCTCACACCCAATTACTCATGCTGAAGCCCCTCAAACGGAGCCCGGAGCAGGCTCAGCAAACCATTCATCTTTGCAGAGTGGAGCCCTTTCAAGTTTCTCCGCAGCAGCCGCTCTGTTTATTGTTAAGATGAGCACACAGTTTACACGGACTGTTCTTATTTATCTTTGACTTTTACCTTTTAGGTCATTTCTTTGCACGTCCAGCACTTTCCAATGCTGTCTCGACTGAAATTTTATTTATGTCCTAGGCTTTCTGTCTGAAACTCTCCAGCTTCCAGTGATGGAAAGCCAAGTTGAGCTCCTGATCAGGCCCTTTTCTACAGCAGAACAGGAGTTCCCGAGGCAAATCACTCCTTAGGACGGAGATATAGGAAGCCACTGAGGGGAGGGGAAGGGTGGGGTTGTGTGTCAGTAGGGGGTGCTCGGGTAAGTGCTAGCAGTTGAGTTTTGCGTGTCTTTGGGCTGAGGCTGGACATGCAGCTGTGTTGGGAGAGAAGATGGACAGGTACATGGTTTAGGCACAGTGAAGGCCCGTTGGGAATTGCTTGGCAATGGCATTTGTTTTGCAGGCTGCTGAGATGCCCAAGGGAAGAATGTATCATCCCCAGTGGGCTTTGCACGTTGACCACTGCTGTGTGCACATATAATATTTCCCAAATTCTAGATCTTCCTTGAAAGTCACCCCAGCCAGTGCTCCCCTGCCTACTGTGCCACCAGCCTCACTCCTAGCATACAGCAGAGCACAAATTCTGCAGCTTATCAGATCAACCTGTAACAGTAATGAGGGTAGGTGAGGATTTTCATACCTTGGTGTATCCCAACCACGGGGTTTGAATCTCCTCAGTGTATCCCAACCATGGGGTTTGATTCTCCTCAGAGACAGGAAATGGAAATATCTTTTTTAATATCATTGTTTATGGCCAATGACCAACAAGCCAAAACCTCTATTGAGGCAAGGTGTCACCAGACATGCCCCAATTTACAAGAGCTCGAGATCTGCCTGGTGTGTGTTCCCATAGGAGGAGGAGATGATGCTAGAACACAGGCTAAGGAAGGAGCACTGAACAGAGAGAACCTTTCCAGCAAATTAATCATTTGGAAAGACAGGACAAAGTGTGAATTGTGTTGCAGTTATCTCACAAACTCTGAGGCCTCGAGGCAAGCAGCCAGAATCAACGTGGCAGAGCTGCTAGTACCATGGCCTCTCCAGAGGGCTCGGTTGTAGCCAGGGAGAGGTGGTGGCGAGGCAGCTGTGGCCAGAGGGGCCAGCACTGTTGGGATTCTAGAGGACTTTCTGCGAGAGAATGGACATGTGAGCAATCCTGCATGAGAACAAGACTGATAAGAGCCTCAGCCGAGCAAGAATGCGATAAGGACGTAACCCTGAATGAGAGGGGATAAACCCCTGGAAGGGGTTGGGACGGAAGTGGAAGTTACACAAGGCAGGTGCCTGGCAAGGCTGATGGGGCACTTTCAATCCAATCATAAGAAGGTTTAAAGCACGGGCTAAGTTAACTGTCCAATCTTGAGGACTTGTACTGCATGTTACTCACGTGTGCAGGAGAACATTATAAAAGGGCTTTCTTAGTTGTAATAAACGGGCATTGATTGATCTCATTGCTCGTGTGCGTGCTCAGCTCTCCCGCACAGCACTGGGCTGGCATGAGCTCTGTGCAGGACTGCTGCCTGCTGCATAGCTCCTCTGTCCCCTTGCTTGTGGCCGTGGGAGGCTGAGGGCAAGCTGGGCTCGCCCCAGCCTCCTGCAGCTGCTGGCAAAGGAGCTGGAAGAGCCACAGCCCCGCTGCTTGCAGCCACGTTGCACAGCAGAGGAGGCAGCCCCAGAGGAGTCGCTGCCCTTCACAGACAGTTCCATCTTTCTGTTTCAAAGCAACTTTGGCAAAGCAAAAGTTCATGCATTTAAATTTCCTTCCAGGGGTTAATAACTCCTGCAATGATTAAAATGGAAAGAATTTTTTAGATTACATATTCCTTTTTGCTGTTTGTTGCCTTCTCTGGACTGGACAGGAAAATACCTCAGAAAGGTTTTCTGCTTCTTCCCACTCATACTCTCTGAGTTTTCATTCTAGCTCTGTCACTGATGTCACCACTTATGTTAGTCAGTGCCTCTTTTTACCTTGGCTCTTTGACCCATTAAATAGCTGAAGAGCCTTTGCATCTCACGTGTCAAATCGTTACGTGCCAGCCAAGTACTGTAAGGACTTTCTGCAGGTGGTACTAAGACATGTGATGTCTTCACAGCATCAAGAATATTTTCTCACCCGTAAGGGTCAGCCTGCAGGTGTTTCAGTCCAGAACTAAACCATTACAAAGCTGCCCAGAAATATGCAGGGCCTAATTCTGTTCCGAATTACACCTACTCAGCTTGGGGGGAGCCCACAGGAGCCATGCAGGTTCTTCACGAGGCAGATGGAGAGGGAGCATGAGCTAGGCCTGCTGCTGGTACATGGAAAAGTATGCTAATTAATGGGGGCTGGTGGTTTAAGAGCAGTCTCCCAACCTGGGCAGTTGCAATAAGCCCTTGAAGGAAAGGAGAGCCGTAACAGGAAAGTCTGCGTGGTTTTGAGAGGTTTGCCGAGATGGAGAGTTATCAGACATAGCCGGGTTGCGTTCATGTCTTTCTTCCTTTCCCCTAGGGATCAGAAAGAGTTAAAAAACCCCTTGTGATATAGGTCTGTGTTCACATTGAATCTACACCCATCATATATATATCGGGTTTTGAGGAGGGGAGGGTGGTTTACACATGTCACTGGCCATAACTCAGACTTTTATTATAATCGTGACCATATGGTTAATGGGACTTAATAAATCACTGTTGACCTGGACTCTGTGCGCACAAATCTCTTGCTCCCTTTCCTTTTTTCCTTGCTTGTCTGGAACGCTATGCCAAGCAGCTGCAATTTAGTGACTCCAAAATGCCAGTTTCAGTGGCCAGCAGCTATAGTTAGTTTAGAAAGAATAAAACCCCAAGAAAGCCACATTGCACCATAGCCTGACAGAGACAGGGACCGACTTTCCCAGGGTGACGGGGCAGCTGCTCTGTATGTTGGGCAGACACGAGCAGCATCTGTGTGAAGGTTGGAGCAGGGCACACGGCAGGGACATCAGGCAGGCTCCTGTTCCCAACACCAGAGGCCCTGGGTGAGCTCCAGTGATTGCTGTGGAATTAAATCCATGCTTCTCCTGGTGTAAGCAAGAGGAGCGTTTAGCCAAGCATTTCAAAGAATGCTTGCATTCTAGTTTTGGCAGGCACAAAGCTTTCCACTTAATGGAAATTAGAACTGGAGGAAAAAGCTATTAAACCCTATCTCAAGCTTTTCCCTGAGAACCCATTGCAGGACTGATCCGGGCCATGCCTTCTTCAACTCCTTATCTAATCTAGTTTTAAAATGACCTAAATGATGGGCATGTGACCCCGGCCTTGGAAAAATATTTATTTTTGATCAGTGCCATGCTCCCACTTTTAATAATGCTGCATTGTCACCCATCTGCCCCTGACCAGCCTGCTCAGCCACCTCTGTCCCCAGAGGGGTAATGCAAACCCTCAGCAGACACGGCCAGACATCTGCTCCCTGGTATAGGTTACCCAAGCTGTGCTGCTCCTTGGGCTTTTGCCTGTAGCCCTTTACAAGACCTCACCATTCAGAAATTTCCCCTAGTTTGGTTTCATTGCATTACTCCCAGGACTGCTGCTGCCGAGGGATTTTACAGGTGGGGGCCCAGGATGAGAAGTTCCTCAGCTTTCCCAGAGAGCCAAACATATGTGCTTTGGAGGAATGAGTAATCTTGAATCTATAGGTACTGAGGCATGTGGCTGACACATCAGGCTGAGACAGGGTAGAGGTTTTGGTTCACTCTTTTGATCTTCAGCCGAAACTTAATGTTTTTATTATTTGATTGGTGTTTTTGTGATTACATGCACCTGCCAATAATGATATCCAGGCACACGTGTAGGTGGGGTGCTGTTGAAATTAAACTCTCTTCCTTCCCTAAAATGACTGTGTAAACACCAATTCCAGCTCCTTGTGTCATGTTTAGAAATGAGGGCTCCTGGTACTGTATTACCCTTTCTGAGCTGTACAGAAGAGACAGAGAGGAAGCCTGCACTGTTCTGCTTTTCTGGACATTTTTTTCTTTTTTCTTTTTTTCTTTTTTTTTTTTTTTTTAAAAAAAAAAAAAAAAAAAAAAAACATATCTTTGCTGCATCGTGCACTTAGGGCTGTGTTTCTTCTGTCCACAGATAGTTCACATGGCTTCATTTAGGACCTGTGGTCACAGCTGGAGTCTTTATGCTGTCTTTGATGGGTTTTGGAGCAGTCTGAGCAGATTTTGGTACATCTTCAATCATGTTGGGTAGGTATCAACTGTTACTCTTCACAGAGCAATGTCTCTCCTGAAACTGGAGGGGTTTTTTCCTAACCAGTGGCAACCATGGTACTTGGATAGCCATAGGAAACATCACAGACAGATGAACAGATAGACTGCACAGTGAGCCAGAAACATAAAACGATATGTTTAAAGGGTAAAAGGCAAATATCTGTGTGAAGGTTTGGCCTTCAACAGCTGAGATATGAGAGGTGAAACCTTCCATGTCATGAAGAATCTGACCCCAAAATGGAGCCACCCCCAGGATACATCACCTTCTGCACCATCCCACTCCCCACACGCAGAACACCCTTCCCACCTTTCCCACAGCAGCCTCCCCTAGCACCTCCTGGCCCATTTCTGCAACCACACACTCCAGTACTGCCTGGCTAACAATGGCCAGGTTGAGGGCTTGTTTCCAGAGGTGGACAAAGCCTGTGTTAGTTGGGAGGAAGGTGCAAGGGGTGGCACAACCACCCGTGGCACTGGCTGAAGATCATGGTGGGGGCAGTAGTTCCCCCACTATGTCCCCTCCAGCAAGTCTCCATGGGTCAGGCACATATGAAAAAGCAGCCTCCAAGAGTGTAGCACTGTCTTTGCCTGTGTTGGATCTCCTTTTTTCTCTATTCCTCAGCACAAGCAGACCAGCACAGGGCTGCCCACTGGCCGGATTTTACCAGCAAAGCATTGTCTGCCCAGTATTAATATGGCCCAAGGTAGCATGTCAGGCTATGCCCTTTAAACAGCATGAGTGTTGCTCCTCCGAGATAATTTCAGCCATACTAGAGGCTGCCAGTCACACGGGAAAGAGCCCTTCAGAGCAACACATAGCAGACAGGCAGCATGCCGAATGTCTCTGCCCGCCGGAGGGGAAGCGGGAGGGCTCCCCCGCACCCCACGGGAGGAGCGTGCCCAGACGAGAGGGAGGCATGTGGTCTTCGCTCTGAAAATGCTGGCAATGTTTACAAAGTCAGACACGTCAGCACAGTTACAGTCAGCGAAGTGAGTGTAAAACTGGCCTTGTTACTTCCCAGATCTGAGGGATACGAGTCAAACGCGCACAGATGGTCGGCCACTTTCCATAATGAAACACGTCTTTATTGTCCCGAGGAAGCTGCGTTTCACAACCTAAGCATTGAGGCTTGCTTCTTTTTTTATATATTTTATTTTCTCTGCAAACTGTGGGCAGTTTTGCCCCTTTCCTTAAATCAAAAATTGTGGACGATAAAGACGTGTTTCATTACTGAGAGCTGGCCAAGCATCTGTGTGCAATGGACTTCATTTTCTTCTCTAGGTTGCTGGCACAAACATTCCCAGTTGAAGCCAGAGAGGAAACTGAAGCGAATGCAGGGATCTGAGTACTCCCAAACTTGGGGAGAGTTCAGACTTTGTGGCTGCTTCTTTCTGGTGCGTGCCCAACTGCCACATCCCAAACTTTAAATGATGTGGTGAAGTTTAGGTACAGACTGGCTTTGCCAGACATGAAATATTTGGGTGCCTATGCTGTCACGGTTCCCAGAAGTAGCACAAGCTCACAAGAAGTAGATACTGTCCTTCGAGAGATGACTAAATTGGTGCAAGTCTACCTTGAGCAACCTATCTAGAAAGCACATTATGCTGGAGATCCCCAGGCTTTTTTTTCGATTCTGCCCTCACTGGTGGGATTGCAGCCCTTGCTTCTGTTTGCATGTCTGGATTCATGGCCCTGGTGGGACTTGTGAGTGCTAGGTTGGGAACATCTTCCCATGAGCTGATCCTGAGCATCTCCTCACCACCAAGGAGGGGATGTGGTGTGATGTTAGGACCCCATGACTGCCATTCATGAGGCTCTAGACTCCTGCCTGCCCAGCAGAAATGACGCTGTTCTGTTCTGATTTACGCTCCTGACAGAATACTTAACAAATACACTACTTTAAAGCATTACCGTATTCACCTTGGGACGAATCCATTCAGAGACACAGTACAAAGCATATGGTTGTGATGACAGCTCTGGGGCTAGGATGTATTTGTCCCCGGTGCAATGGGGTTATGCCTGCAAGCATATATTTTGTGAAAAGTAGTTGGCTTTAATGATGTTTAAACAGCCAGTTCTCTTTCTCAGGAAAGACAGAAAAACTAAGAAATATAAATAGAGGAAGGAGAAAGGGAGAGGGCCCCTAAAAAAAGGACGAGTCATTTTTACCACAAGTAAAAGTATGGGGCTTTTGACCAGGCACCTGAATAATTAGAAACATGTTTTTAAAAGCTTCCCTATCTGCATAATTTGTTGTCTGCCTGCTGGTGGGTTCCCAAAGATAATAAAGGACCAGTCTGGGAAGGGAGCAGCCAAGTGGGATTTTTGAGAACCGTGATTCTGCTCCTGGCTTTGCTGCTGGCTTGCTGTGGGAGCCAGGACTGAGCCAGGATATGTGCTTTTCCTTCGCGCTGGAGCACGGATATGGGCTCAGGCTGCTTGCTTGGCGAGGTGGAATCAATTCATGACTGTGGGTACAGTCACACTATGTCTTACACTGGGGTTAAGCTTTCCTGGGTTTCTCAACCCTGGTTTCAAAATCTACTCTGCCCCAGGGTTAGGAGCAAGCACCAGTTCAGCCCCAACTCTTACTGCAAGAGGCAAGGGTGATAAGACACATTCCTACACAGCAGCATGACAGCTCATGCACTCTACCTCTGCATGAGATCCGTGTCTCTCAGGATGTTCAAAATACAACTTCTAGTGGAAAATTCAGGCATACTAGTGTTTAACCTACACAATTAAAAACAAAGGTAACCGACTCGCAAGAAGAAAGTAGGTATTAAGTACTCCTACTTGGCCATTGGAAACCTCCCCTAAATATGGCTAATAATTACAAAATACAGCACAGGCATGTTCCAAATCTATATAACTCATCTTCTCCACAATTTAAATTCTATCTTTAGCTTCTCAAATTGCAAGTACGATCAAGGGACTTAATCTGCAAGTCCCTTGACTGTCCTTGCCTAAAGGACCTGGCTTCTAGGGGACCTGATCATCACAGAGTTTTAGGGATCTTCCATGTTTGGGACAGCAAAAAAAAAAAAAACCTCAGTGAATTCACTGTCCTGTTGACAGCTTTGTTAAAAACCCAAGCGGTTTCTGGTGACAGATTTCAAGAGCAGCTGGTGTCTTGGCTGGGCAAGATGCAGAGATGAAACTTCACTGATATGCTTTGGTCACCCTTCAGAGCAGCCCATCTCTGCCCCTTGTCTACATGAGGGACAAAGAGCCTGGCCTCCTGGCTTGGCTTGACCAAGCAAGATGCTTGGTGGTGGATGTTGCAATTGAGGAGTGAAGTAGCAAAAAAGCTATAATGCAGCTGAACATAGATCTGTGTTAGAGGGCCAATCTATGATCCCAGCGAAGTGGTTGTATTGGGAAGCAAAGCAAGAAAGTAAATTCTACTCAAAATTTAATTCTGTTCAGCCCTCCTCTGTCCAACCTCTTGCTACATCATAAGATGTCCATATGGCAATGCATGAAGCATGTTTGCAGCATTATCTGCTACAGCTCTGGTGTAGCTTTCTACATGTAGTTACCTCCCAGGTCTTAGGCTTCAGAGCAGGCTATCATCTGGCCAGAGAGGTGACCAGAGTCCTCCACAGCCCTGCACAGCAGGTGTATAAGGCTCTGCTGTTGATTCTTTTCTCTCACTGGGGCTGGGATAGCTACACTGAAGACAACAGCTGTGTGTGTGTGTGTGCATGAAGGTCCTTGAACTACTGTGTAGCCACTGCAGTACACAAAGTTAAGTCTTGTGAAGTGCCAGTTTTTAAGCGGCAACTCTAACCTGCAGCTAGAGCCAGGAAAATCACCTTGGCTCTCACAGCAGACAAGCCTTCATGGTCTTTTTCTTCTTAAAACCATGTACAGCAGTAGATAAAGCAGGGAACCTAAACAGTTCACAAAGGCATTCAGTGTTTTCACAACACCACCATCAATAAACGAAAAGCCAGTTCTGGTAAGAGCAGCATGTCTTTTCTTTTTTAGACTGCAGACCTTGGTTAGATATAATTGCATTAAGTCTTCTTGCATTGGATTCCTTGTGTTTGTAAGATCAAAGCCCCTCAGAATGTCACAAGAATCTCTACAATAGCCTGTGGATACTCATTTTAATAAAGAGTTGCTTTTAAAATAACCCCAAAAGAAAAAAAAATCAGAAAAAAAGCGCAACCAAAATCCACGTCCTGATGGGATAACATATATATTCTCTCTCAATTATTTTCAGCTCTGCAAGACAGGTCTCAGAAATGCCTTTCCCACATGAAGTCTCTCTCAGACAGGGATGTATTTACCAGCTACCTAAGTAGAGGTAGCATGGATCAAACAAGGGTTTTAGACAGGCTTAGAAGTAGACCAGATGGAAGCAGAGTTATGCCAGCAGCCCAAGAAAATCAAAAAGCATTATGCCACTCTGAGAGGGAGACTCAGCAAGCACTGTGCTTGCAACCTCAGTGACATCAAAATGCTCCCTCAAAACCCCCAGGGGAAGTCATTTGGTGGTCCGGCAGTACTTTCTCAAATAGTTCAAAGCCATGAACTCCTGTATGCTTTCAGCTCTTGCTCCTGCCACTCAGTCTTTCCTGACATGCTGATGGAGATGTCCCTCACGTGCCATTAGCAACCCCCTCTGTTGCCCTAACATAGTGCTGCAGCCCAACGAGTGTGAGAAGAGCAGCTCTGCTTGCTTTGACCAGTAGCTTCCCATCTGCCAGAGCTTGCTGTGGGTGAAGCAGAGGAGTTCAAGAAACACCTCGTGTTTGGCAACACGGCATCACCCATATCTACAGCTTGGCATTCACCTCAGCTCAGGGTGTCATAGAGAGAGGCTGGGGTAGAAAACATTGTTGATAAATTGTCTCTCTCTGAAGTCCTAAGCAGACAGAGTGTGTCTGAGTGAAAACCATAAAGCAAGCCCTTCTTCCATTGCTAAACTGACAGCGAAGCACGCTGAGGGTCAGGCCTTTGGTGGGTGATTCATGACTCTGGGGTCATATGGGTTAAAGATTCTCATCTGAAGAGGATTAGGTGTTTCCAAGGAAGCACAGTCCTTCAATGCCTCCAGCATTTCCTTGAAGCTTTTGGAGTCCCAGACCCGCTTAAGACCTACTTCATTATTCTGTCTCATCACATGAAAAGTCCATCACAGCTTTGGCAGAAGGTATGGACGGTGTGTGGTGTGGGGGACACGAAAGGAAATCCTTTGAAAGGTGCCAGTTCCTTCCACCAAATCCAAATACATCTGGGTACAGGGGAAGCCAGACCAGCTCCTGGGAGTCTCCTTGGTGCCCAGATAACATGTTCATCCATCTGATAGCCTGTCAACAGAGCATGCTCCCCACTCGGTGCCCTCTATGTGCTCCGTACGTTGCTGTGCAACTGCACCTTCCACCCTGCTTGCTGCAAGCCAGCACAAACGTCTGTTCGGGTGGGGAGAGCCGACTAGGAGGCACATCCCATGTGGTGACAACTCCATTGGAGAAGACAAATATCCCCTGTGAGCACCACACACAGAGCTGACTGCTTCACTGATGAGACCTGGCTCTCATGAGACTGCCTGGGGACAGGACTGGAGTGGGCTCTGTTGGCCCTTGTTTGCCTCCTCCTGAACTCTCTCCCCCTGCTTCTCTCTCCGACATCAAACGCTTCTCTCCTAGCAAGGTGTTTTCTGATGCTTTGCATTAAGTTCACAGTGTAAAATTAGAATGTAACGGGCCACTACAAGATGCTGAGGTTGTTAAAGCTCTGTGTGTGCGTGTGTGTGTGCATGTGCGCATGCACATGTGCGTGTGTACATGTGTGTTTAATGCAGGGCTTTACAAAACTATCAAGCACTCTTTAAAGTGCCATTAAATTTAATGCTCAATAGGGAAGCCTAAACAAATGAAGCTGCGCTATAAAATGTTTAGTGTTTCTATCGCTTTCACTTCGAACACAAAGACTTACTGCAACTCACAAGAGGGATTTCTCTGTCTTTTTCTCTTCCTTATCCTTTCTTCCTTTGCCTTTTTTCTTCTGTATTCCCTATTCCCAGATAATTTACCATGAATTTTGTACAGGATTATCTCCAACTCCTGTGTGCTTGCTTCCAAAAAGTGCATGTGTCTGCCACTGAAAGGAGCTGCCTGTTCTCTGATTGCTCCTTGGCAGATACATAGTTGAGATTAAAAAAACCCCGAAAGAGTACTATTCTTTCATCTACTCCAAAAGCCACTATATTTAATTATTTTACCATGTAAAGTGGCTGCCAGAAGTGCCTGGTACAACTTATCCTTGGCCTGCGGTGATTTTGTTTGCTTTTGTTGTGACTTGAAACACAGATCTCAAAACGTAATCAACAGAGTGCCAAAGTGTACCCTAAAGTCTCCCAAGGCCCAGGCAATGGGGACATTTTGTACTGCTGTTTTTCCAATTATCAGGCCTAGCATAAAGGACACAGCCAGCATAAGGATGAACCAAAAGCAAATTGTATTTGGTACATAAGGGTCAGTACATGGGTGAGCGCTGAGGGTACAAACAAGTCAGTCAGATTATACATAATCAACATCAATCCTACTGACCCCAACAATGACACCCCACAACCAACAATGGGTGGAATAAACAGTGAAAAGCAGTCTCCCATAGAAGGGATGAGAGACAACCTGGTCAACAAGCCAAACACATAAGACCAAGAATACCACATACTGAGTCTCCACAGAGCCTGCGTTTATCAAGGCCAGATCTGACTGGAGCCCAGTTCCAGGGAGGCAGGAGGTCCTTCCCCAACAAGAAACCCTACAAAATGCATCCACCTCACAGACAGATCACTCCTCTCTTCCTGCAAGTGGTCCCAGCTTTATCCCTCAGTGGGACACCTGACCTTTGCTTACTTAATGCAGACACCTGGGGCTCATTTACCCAACGGCTCTGTCTGCCAGGCTGGCCCCACCCTGGAGGGAAGCCTAAAGGTAAACTCACCCCCCCTTTGGGAAGGGCTGTGGGAATCACCCATGTGTCAGCCTTAATTTGGGGCTTGGGGTTGAAACCCCAGCACTTCAACTGCCCTGTGAAGAGAGCCAAGTTGCATGTTCTTGTCATTGCCAATGAACTCAACCATCATGTGACTTCCACCTTACTTGCATATCTCTCAACACCTTCTCTCTAAGGTAAAGCAGGACATGAGAAGATGAGGTGTCCTTGCTGCTGTGAGAGGACGTCTCAGCTAACCCTTATGGAACAACATAGTCAAGTACTGGTGAATAAAGGCAGTCAGTTAAGTCAATTGTCTCCTTTCAAAGGCAATGGGGATTAGATATTACCTCCAGCACCCTGACTGAACAGCACCAGACCATTCTTGGCCTTGTGGTCTTCAACTGTACTCCAACGGTGGCAATGTTCACCTTCTTCTGGTATAAAGCTTTCAACTCACTCATTAACGTTTGTTACATTTGGCTTCTCGGGACTGCGATGCAGTCTGAGATTGGCAGGGAAGAACACGACACGCTTCTAGCTGGCATAGCAGTGTTCCCACCAACAGGCAATGGGGGATGAATAAGAAACAATTAAGACTGTAAACTGTTATTTTCATCTCTTCTGGACTATAGCACAGTGTTATGTAGAAGTATGGTTTAATTTCTGTCCATACTATGATCCCTTTGGAGAAAAGATGTAAACAGATGCCTTTGTCCAAATAATTTTTCCAAGTGAATGTCTTCAGATTATTCAGGAAATTGAATGGCTCCTCCTTTTCTAGATCCCAGAGAAGCCACAGCTCATGGCCTTTCCTATTATTTCAGTCATGTGCTTCCATCTTATCAAGGGAACACTGCAAGGTCACAGCCTTTCCTCCTGACTGGAACCCAGGAAAGTGAGGATTGAATCTTGCACATACTCCAACACTCCTGTATGTGGACACAAGTGGAAGGAACTTGTCTGTATTCTTGTTTGCCTTCCATCTGCCCCGGGGCCTGAACTTAGCTGCAGGTTTCGGCATGAGAAGAGGCATGAAGTTCCAGTGTGCACATCTGGAATTAAGAGCCGAAAATTGGGCTCGGTGCTGATAACGCTTTATTGACAGGAGATGAAAGTCTTGATTCCAATAACTTTCCGAGCTCCAGTTCCCACTGCTTTACGAGGTGTTACACACTTTGGTACCTTTGAGAGTGAGTTTGCTTCCCCTCCTTCTCTCCCACATCTTTATTGCTTCTGTTCCACAGACTTGAGTCATTAAAGTCTGAAATACTTCAGCCCAGGAGGGTACGGAAACCTCGTTTTCCTAAGCCTCAGTGAGAAAATGTCAGCAACCAGGTTATCTGAGAGGGATGGGCATGACAGACCCCGAGGTGTACGCAGTTCATCTTCCTTCCTCTGCCTGCTGCATGGCACCAGCACGGAAACTCTCACACTACCCAAAGAGGGCTCACAGTGCGGGGGAGGGATGGATAAAGCAAAAGCAGAGGAAGAAAAAGTAAATCAAGTAACACAGGAGGCATGGGGCAATGGTCATTCCCTGCTGCCGGCACTAGCAGTGTAGTGGGTGAGGCAGGACCCTCACGATCATGATCTTACCCAGCACCAAGGATCAAACTGATCTCAGAAGGCTCCAAAGTCAGAAGGACACCAGCCTTTTCTATCAATCCTGTCTTATAAAGCCCAGGTCACCTGCATCCATTGAACTTCGGAAAAACAAGGTAGTATCTGTGCTGTTTCCCTTTGAACTGGCCTGAGTTACCCTTCTCCTCCATGCTCTGGCCATGGGTTGAGGGACTTCCTCCTGCTTGTCTTGGGCTACCTGGTTATTTACCTCACTCTCCTACTGCCGGAAACAAGACCTAATAAGAGTCAGCTGCTGTTAGGGACTCCAGTCCCTAAATCAGTTCTGCATTAACAGCTAAGGCTCCATGAAGGGAAAGTCAAAGGCTGCAGGCCATTATAATTACAACTGTCAAAATATAACATTGCTCAAATTGGGAAATATTTTATAAAGTATTTTTTTTTGTGTGCAGAAAATATGTGCTTGCCTGCAGAAGGGCTTCTGTGTCTGTAAGCATTTCTTTCTTCCTTATATTGATTTATTTCCTAACAGATACTGGCTGCCTTTAAAAATCTTGCCTGTGCTTCTCTGGACACTTTCAAATTTTCTTTAGAAAGGAAAATGTCTGAAAAAACTAAGTTTGGGATTTTCAGCCAAAAATAAAGTATTTTTTCTCCAAAAAAAAATTACAATAGGAGCTTTAGCCAGCTATCATAAGTCACTATTCACTTTTAAGAGCCAATGTCTTCAGTTGCTCATCATCACATATTGCTATATGGGCATCATGGGATCTGTAGTCTTACCCAGCATCTCTTCTGTAGAGTTGAGTGCGGGCATGAAGAACTCTCACGGCAGCTCCCATTAGGTAAAGCAGTGCCATATACATAAAACAGAAAAAGATAAACATTTTCAATGTTAAAAATAATTTATATGAAATGTTTATATTTTTTAATGTTAAACTCCCAGCATATTTTCAGATCGGCTGTAATTGCAGCTCTGTGAGGACATTATTAAGGCTCCTGTTGTAACTGCAGGCAGTCTGTTCCCCCTGCGGGAAGCTGCTTCAGTATTTATTACAGCACTGGGGTTATCGCTAGTGTTAACTAACAGCTGTCCCTAAGGGTGGTCAAATTGTGATCCAGAAACCTTATCTCATTCATGTGCTGTTTCCAGCCCACCTCTTTCTTCTGACTTTGACTCTGAATTGAGCCAAATTGTCTAAGATGTTGCAACCGAAGCCATGAGGCTCCTCTGGACTACCCCCCTATTGCTGAGTGTCTCATCCTGGGGTGATACTAATCCGAAGCCTCCACAGTCCAGCGCTTCTGAAGCCCACGGAGACAGAGGCAATTAAAAGCATCAAGAAATTACTAGTTTCCTGGTTGGATTCAGAAACGTGCACCCTCCAGCACATCTCTGGGATGCTGTTCATCTGCAGGTCTCCCTTTTGATCCAAAGATCCTTTCTGTCTTGGGTGATTTCTTCTTTCTCTAGAAAAAAAAAAAAAAAAAAGGAAGCGCTAAGCCTTCAGGAAGATAACCATTTTCTCCGACTCTCACTGATACCAAAAGGGCTCCACGACAGCTTCTGGCTGCTCCCACCTCTCCCCTGAAGTTCAAGTGTGCAAGACACTCACAAAACCAGACTCTTAGAGGAGGTTTTGCCTTGTTAGAAGGCACAAGGTTGCTTTCCAGCTGACACAGTCCTGATGCGTTTGGCAATAGATGCCAGCTCTTTAGACCGCTTTTCCTAATGTTCTCTGAAAGAGTTGGGTGGCTTTAGTTTTACACCAGATATCAAAGAGCACCTCAAAATCTGGAAAAGTCTTGAGTGCTCACTTGAAATGAGCCCCAGAGAGCCTGAGAGTGGAATCCCTTCCCTTGCCTTCACAGATTTTATTTAAAGTTTTACAGTGAGCTTTTTGCTCTTTTCTGGACCCGAATTGTCTCTGGTCTGTCAGCCACATGGTGCAGATGTCTGCATCTCCTTCCCTGCAAGCATTCTCCCAGTCATTATTCCCAAAACCTGATCTCCTTGTCTGAGCCTCCATGTGTTAAGGATCCCTTTGGGACAACATGATTATTTCCTTCTGCCTGCAGTGTATGCCCTGACAGCCTGTCCAGCAAAAGCCAAGCTTTGACCGCAAATATCAGTCTTAGAACTGGTTCATCTTGAAGAGAGAGGTACCCTTACATGGTCTTGCAGTCCTTTCACCAAACAGATCTTGTTACCAGCCTTAAAAAAAACATCAAAAAGCAGAGAAGGAGACAGTAACTTTTGAACTTCTTCACGTCACAGCAAGTACAATCATTTGCTTTCTGCTCAAAATGACTTTTAACTCAGAATGAGAAAACCTGCAATGAGGAAAAACAAAATTAGTGTGTGTGTAGGACAGTAAGGTGTGTATATGTACTAAGTCAGGGTCCCCTGGCTTCCTACCAGGTGAGTCAGCTACAGACCCAGCTATGAAATGATTCCTCCTTCATCACCTGTAAAGAGAAGCCTGAGAGAACACAGGATAAGGGCCAACACAATAATGCTTGGCCTGGGTTAGTCACCGAATCTTCTATTCCTAGAATGGAAGAGACTTAGAAAAAAAACAGCTAGTGACAGACTTGAAACACCAAGACATACTTTATTATCTACCCTAGAGTTAAACTATGGAATTCCTTGTCACAGGATGTTTGGGTGTGAACGATGTACTTACTAGAAGGGTAAATTGAGAGAAAATATCACCCAGAGCTGTTGAACACAAGGGTATTAAACTGCTGGACGTCTGGGAACATGTGCTTAAAATCTGCCTTGTTTGCTCTTCCCTAGGTATCCATGATGCAGGTAACAGAGGGTGACAGAGTAGCTGAACCTTTGGTCAGCTGCTGTGTTGAAGGACCACACAGTCCTTCGTATGTTTAGATCATGTTGTGTCACAGCCTATATTGCTCTTTCAGAGGACCGTGCTGCTATAGAAAGCTTATTGCTATAGAAAGCTTATTGTGGTGACTGCTGGGGTGTATTGGAGCTGCTCAGTAACCCACTGGTTATCCCAACTGTGGTGACTGCTGGGGTGTATTGGAGCTGCTCAGTAACCCATTGCTCAGAGCCACTTGGCATTTCTTCAGGATTTTCCCAGCATTACTCTCTGTATGAAGTATTCCAGGTGCAGATATTTTATTAAACATAGAATTCTGATTTCAGCTTGCAGAAAAAATAATTCAAAACGCTGGCATGAATTTGCTGTTTCTGCAAATAAATGCCTCAGTAAAGAAGACAAAATTAGGCAAAGAATTGATGAATCTTGTGTTACATACCTTGACTCTCTGAGGTGCCACGAACATGCCTCAGCTCAGATGTGAAACATTCCCTCTCCTTCTGGCTCCGAGACCCATAAACAGACAACTGATTACCACACTTCTAACAAGTCTATTTCTTTCCCTCACCAGTCCTGACTTTCCTCTGACTAATGAGGGAGCAACAGGTAACCCGTGTGTCTGCCCTGATGGCCAACAAAAGATTTTAACCCTTTGCTACTGGGATCCTCTGGGGTGAAAGAGGAGAGCACGAAGTCAATCATGCTGCACCTCCACCGCAGAAGGCTGCGATCTCCTGCTTGCCTTTGACAGATGGGAAACACCCTGAAGCAAAATTAAGAGGAGCCCTGTTTATTTTGGGACTGCAGATTACTGTCAAACATGAAGAGAGACAATTATTTCCATTGTGGAAAATGTGGCATTAGTGAACGAGCAGTTCCCTCCGCCTGGGCTTTGTGTTTTGCTTTTCTCTGAGGAAGGTTTCCTTTTCTTTTTGCAGCACAGGCTTGAATTAAGTGGGCAGAGAAGCATTTAAATACAAATATTTGTAAACTAAGTGGTTTTCCTGAACAAAGTAGATCCAGATGACAGACAGTCTGTCGGCTGCAGCATCTCGGTGCCTGTCGCATGACGGCCCCATTGTTCGGCGGGCGGGTACCCGTGGAGGCATTGCGGGAGGGCACAGCGGGGCTGGCAGGCAGCACCCAGAGCCCAGGCAGGGTGTTCCCCAGTGACAGGATGGAGGAGGCAGGGCATTTTTGGCCACAAGTCCCAAACTGCCAGGCCTGAAGGCAACAAGGACTGTGGTAAAGTTGATGATAGTTAGCCTGAAGGTGCAGAAGATGCTATGGTGGTACAGAAGAAGACCTCATTGGTGACTGTTGGATTCGTCACAGGGCATATAGACCCCATCAGCCTGACGGCAGTGTGGGAATGTGGGGGGCAGTGTGGATGAACAGCTGCAGAGGCAGCATCAGCTTTAGCCAGCTCTAGCAGTTCATCAGGACATGAGAGTGGGGAAGGAATTTTTTTGCATAATCTACTTCTGCCAGCAAAAAATTGTTCACCATATCCTAAACCTTCTGACGGATTTGGTAAAAGCTTGATTAGCTTTTACCAAATACTTAATTAAGCAAAAATCTTAATAAAATGCTTCCGAAGGTCAAAATCAAGGTGGGTGCCCTTTCTCGAGGGCAGCCAGCAGCTAAGTCCTTCTCTGGGGCCATAGGAGATCCAGACTCAAACCCCTTGCTTAGAGTAGATCTGAGAATTCCTCACCTCTCCTCCAACCTCATTGAACAAGTAGTTGCGTTTGCATTGTTTTTCACTGGAAAGCTTCAAACAAGCTCTAATCCATCCTGAGGAGAAACAGAAGAAAAATCTTGGAAGCGTAGGATGAGAAACTCACTTCTTGCCCATCAGTATGAATTATTATCCCAGGCTTGTACTTGCTCACACAATTTCTGCCCCATGACACTCACCTCCCGTGGCTCACCTCTTCAGCAGCAGGCTCTGACTGGCCCCAGGGCCCTGCAGAGGTCTGCAGGGCAGCGTGGCACCTCTGGCTGCTGCAGAGCGGCATATGCCAAATGCCAGGAGAGTGCCAGGTTCAGATCTGCTAACTGTTATTTTTAATTCTTAGTAATGCCCTGAGGCTTTTGTTACTTTCCATTGTTCGTTTCTGGGGGGAACTGTACTGCCAAGGTCTGTTCACTTGTTCTGGCTTTTTCTGCAAAGGCCTGAAATGCCTTTTTTTCTATTTGTTCTCAGAAATAAAGCATCTCTGTAAATGGCACGTACCAGCTTTCCACCCTCCCTGTGTCTTAACCACAAATGCCTGACTCCTGACAACTTCTCTCCTGCTAACTTGGTCTTTCTGCAGCGGCTGCTTGCACTCTCCTGGTCTGTCTGTACAGCTGTGGCAGGGCGTGACGGAGAGGAAGGAAAACTCCTGCTACAGAATATCTGCATGGAGCAGCCTTCCAGGTCATCAGGATGGGCACCCCCGTCCATGGGGGTCTGGTCCTGTGCCCTCTCCCCCAATCCCTGTGAAATATATTCCATGTTAAATCGCCTGTCACGTTACTGAAGAGGGCACTGATGTCTTTCATTAGTAAGGAAACTCTGAAGGAACCCATCTGTCTTAGCATTTGGATGGATATTTATCTCTTTCATGGGCTTCTTTTGTCCAAAGGAATCATTTACTCTGATGAGAAATAATGCAAGATCTGGTCTCTTTGGGGATGCCAGTGAGAAGCTATCCTCCCTGAGCCTCATTTTAATCTCCTATTGTCGTAAATCAAGAATAACCTCAAGAAAGTCATTAAAATTAAGCTCGTGAAAACTGATGTTCAAGACTCAGGGCCTCTGATCTCTACCATCAATGGAGATTAACTCAATCCCTGAATCTCTGCTCCCTCTGTATGCAAATGTTGCTGGTCTGTCAAGAGTCTCAGATGTGGCTCTGAAGCTTGCATGCTGGAATACAGTGTCCAGGCTTCGGAAAGTGGCTTCTCACATGATTTTACTGACTAGGTGGAAGACGGAGATATTAAGACTTATGGGGGGAATTTCTCTTTCTGGAGGAGGGTCAGGACAAATCAATAGAAATAAGAAATTCTGGTTGTGCAGAAAAGCTTTTCAACCTACTCTCATCCCAGCCAAGCTGCTGCAACACACTTTCTACTTGTATCAATTAAAATGAAGGATACGAATCAGATTTGAAAATAAAATCTAAAGGATGTTTCTGTGGTATCAGGGCAGCCCGTTTCTAAAACTTGTGTGACCGTAGGATCTCCAGGTAGCACTGTTTAGTCTTTTTTTCTGCCTATCCACCAGATATGTCAAGGAAAAAAGTTTTTTCTTTTTTCTTCTCTGTCAAAATGTCTAAAATCTGAGCTTAGTTTCTTTTATGTTTCAGATAAATGGAATGGCTTCTGATTAAAAGCTATGTTTAATTGGAACTGCCAGGACGAGGAAAGATTTTAAGATTTTGCTATGTTGAAAATAAGAATTTAAGAATAGATAGAATTTCAACAATCTGATTTGCAAGATGACATATTTTATTCGTTTCCCTTCAACATTTGATTTCTCTCGGACAGTAAGAATGGTGTGCTCACTTTCATAGTTTGGGGAGATTTCCGGCCACTCAGGAAATACCTAATAATACCATTCCTTCTTGCCATTCTCATGCTTTCATATTAAGATTTGGCATGAGACCAGGTTTAAGAGTGAAACACTGCCTGTCTGTCAAAGTTTTACGGTTCTTCCAGTGATGTCTGGGCACCTTATTGTTTTTGTTAAAGCTTCAGAGATACACAGAGAACTGACCTTTCTGTTTTCATAACTTGTATAAATACAGGGGCTTGCGAACTGCTTCTGGCAGCCCTGGATGATGGAAAGCTAAAATTCCACTTTGTGAGAAATTTTCGCTTTTAAAACTGAGATGTTATGCTGAGTGGATGTGAAAAGACAGTCTTCATGAATTTCCCTTGGAATAAAACCCCAAAACATTTCAATTTGTAGCTGTCAATGTATCGTCTTCTGCTAGCATGGAACTGCTGTGTTTTTACAGCATCAAAACATGAAGCTGCATTTTAAATGTGACACTTGGTATATCCAGGAATATTTCATGTACTTTGCAAATGACAAACAAATTAGCCGAAGCACTGAACGTAATTTTGAAAGCGAAGCAAGGGACAGGGAGCCATGAGAACAGGAGTCGCTGTGCTGGGGCTCAGCACAGCCGCTCTGCCCTGGGCGGGCTGGCTGCAGGCATGGCAAGGGTCCCTCAGCTGTGTCCCGATTCCCGCTTCAAACACCAACCATTTGCAGTAAAGTCTTGCTCTCCGCAGGGGATCATGCTGCTCACGGAGCACTAGCCTAATGGTAACAGCCCAACCTCGCTCTGGCCTGAGAAACTGGACGTTGACTCTCTGCAGCCTTTTTAAAAACCTGTACAAGAGGGGCAGTCTCAACTAGGTTTACTGAAGGAGCCTCAGGATGCTACACAGCTTAGTTTAATTAATCTCATAATACTACCTGAACAAGGGCAAATCCTACCAACCAGCATAGCTATATTTGATTTTAAAAACTCCTAGATTAAGAAAAAGAAAGTGGCTGCTGACACGAACATCTACTGATAGCCATCTTAGGGTTTCATCAACTACCTGGTTTGGAACCTTCGCTTTACATCCACTTAAAACATCCTGGCAAGAGCACAAGTAGAGCAGCCATGTTTCCCAGCATGTGCCACTCACCTCCCACCCTGCCTCACCCACGGGTGTGAGGTCCGAGTCACCCATGTCCCCACAAGCCCTCGCTCCGTGGCCCTTCTCCGAGGGGACGGGCTCTGCAGCTCCCTGCCGAGCACTGATGGGGACTGCGTCCCTTTTGCGATGGCTGTCATCAATTTGTTCCTCTCAATTTCTTTTCCTTCCCCCCTCCCCGATTGTCGCACAGACATCAAGAGGCATGTTTGAATAAGACAAATGAACAAAGACATTCCCCCTGCATTTCCCACTGGATAAATTACAGATGGGCCCGAATCAACCCCCCTCGATCCAGTGTGTCGTTATGTATCTGCCACTATTGCTTTCCAAGAGGAAGGATGAATATAGCTTTAAATGATTAGCTGCCTTATGTACTACCATGTCTCAAAGCAATGGGGGGTAACACGGGCAAATAACTACACAAGCAAGGAAGTACATGAGAGCTGAGCATTCAGGACTCTCTAACAAATGTGGTTTCTTTATAAAGAGCAGTAAAGATGGTTTTAATGTATTGTGTATGATGCAACAGATGCAGGATGCCTCTGGCAAAACTCCTCTGGTCCAAAGATGACTGAAGACAGTTTGATGATTTGCAGTGAACTACAGATCCCAGAAGGGAGATTGTGCATACCTGTCAACTGGTAATCCAAGCTCAAACTGGCCTTGGAAAAGCTTAATTATTACTGACACCAACATAACTCTGTGAGCTCGGGAACAGTCAGCGACAGCGGAATTTGGTGCCTCTCCCCATTCTCCCCCACCCCAATCTCAGCCCCGCTGAATTTCAGGGGCCAGCTCATTTTCCCATGTGCCCATGCCTCTGACACCACACACCTCACCAGCCGTGTCTCCACGCCTCACAGGAGCAAGCAGCAGTTCCGGTTCCTGTCTATACCTGCTGCCAAAGATGACTGTAGCAACTCCAAGGTTGCAGTGACATTGATAAATGCAGGGCAAGAGCCCGCTCAAGGGATAACAAAACACGTTCTAGGAAGCCCTAGGAAGTACATGGAAAGTAAAGCAAGAGGCTACAGCCTGTCATCTCCCAGAAATACAATGATGCTTCAACCTCAGAAGGTTTATATCAATTATGAATAGATTTACACTGAGCCTTCAAATCCAAACCGTGACAAGGAGCTCCTGCCCCTTTCCTTTCTGTAGTGAGAGCTGCAAACACCCCTTTCCTTCACAAGGACTTCAGAATTCAAACCCAGTTTACATATCGTGATGACTGTGGTGCTTGCCTTCATAAATAAATTCACTCATTTGATTTAATATCCTACCTGAAGACCCTTCTATAGGTTTCCTTGGCTTCTTTTTCTCCCTGCTGCATGTGCCAATTCCTCCATATTATATGGCTACAAAAGCCTTCCCAAGCTCCCATAACTGATTCACTAGAGACAAATTTTGCATGGAAGCCCAGAGACAGAGCAGGCACTGAAGGGGGAAAGCAGGAGTTTCACTGCATGTTGCTCCCAGGGAACTGCAAACAGTGGAAGCACCTATCTGGGACTGAGATGAGCCCATGTCTTCCACACTCTGGCCCAGAACTGGATCCAGAGCTGGATTTCCCCACAGATTTACAGCTATGTCAGTGTGATGCTCAGCACTTTAGAGAAAGCTGCAGTATCCAGTCAGGGACCCAGCTCCAGAGTCTCCCAGAATCCTGGGAGAAGATGAAACCATCCCTACCTCCAGTTTTCCATACACAGCATGTCCTCCATACTCCCAGCCTCCTCTTTTAAGAAAGACTTGAAGGCAGCAACTTAGCCCTGAAGCCTCCAGCAGTGTCAGAAAGAAGGGAAAGGAATTATTTTCTGCTTGCTTTGTTAGAACTAAAGAATAACAAGCATTATGCCTGCAGATAGTTTGGCAGAAGATAGAGGGCCTATCAGTGCTGTCAGGTGCCGATCACCGCACGCATTTCAAGCTGATGCAGTATGACACGGTTCCAGTCCTGGAGATGGCTGGTGTGCAGCTGTGCCAGCTGTGCAGCTGTGCCAGCACTGGTGGGTCTTTCAAGTGCACTTAGCAGGAGCTTGGTGTGGCTCCAGAACTGGACCGGGTGAGATTAGACAATATGGATTTAATTTCCCAACACAGTCAATGGGATGCTCATGGGATGAAGAGTGAAGAAGGGAATTGTGCTATGTGCAATGGGAGATCTTCCAAGCCCCCTAGTATGTGAAGACTGAATTCTAATCTATTTTTAGAAATTTCCCCCCAAAATCCCGTCAACAGCTCAAAACAAAATGGAAAGCTGTGCATGTCTTGAAGGAAGGTGCAACCACAATTTATTTTTGTTTCGGAGAGAGAGGTAAGTAAGTGGGGTAATCTCAGTGGTCATCTGCCCCGGAGTGGCCACACTTCCACAAGCCCCATATGAAAATGTCCATTTTTCTGGAAACCACAACAGCCCTGGGAGTGCCAAGGGGGCAGATCTCCAGGAACAGCTTCCAGACAGGAGATGACATTGTCCTCAGGGCTCCCATTGTTCCACAAGGATGGCAGCTGGCCTGGACTCGGAGCAACACGGGATCCAGGACAATGCAGTGGGGTTGGTCCCAGCATCCCATGCTGGTTTGTTTCCTCCTGCTTCTGCAATTCGGACTCCCCAGCAGCCCTCATGTCAGCACAACGCCATGGGCAGTCGCAGGACGCAGGCCCACATGTTAATGGCTCCTAGCGTGTGGTGGGCTACACCCACAGTAGCCTTGGGAACCTCCAACACAGAGGTCTGTCTGTTTGAAAGGACGCACATCCAACCAGTCTGGAAATTACAGCAGACAGATGTCATCCCTGAAACTGCCAACGATATGTACAGTCTTAGAGCACCTTACTTATCACCTCTCTGAATTTAAAACTAATGGCAAAGTATCTTTTAACTAATACTCATGAATTCACAAATGACCCAGACTGGGTTCTGGACTGATGATGCCAGTGCTCCATGGAGGGTATGCTTGGCCAGATCTTTTCATTCTTCCTACATATTAGCTTGCATGTAAAAGCCACAGAAACTGCTTTTTTCTCATGTTAGCTTGCCAGTTGAATGACTTCAGGATGGTGGAGGAGAGCAAGAGAAAAGGAAGATAGTCCATGCACTGAAGGAGTGCAGACAGGAATAGAAAGAAGCATGAGGTGCTATATTGAGATCTGATGCAAACGAGGGAACTGCTTGTAAACTCCTGAATTAGACCAATCCTACTAAATTTATGGGAATAAAAAAAAAAAAAAAAAAAAAAAGTCGCATCCGTTGTTGTCTCTTGCCAACTGTAAGCTTGCCAGTGCAATTTTTAGACCGGAGGGAGGAAGTTACATATATTCTCTTTTTTTTTTTTTTCTCTTCCCTTTCACTCAGAGTCAGGTTTCAGGCAAAAATGCTTTTAGGTAGTGGAGGCTCATTTTCTACATTTATGGGGTGCATGCAAATCAACTCAACAAACACTCTCAATCTTGATCAAAAAGGACTTGATCACAGGCTGTTCTTCATCTAAAACACACTTAAACATGCATGGTCCTATCGCCTATGCTTGTCTAGCCTTTGATGGACTGCAAAGGGAACAGTGGTGAGCAGGGCATGTAATTTCCCACCTCCTACCCATGGGGTTGACCTGCGTGTCTCCTGGCATGACTGAGGCTGGACCACACCTCGCCATGCCACGCTTCAGTCTGCCTGGGCAAGCACAGGCACCCCGCACTCCATGCACTCTGGCTACACCCAAAGCCACGCACGTTCAGCTTCCCTTCCTTGCCATGGAGGCATCCCTCAGAGGACAGCCTAGCAATAACCATGGACTTCAGAAAGAGTATTTATGTCTTTTGGGTTCAGGATGTTGGAGTGTTCCCCTGGAATGGGAGTGCTGCAGCCACCCTGTGTGGGGGCTCAAGCCAGAGGCCGCATTAACATCTGGGAGTTTTTACTCACTCTGCAGACATGACTCAAAGAAGTAAACCTCTAGCTGATAATAGAAATTTCAATCAGTTCGAGTACTCGGATTTCACCCAATAGTCCATAAATTCAGAAATTTGACAAAGGCAGTAAAAGTTTTTGTCTTGTACCTGATTTCTAGCATCCAAATGCTTTTGTGGTAATACTCATAGCCCCAGGTGAACAAGTAAGAGATACAGGATATTTAGAAACATGAAATTTGAGCAGTCGAAAAGAACAGCAACTGTATTCAGGGTACCCATGTCAATTGTTCCTTCTCTAAAATCTCTTCTGTGGCAAAAAAAAAAAAAAAAAAGCTCCACTTGCCACAGAAATGCCCAGTAATGTGACATACTTCACACCTGAGTGGAATTAAGGAAAGGCAAACCTTGAGAGGGAGGAGGTGCTGGAGGGAGCTGTCATTTCCCTGCTCTGGTGAAAAATGGCACAGCCCTGCGTCCACTGGAGCCAGCCACTGAGGACCAGCAGACTGGTCCATATTTCTGTACAGTGACATGCCCATGCTCTGGCTGAGCACAGCAAGCAGAAGAAGATGGTTTCTCTGCTCGGATGCACAAAGTTTGCTGCCTGCACCCATTTGAGGAGGAATCCCCTTTCTAGACAGCTATTAAAAACCACAATGTTATTTAGCCTTCACTGCAGCAAATCAGGGCATTATCTCATGCTCCTTTGGAAGCAATAAAGGGAACATTAAAGCAGCACCATTCCTTATGGTTAGTCCATTATTCTCTTATTTCCCTCCTTTTTAACCCTGCTTCTAACCTATGGCTATATCTCTAATCAAGAAGCTGCAGTCTGCAAGACTACAGGGCGAAAGATCCCCGGCTAGAGCCCTGTTCACCAAGCAACTGTCCCCATGCCGGGGAATGGCTCAGGTGAGGTACCAGGGCATGGCCCAACCAAGTACTGGACATGAAATGCCAAGTGTGGAGTCCCTTGCCTGGATTTAGACTCTTGCAACGTTGATGTTTAGGCTGGCACTAGCTGGGTGTCCTCCCTAAGATGGCCCTAACTGGAGAGAAACATGTTTCCAGTGTGTAATGCATCTCATCCAGACACAGAAATTTAAAATCAGTGAAACAGATTGTGCTCTGGAAGTGCTTCTTTTCCCCCACTGATTACAAGAAGAGTCTTTAAATGCCTCTAGTGTAGCTGCCTAAGGATAGAGCAGAAAAGTGCAGTTGCTACTGGTAAAGGCACTCAGAATAAAATATACAGCCTCAAATTTTGACCCACTTCTTGGAGTGGATGTTGGGTTGGAGAGAAAGTGCATCACAGCAGCAGATTTCACCCTCCTGCACAGACCTCTTTATTCTAGTGATACACTGAGGTATCAGGCTCAGCCCAGGGTTCTCTGCAGTGGAAGATGGTAGAACCTACTTTTGTCTTAGATAAAATTACCTTCAAACAAAAGCTGTGTGATGGAAGAAGAGGTGCTGTGCCTTCAGGAGCTGGCATTGAGACATCCTGGGCTATTTGAAACAGCACTCCACAGGTGCCATGCCAACTATTCACAGCTGTAAAGGGTTGCCATAAGATCTGACATGACTCAGCTCTAACACTCCAGCCTGATTTCCTAGACCCCCACGCAGTTTCAGCTCAGTGTCATAAATTGTGCTCCTCCCCTTACAAAGAGGTATTTACAGTGCATGGGAGCACAGTAGCTTAGATTTGGCAAAAGTTTATACTGTGACCTTCTATGAGGCTTCATTGTACGGTCCGAAACTGGGAACCCTGCCCTCTCTTCCAACGGGGCTTCTGGGCCAAGCTTCCTCACCACACTTCTGTCCCCGCTCCCTCCACCTGGCACCCCAGCGAGCAGTGTGGCTGCCAAGGGCTGCGGGTCTGGGATAGCCCTGCCATGCCTGAGAACGGCCCTGGCAGTCCCGAAAGCTATCTGACTGGAAAAACACCAGGGGCATTATTAAAACTAGTGAAGATAGAAGACAGTGTATCTGTGCACTTCCAGCATATGAGACTTTCCCACTCTCCTACCACACTGCAGCTGCAAACCCACAGGTTTTTATTGTCTAGGAGCAATCCTGCCCAGTAGCTGAGTCTGAAGTGATGTGAGGGGAAGTAGGGACCTAATGTGCCCCTCCAGCCTTCAGGTAGCCATACGCTAGAACTGGACAGTAAGCCAAAGAGAGCAAAAGTCCCAATCTTCATCCAAAACTGAGTCTGGAGCTGTTCAGGCAAATCTTTAGCTGCCAGCAACAGCCTTTATAAATTCATCTAAGTGGTTTCTCATCCAAACACACCCAGCTGGTCAGATATATTATTTAGGAGGCTGTCTCAAGCCTCCTCAGCACATGACATCAAAACCAATTCAGCCTGGAAGTGTGATGTGTTCAGCTCTCTGCACCATTCTAGACATGCTGTATAACAAGATGGATACTTCCGAGGAGTTAATCTGCTCCAGCTTCCAATTACACATGCAGAAGTCCCTAACTCCTCCTCAGCTACTTTTCACATGCCTTTGCAGCTATTGCAGGATTCATCTAGGGTGGGAGATAGCCAGAGTGTTTTCTCTACACCCCAAAGCAGTAAAAACCCTCAAAACATCACTGTGAGTTGCCTTCTTGCTTTTTTTCTAATCCACAGCCTCTACCACCCGAACATTTTTGTGCCCCATGTATTGAGTAGAGGGGTATTAAAGGATGATTACTAGACAAATACAGTAATCATGGATTTTTTGTTTCTTCCAAGGTTGCAATCTGCTTTCCCTGATTGCTGCACTATCCCAAAAGGAACAGCTGAGTGCAAAAGTCTCGTTCCAAAACAAGGGGACTGGTGTGAGTTTCGTTTGCTGCTTTATTCTTATTTCCATTCTACAAGTCCTGATCAGAGTCAGAACAAAGCCGTAGTTAGAGAGAGGACTTCAGATGTGTTTGAGAGCCCCTCCAGCTAACAGCACGAGCACAGGGCAGAGCACGGGGAGGCTTCCTCCATAGCCACGACCCTTAAGCACTGCTGTGCTGATCTCAGGAATGCTACAGACAAGACTGTTCATTTTTTTCTAGAGTTTTCATCAGAAAATAATTGCTTCTGTGCCAAAGTCTTCCTTTCACATACATTTGGCATGGGATGCATTTGGCATGACCCTTTTTGACTTTGGATACAGCATCCCCTGCTCCATGGCTCCACCACGAGTAGCGCTGCCAAGCTGCACCCAACCATTCTCCTGTCCCACACTGCAGTTCAAGGAGCTCCTGTTTCCCAACTTGGTGAGCACAGCTCCCCAGTGCTTGGTGATTTCTGGTGCTAACAGGTCCAGAATTCACTTCCTGTCAATGTGATGAGTGGATTTATGCAGGAACCAAAGGGGATTGGTCTCCCCTGCTGCCCTCTGCTCCACATGCACCACCCAAATGTTTTGAGGCATATGACACATGGCTACACAGCTTCTTTTCCCCTAGCCTGGCACCTTCCCAGTTCACAACACAGCTGGGTCCAGCCCTGGATATTCTCTAAATGCTGCTGATCCTGCCAACATTCCTGCTAGCAAATGCATTTTGCTAGAATACTTGTGAAAAGCCAGCATGAAAGGAAGCAGACAAAGCCAAAGAGAAATCGCTTGTGTTTTCAGGCAGAGCCTGTGTTTTCTCAGCCCCTGTTGCCATCCTTGTCCATAGGGCTCTTGCTCACCCAAACAGGCAAGAGTCACCTGTAACAGGGAGCAGGCTGCAAGCAATGAGGCAACCTCAAATGGGAGGATGCCCCGGGTGATGCTTGGCCTGCTCACTCAACATGGAGAACCTCGCAGATGCTCCCAGCGTGGACCACCTCACAAAGGAGAAGCGATTGGGTGGGCAGGGCAGCTCCTGGTGAGGCAGGTCCAGAGTGGGTGCTCCCGGACAGGCAGGCACTGACAAAGAACTGCGGATCTCCCTGCAGCACCACCACGCTCCTCCTGACCCACAGCCCACAGGGTGAAGGAGAGGAGGAGAACCTGCCCTCTCTCAAAATTGCGGGCTTTTTCACTGAAAATGCTCCATGTTACATCATAATTGCTCAGCACAACAGAGGGAGGGTGTTGTGCCAGCCATGAAACACACACTCCTGGTTTTAGGGAATTTTTCACCAAAGCAACAGTATTTCCCTTCAATTTTTTATTGTGATCATTACTCCAAATACCACTAATAAAAATAGTTATAATGATAAAAACCTGCTCCCTGGTCCTCAGTTTTTCCCTCTGGGATATGCAGACTTTGATAAATGAAAAACACTGCAATGATAATGTACTGACAAAATTGACAACATTAACAAAATATTGTAACTGTTATTCAAGTATGCATGCTCTGAACGGAGACAAGCCTACCTCTCTTTTTAGTCCTGTGGAGTGGGAGTAGCCTCAAGAAGAGCAGGTTTCCCTGCAGATGATCCCTTTGCAATACTACAGCTGCCCCTCAGTGTAACCTCATGGGGTAGTGACCTTTCTGCCCCCACTGTGACTTAGCTGTGTTTTTCTGTGGGCACAGTCTTCCCTGGGAACCCCCTAGTATAGACGAGCCTTCAGGGGACAGCGCAGGGATTTGTCCGTCTCATTGGTGCAGCTCCTGTTGCTGTGATGTGGGGCCTCTTGGGGCATTTATCCCACAACATGCCTGTCAAGGGAGGGGATGCTATTCAGCCCCTTCCTAAAATGGGCACCTGCAACAGGGGGTAACGAGTGGCTTGACCACCATCACCCAGGAAACGTGTAGCAGGACAAGGAACAGAGCAGCGATCTGACCTGTGAGCCATGCTGCCTCTGAAACGTGGGGTACACCCCAGAGAACCACTGCACCAGTTAGGTGCAAAAAAGGACAGCATCTGAACCCAGGGTTCAGCTGAAAACAAAACTGAGCTATCTCTGAGGTTCAATGAGAGTGGGTAACTCTTTCATTTCCCTGCCCTCCTGCGTTATTTGCTCATTTGTTTTCTTCTTTTTTATGTTTTGGTACCTCAGGAATAGCGAGATCCAGCCGGGTTAGGAAACAACATTGCCAGAATATCCTGAGAAAAGAAGATCGTGAGTTATTTCTGGCCTAAGCAGGAGCTGTAAGTATCTGACATCTTCAAGTGCCCGGAAAGCTTGTTCTCATGAGAACTGAGCTTCACACCACACACTCACAAGGGCCAGAGTTTGGGGATTTGGAGAAACCCCTCTTGGCCAAACACAACGGGAACCACCGTGTGGCAGTACTGAGGTCACCTTGGAGAAGGTCTCCACTAACCATCACTCCATGGCTCCTGGACACTGCCACAGCTTTGCAGTGGCTCTCGGGTGCCTGCTCCTTCCGGGAGCCTCCCCCTCTTCTCCCACTCCCCCATTCAGGCATTGCTTTTGGAATTAATTTTTTTCCTATCTGACAAAGCACATACAGATGGTGCGTTGTCTGCCACAATCAAAGGGCTCAGGTGGGTAATGGAGAGTGGCAGAACTTGGCATGTACTTGTTTGCCCTAGTGCAATTTTCACATAATTGCACTTCCTAGCTTTTCAGCATCTGCGAAAGATCAACTTGTGACACAGCAAAATCAGCCTCTTGCTTTTCTGGAGTTTGCATCAGGTTAGGAATCAGGCATCCTTCTTTTGGCTTAAATCATTTTGGAAGGGTGCGGAGAGTACCACCCCATTCTTGTGCATAGTCAGTACTGGCTGGACTTTAAAGCTCAGCAGGAAAAGCACAGCCCGTCAAACACATTCAGCTCAACCCTCTGGTCTTGCTTTTTTGCTTTTGTTTTTAGTAAAGGTATTGATGAATCTGGCACAAGTTTTTAATTCGCCCAGGTCTCGAGGTGAATCCGCTGAAGGCTGAACAAGGGGGGATTCTGGAACAGAATGAAGCCAAAACTTCAGACTCCAAATAGTTCAGAGGTGCAACGTATAGGCAGAGGTTGTGTGGATGGACAGCTTTACTGTGACAGGCAATGCTTTCTTACCCCTCCTTATAGCCTCTTTTCCTTTCCTTTAGACATATATAGAGATCAGTAATGCAATAGAGAAATAGTGAGGAATAGAAATAACTTTAGGGCTGAAATGACTGACCTCCCTTGTCACCTGGGAGAGGGGAGAACTGGACGGTGTTTCACTGAGGCACTAAGGATGACAAAGAGCAGTCCCTGCCTCAAGGAGCCTGCAGTCGCAGTGATTGGAAACAGAAAACAAACCTTGGAGGTTTGTGGGGAAATACCTTCTGCTCAGACAATCTAGGAGACAGCTTGGGATCATGCTCTGTTATTTATCAAATGTTGCAGGTTTTTGTACTGGAACAAGCATCTATTCTTATATCTTCCCTGGTATACTTCAGATTTCTTCAAGCTGCATCTTTCAATTGAGTTGCTGGAACAAATACTACACTGAAATTAAACTTGGTTCTAAACAAATGGGAGAGCAAGGTTTAGTTCTCTGGAAAATCTCAACTTTAGTGATCCTCTTACACATGTTGGTAGCAATAGTTGCTATTCAGCCAGGCAGCATTGTATTTTTTCAAAGTTTCTGCAGCATTTTCTTCCTTATTGACCAATCTTTCTGGCCCCTGAGTACTCTCAGGGGTTGGGAGTGTGTAGTGTATGTTCCCTCTTGGTTTGAGAGATAACTAAATCCCCTACTTTGTCAGTGAGGCTTTTCAGGTCACACAAGTCACCCATTCTCCTCCTGTACTTTAACGAATAGATTTTTGTCCATTTGTAATCAAATTTTAAATATCATCAGCTTAGTTTAGGCTCAGAATAAATCTTTATCATAAAAGGGAGAACAGAAGGACTAAAGAAAGCCCTTTTCTTTTTTTTTCACTTTTTTATTTTGTTGATGTTGCTTTTGCTCTCAACATAGATGAAATCAGGTTTGGATACAAACACATTTAGTGGGGTTGGAGACCCAAACTAAACAATACCTGCCTATGGCATAAGAACTCCATTAAACTGCCAGGAGAGGATTAAAGTTTCATGACTCAGACAAAGCAAAAGTAATAAAATAAACTTAGAAAAATACTGAAAAGAATAGAGGTTTGTTATTGTTTGCTATTTTTGTTGGTTTTGTCTTTTTTTTTTTTTTTTAAATAGCCTCAGCTCAAAATGAATTTTGTTTGTTTCCAGTTTGGTCTTGTCTTTTTTTTTTTTTTTTTTTTGAGTCATATCTCAGTGCCTGTTCTGATGCTCAGAATGTTCAGACTGAGGTTTTGGCCTCACACACACACACACACACACACATACATACACTCAAATAAAGCACGAGAGTGCAGCTTGCTGTGGGTTTTACCAGTGAAGTAAAAGCTAACCAAAAACTAACTACTGTCTTAGCAACAGAGGGCTCTTCTGTATTCTGAATTACATCAAGTAATTGGAGCTAAATCTCTTTCCACTTGAGTTATATTCCAGACCTGCAAAGTGATACCCAAACCGCTACTTCATCCAAATATTCTTCCCATCCGACGAGTAGCAGGAAACAATCTTCACAGAGCTGCCTACATTAATGTTGAGCATCTGGGTATGCCTAAGGAATGATGCTGCAATCCCTTCTAAATCCTCTTCTTGCAGGAGGGCTGGGGAGGGACTTAACTCTTTGTCTACAGGGGATGAGATGAAGTCTCTGGACCCACTACAGTGCAAAACCTAGCACAGCACTCCCAGCCTCAGCCGCGTGGGCAGGCACGATGCAGAGGCAAGCAGCAAAAGGTGAAAGCAGACAATGCTGAATTCTCCTCCAATGCCACCCCAGCAGCAATACTGATTCAGCAGCTAGAGACAAACAGTGTGTTTGGCCCTGCATTTAGTGACAGATAAATACAGCAATTTGTTGATCCTCCGTGGCATTGACCCTGCCTGATGAGCTTATGCACCCACGGTAGTAGCTGATGTACAGGACAGCAAAGTGAAGTGCTGCTGCAACAGGAGGGGCCAAAAGCAGGAAACAAAAAAGGAAAGTTAAGAAACAACTGAGTATTGGAGGGTTTAGAAATAGAAGGACCACTTTACACTTGGTATTGGAACTGCAAAATTAGAGAACACCAAAAAACAACCCCAACAGCAAGAGAAGATATCTATCACAGAGGTCTTTCTGTTTGAAAGGAAGCATAACCAATCAGTCTCTCTGTGGAGCAGGGGACTGTCTCAAAGGCCCTGAGGTCCAGGGCTATGTGCTGAATCTCAGCCCAAGGAGAATTAGTGGCAATGCTCCTACTCATTTCCAAGAGAACTGGATCTTACCTCTTAAATTTAGGAACACCGTGAAAAGAGCTTTTCTAGGGATGGGTTGATTCTGTCAAGAGATGACAAATAACAAACATGGACGCGAACAAGCCGTGATGATGTGGCAACACTGTAACCCAGAAAGTGATGCAGGAGTAGCTGCTGAGCTGGCCTCAGCATCCTCTGTTGGGATAAAAATGTTATTTCATCCTCTTTTCCTGTGCTTTGGATCTTCCTCCCACAGAAATCAGAAGGCTTCCATGCCCACGCGGTCTGATGAAGCATCTGATTAAGTCTGATGTAGAAGAAGCACCATCTTGACACTGCCAGTGATTAGCAGGTTGCTTATCACCCAGGCATTTCTAAATACCAGGACTGGGAAACCTGGCTGTTGCGTCCTGCCCGCTGCTCTCTCACATGTCCTGTATGTAGATCGGTATGTTCTGCTTCTGTTTTAAATCTGCCAAACTAAAAATCAGGTCCAGGTTTCAGATAAAAGCAGCAGTCAATCATTATTCCTAGAAGTAGCTGAAAATTTTTAGAGGTTTCTTCCATTAAAAAAGGGTCTTTCTTTCATCTTGAGGGTTTTTTTGATTTATTGTGGTGTGTTTTTTTCTTTTTGGTGAAAATGGTGTCGTTTAGGGCCTTCTTTTATTAGAAAGCTAAGGATTACTTGTAGTAATAATAGGCTATTGTTTTGGTTTTTATTTGAACAAAACCGAGAAATCACAAGGTATGGGTTTGGAGGGATATTGTACTTCTTCCCCTTTGGCTGTCAATTCTGTACTTTTTTGGCTCTGAAAACTACCTCTTTCTTCTGCTTTTCCCTAAATAGAAATGAGAGATTTAAAGGAGGTGAAAAAGGAAGTGAAAGAAAGGATGGATTAGGAAGTAAGAAAATGAAAAAGTGCATATAAAAAATGAAAAAGCCCACAAAACTTTTCAAACTTGCAGAACAGGCACGACCTCAAAACTGCCTCTCTTTCTCAAAGTGCTTTTTTGATGAGCAGTGATGCTCCTTGCCACCACACCTTCGTTAGAGCTCTGTTGTCTCAGATGGAGGGAAAGAGGAATGCTCTGAGCCCCTGCTCCTCTGCAGCATCCAGCCTTGCATGCATTGAACTGTGTGTCACGATAGTGGAGCGACATCTGGGTGGCTTCCCCCATGCCTCGGCAACATCAGCCCTGAGTGTGTACACTGGATCCCGACCATTCCAGCCCAACCACTGATACTGTGCTGGGGTGGGTTTTCCAGCAGAAGCTCCTGTGTTTCACAGTGTGGTTGCCAGAGAAGCCCTGCTAGCACTAGTGGCTTGGCAAGACATCACAGAGATGGCAGTTGTATACTGCAGTCTTACAGCGATGGAGGGGAGTCACAGTGCTGCTGCTCTGGGCAGGTTTGTAATTTGAGCATAGGTATGTGTACATGTCTGCTGGATTGGTGACTGGAAGAGGTGGGAAAGAAAAGGTGTTTGCATCTCACCCTGGGTCTGGATGTCAGCAGTCTTCCAAATGGCCTGGCTGAAAACCCCAGATCAAAATAACCTTTAATTTTGGAGATAATCCAGTCAAGGCCTCACTTTAAATCATGACCACCTCTAGTTAAAACTGAATTCTTGCCCAACAGCCATGCAGTCACATCTCAATTAAAAACACTCTGTTTACTTTCAGATGCAGCTTGTAGCGATTTTGTCCTCTTGCAGTCAGCTAGGAGTTTGGAGGAGGTGTATTATGTGGCTGCCACATCCTGCATGCTTTCCTACCTAGATATTGTAAATTCTGTGTGCAATGGGCCCTGTTATTGTGCAGTAACAAGTAGGAAATCCCTGCAATGTACATCTTAGTGCATCACCTTCTGCAGTCCAGTTCCGCAGGCAAATACGGTTCTGCTTTCCTTTCTGACTTGGTGTCAACAGCCCTTCTCCATATACATACATAATATATTTTTATAAGAGGGGAGGTAATCAGATCACCCAGGAGATTCTCACCAAGCTGCTCCATCCGAGGGCCAGTGCTTGCCCAGGACAAGGGGAAAGTGATCTGATTGCCTCAAGCCCCCTCCACAGACTGATTTGCTCTGTGTCAGGCAAAACCTTGCATCAGCCAGGAGTCACCTGGAAACAACCTCATAAAACCACCTCTGTAAAAGCTACAGCTACTCACTTTGATAGCTCCCATATTGCTTTTCTCTCTCTCTTTTATTTTTCATAGGACCAGTAAATGGTAAATTGGTCCCCAGTAATCTACTGGAAGGAGGAGCCAAGAAGCACTCAGGAATATTGTCTTCCAGAAGCTCAGCTATCTGCTACTGAGCATGGACAGGGGCCTGCAGAGTTACCACCCCCCTGTAACTCAAAAAAAAAAATGCCAGAATGACTTTTCTCACACTCCTTGAGGGATGGTAGAGCTTCCAGCCTGTTCTGATCACTGCTGGGTACACATGACTTCAGCCTCAGGAAGAGCAAACTACTGAGGGACTCCTTCTCCCAGGGACAGGCCACTTACATAGCGGGATGATGTTGATGGCGCCAGGCAGCTGACCTCTCTATTACATCTCCTTTTGGGAGAGGGAGAAATGAGATCTCTTCTGCTCACATGCAGCTTTTGTACTTCTTTCTTGCTCAGGATTAGAATCAGGTAAGCCCAAGGGTCTGCATGAGAGAAGCAAGATCTAGGGAGGACAGTGATCCTGTAAGGTCGGTGGGAACACCAAGGAATCCAAGCTGGCCAGCGCACCCAGAGCTCAGGCTTTAGCTGCTTTCTGCAAAACATTACAAGCAAAGCAAAAGTCCTGCAGTCTCTGAAGGACAGGGGTGCATAGGTAGGTTGAGAGCAAATGCATGAAAGGAGGTGATATCTACTGGGAGATAAGACCTGTCAGTCCTTGGAAGAAAAAGACGCAGGAGATGTGTCTGAAATGAGAACTGAATGAAGGGCAAGCCAGGGGACAGCAAAACTGAATGTGACGCAAACCAGAGGCAGCAACAAAAACAGTAGTCTGGGTTTGTGCGTACACAGACGTGAAGGAGGCATGCATGTTGCCCAAGTCCGCTCTCTTGGCCAGGAATACCCAGAAAACTGGCTATCCTGGCCTTTTTCCATCCTTTCCCAGGCTGGGTTTTTGTGATCTCTTTCCTTGGCCACTGGAAATTTACTATAAATACCAGGTACTGAGCAGTCGTTGTATACTAATATCTCCTAACCACCCTTTCTAGCTGCCCAAGGCTGCAAATGATGTGAAAATTGCATATCCCAGTCCTGAGCCTTAGTAGCTATTCAGGGGTTTGGCCACATGTCATTTGTTATTCTTGACTTATGCATACATTCTTCTTATTTATTTTTTGTAAACATTTGTGTATAATTATTCACTCCAGAGTTTCCAGTGATTTTCCCTGGCTCGCAGATGTGGCAAAGCTTGTTCCCTGCATCCAGGAAAGAAGGGGTTTTTTGACTACTGCAAAATGGGATCCTGACAGATTTCAATCTGTTGCTTCCACGTCCGTTCTTGTGATACTTAAGCTACCCATGGCAAGAAACAATTAGCTTTTTAAATATAAACCAGAAATGGTCCCAAGCCACAGATTTCACATCCAGATCCAAATTTGGGGCAGTTCAGATTTGGCTTGACATTTTGGGTTTGGGCCCAGGCCTGACTCTCCTTACGAAGCAGTTTGACATTTCCAGTTCTGGGAAGCTCCCCTCCCTGAGCGCGCAGCCGCTCCCCGGTGCAGAGTCACCCCCAGGGTCTGGCCCTTCGCTGCCGAAAGCTCTCCCGCTGCTCCGGGTTTTTCAGAAGCCCCCGCCTGTCATTACTGCAGCTATTTCAATTGCTGCAGTGATGGGCGCAAGCCTTCCATGATGCTGCTGTAGCATTTTGGTTTCTGCGAGTGCTAAAACCTAGACGGACTGGGCTCTCTGCAGCTAAGTGTTGCTCATGTGGAAAATAAAGGTGATCAAATGGTAAAAATTCTTGGGAATTCAGGTTAAATCTCCGGCCAGCTGCCTGTAGCTCAGACCCCACTATCTTCCTTACATGTGGTGGTGACATTGTGTTCAGAGTACAAGACACAGAAGCAGGATCCCGGGGTTCAAAGCTCCCATCAGTACTAAAAATTTAGTATATGGCCTCAAGCATGTTACTCAACAGCCACATGTCTCCAAGATGGGGAAAACTACACCATCTACTAGGTATTGGTCATCTCTCCAGGGCAGGCAATGTCTCCTGCTGTGTTAATACAATGCAGCGCCAACTTCCACTGCTACAACAAACTCTTAAATTCAGTGTAATTACTTTCATTAGCTGCTGGAAATAACGACCTGAGCTGTAGTTCACATTTTGATGAACAGAAGTGAATTTCCCCAGAGAATACTCTGCTTCTGACCTGCCTTTCCCCTGGCTGAGCAAGCTGTCACTCAGCGCCTGACATTTGTTTTGCGGAGTGCATTTGGGATGTGAATTTTCAGTTACTATATTATTCAATTCTGGGGGGGTTTTTTGTTTGTTTTTGGTTTTTTTTTTTTTTCTCAAACAGCTCTTCTTCAGTTGTTTTACAAGCTGGTCATCAGTAGAACTGGATCTTTCCATAAGAGGGATGAATTTGGCTTTTAAATTTATATTTGGTCCAAATATATCACACAGACACACTATCCTTAAAGTTTATTCCGTTGTTTTACAGATAATTTTAGATAGATACAGTCAGCTTACAGCTCATCTCCTTTTATTAAGAGTGAGGTGATAGAAGGAGCTCATGTAAGCAGAGTTCACCAAGCTCACAATCAAGCTATCAAAGCAAGAAATCTCTTAGACACTGAAGTTAAATACAATCACAGTGTGTTTATAATCTCACCAAGAGGTGATTACTGCAGTGTCTGAAGGGAGAAAACTGAAGCACAGAGAGATGAAGTGATGGGATCAAAATGACACAGGACTTTTTATAGCAAAGCTCAGAAAACAGTTGAGAGCTCCTCAATCCTCTTGGTCTTTGTCCATGAGATCATACTTCCTTTGATATGCACACCATTCATAGTCACTGAAGTTGTATTAGGAGATCACAGAAGGATCCCTGCAAGTATTTAGCCTAATTTTAGCCCTGACATCAACTTTCAGAACATCCTTTTAAGAGAAAACGCCTGGCAGCAATGACACTGCAGCGAGCTTGATGGAATGGTGCTGGCTTTACAACAGGCTCCAAATGGGCTCATAGTCTGAAAACATTCATTAAACAAGGCTCACAGATAAAACACACATATGACACAGTTCTTTTTATAAAAAGAGAGGCCTTTATAGGCCAAATGCTGAGGAGCCTCATGAGATTACTAAATAAACCAAAGGGAAGTGCTTGGAAGCCTGTTTCTTGGGTAAGAGGGAACCAGTCTGGAAAAATGCCATGGAGATGAGACTCTGGGGATGGATCAACCCTCTTGCAGGTCCTGGTTGTGGATCAAACTGATTTTTCCATCCTTATTTTCTTCCATGAAATATAGCCCCTCTGGTTCCAGTGCAAGGAGTGCCAAGGAGCAGGAGGAGAGTGGAGGTGCCACCTGTACTCAATTCCAGTTGTTTCATCAGCCCACTTGCAAGCCAAGGTGACACAAATGAGTTAATTTCCATGGTATACTGAGGCTAATTGGAAACAGCTCTCAGGCCCTGTAAAGCATTAAGCTAGATTGCAAGTGATAATTGCTCACCTGCTGCATGGGCCTGTAAGAGGCAGTGCATTAACTAGCACATGGGGTTTTATCACTTCCCTGGGACAGCAGGGGCTGGAGTCTTTCCAGCACCCATAGCACTGAAAGCAAGATGCTGAATTAGGTCTGTGGTTTACGGGTACTCAGGCAGGGAGAGTTGGTGATATGGAGCCAGATTCTAGCTTTCATTGCATGCTGTCTTGGGTCAGAGAAGTTTTTTGGGTGTTCTTTTTCTTTCTACCATGGTTGTGGTATCAATCTGGCATAAGTAGCTTTCTTCCTTCTTGAAGGTTGGGAGGAGATGTTTAGTACTGTGTGGCAGGGTAAAGGTACAGATATTTGAAACTATAAGGAGCCTAAGTATTGCTTAAGGGTCTGGGCATCTCTATTACAGGGGTTTGCACTGTAGAAGTACTAGGAAGAGTCTCAGTCTGTTCATTATAAATTATTCCAGCAACTCTTATTTTATAGCTACTCATAATTCTCCTCTGTATCCTTTTCTTTTGCTCTACTTTCTCTTTTTTTAATATGAAAGCCACACATTTATCAGAAGATATAAGCAGTACTTTGCCTGAGAATGGGAGATAAAATTGTTTGATATTGTTTTGGTAGGTTGAAATGAGATTTCTTTAAGGAAAGTCTATTTCTTGAGATGCTGGCCACTCTCCTTCTTGTAGCCTGAGTGGGAACAGAACTGCTTACTTCCAGAGCCTGAAAGGATAACTTTTCTCAGGAGAGAAAGATTAGAAATATCTGAGAATTGCAGCAGGATTTCACTAGGTTCTGAGAAAGAAGAAAATTACTAGAGATATCCCTTGGGGGATCCTGGTACCATCATTAATTACTTGTGGTGTTCAGCAGCAGCTGCAAATCACATGAGAAGCAATGGGAATTGGTAACCTGTATGACCCACATATCCCAAAGTTTGATACGAGGCTTAACTTTTTATGGAAGCTATCATAAGACTCTCAGTACTTTGTACTGCTTGAGACCCTGACAGTTTCTCTCATGGACTGGGACCTGAGACCAAGTCTCCCAGCTGTGTTCTAGGATGACCATATGTTAGCATTGGGCTTTTACTGAACAGGTCAAGGGGTGGCTTAGGCATGGGATAGAGTTATCACAGCTTAATGGCATCAGCTGAACAGTGACATTTAAGTATTTCCTGAAGAAGTCATCTCTAATGCCCGCAGATGGTGTGGCTTTTCAGAATGGCCAAGTATCTATACCTTCAACAAAATTAAAATGATGCCAGGGAAGGAACTTAAATATCTACTCCATCAAAACCACCAGGAAACCAGTGGGGCTTTTTTCCATGAGGTTTTTACCACTTGTATTTCTATCCAGGTCTTGAAATGTAAAGACAAAACCAGGCTAACTTCCAGCTTTTTCCACTGGTGCCTTTCCACTCTGGGGTTGAGCCAAGATCCAGGAGTTCAGAGGCCAGCAGAAATGTAGTGATGAGTATGTGCCAGAGGTTTGAGACTATATTAGATTAGCTTGAGCATGAGGAAAGGGGAAAAAGTTCTGAGCTGTTCTGTCAAAGTGAAATGGAGCATCCTTTTCCCTGGGATCTGTCACGTTCTGGCAGTCCCTTGTTAATAATATGTTCTCATCAGGGGCTCACAGCAGCAATGTGGCTCTTGGAAAAACCCAGATACCAGTCTCTAGCTGGTGGGAGCTGAGAAGGTACTATCCCAAGACGGACTGATACAAAGTGGAAACTCTTTCCTTCTAGTAAAGGTGTTTAAGCAGTTGCTAATGAAAGCATTGCTGTAAGGACAAAAAGGAGTGTCCTCTGATTGTTCACAAGTAGGAAGCATTTTATGGCCCATGAACTTCCTAGGAATGACACGTTTTTCAGGTGGTCTGACTGTCAGATGCCTGATTTTGATGGATGATGCTAAACGTGGACATAATCACCATCTTGGTCTCAGAACCAGCAAGTAAGATATGTTAAGATTTTCCAAATGTTTCTTCAACTATAAAAGGAAATGTAAAGTTAATCAAATTGTCATGAGAGATCAGAGCCCAGCAAGGAGGGACTAAGACTGACATTTGAAGTAGAAGCACTAATAAAACAGACGGCTGCTTGCTGATCCTGTCCGTGCTTGTGTTTAATTTAAACAAGTTAACGGTGAATGGCGTTTTCAGAGGAGGGGCAGGGGTGCTGTCGAAATCGATGCATGTACCAGCCATTTAAAGAAAGCAGAGAAGTGGTAAATCTCTAGCTGCATGCAAATATCATTCCTAAGCAGAGAGGCTCTGCAAACATCTCTGTTGGCATGTTTGGAGCAAGAGGCCATCCTGCTCCCTGCTCTACCTTACCTACGGCTGCTTGCTGCCCAGGCAGAAGCTGGATCAAGTTAATCTCTGCTGCCTTTAGATTGATTTACTGCGCTGTGCTCAGCCAAATTAGTTCCAGCACCTAAACACCATCAAGATAATTTCAAAGAAAGGTGAGCTCACCTCATTTCCTAGCTTTCCAGTTATTAGTCTCTGATATTCCATGCATGTATGTGTGTGGCTGGAGCAGCCACTTGTCTGTGAAGTTCTCAAACTGTAAATCTGCTGGGCACAAGGGTCCTGGGATGCTCTTTGGAGAAGGTATTCAGCAATGAAGTTGAATGTCATGACCTTGCATGCTCCGAATGGTAGAGACACAACACCTGGTGAGGTGTCTTTCACATTGAGTTGGATCGTTATGTGCCAACGTGCTTTTTCCACCTGGCAGTGCTACCAAGGGATTTGGAAGGAAATAGCTCTGTGCGTGGCAAAAAGCTGTGAACTGCAGTTTTGTTCTCTTTGGGATGACACACACTGCTCACCCTCTGTACTCCCTCACCCCAGGAACCATTTTGTCCACCGAGAGGACATTTTATCCTGAAATCCAAGAATTCATTTCCTACAGAAACCCTTCAACCACCATCAGGTGGCAATGAATTTCAATCAGTGCTGCCCTCCAGGCACCGGTCGGACTAGGGCCCTGGACATGAGAAGCTGCTCTGTTATCCATTACTCATCCCCTGAGCCAACCTACATCATGTTTTGTTCTGGATAAATATGATCAGGAGGCAGAAGCAGTCCTTCTGTTCCCTGATGCCTTTCATTAGATCCCACCTTGCAAGTGTTGGTTCTGCTGCAGGGCAGCGAGGAGGTCAGGGCGGGCCGTCAGGGTGGCCGGCAGTTCAGCCCCAGCCCATGGGCCAAACAGATGAAGTGGCTCAACCCGCCGCTTCCCTTCATGCCCTGCAGCGGCACGGCTCCCCGGCCACAAAGCCGTCTCTCTGTGGCGTGCCGGGTGACCCTTGCTCGCCTGCCTTTTTGCTCTTATTCTTCTCCGCAGTTCCTTCCTTTATCAGATTAACTTTAATTAGTGAAATCAGAATCACATGGAGTGGGGAGGAAACGCTCCAAACGCGGCAGATTTATTTTCAGCCAAGAAAAAAATCGAGGTGCATACAGGCTCTCGGAAGGACTTGGATGAGGTTTTGTCTGGAAAACTGTCTGTGGGTGTGACAGCACTGGGGGCCTGTGAGCGAGTGACAGGGCAAGAGGAGGCCAGTTTGTCTTTTGTGAGATGTGTGTGCAAAGGAGCTGCACCCACACGTGAAGCAAGTACAGCTACAAGCACGTGTTAGCTAACACTTACATGGGGAAGGCTGGAAATGTCCACTCAAGTTCCTTGTAGGCAGCATGGACTGCCTACATGAAATGTAGGCTAGAATGGTGCTCTGCAGCCTGTGCCCACAAAACCCCAGGAGTTAGTCTGTGAAATGACTACAAAACACCCACGTGCATGTAAGCATGAAGCACAGGGTAAAACTAAAGAAATAAATCATTTTTGTCTGTTAGTGTAGCAATATGGTACGGGGTAATCTGTACAGGGTCATTTTTCAGACAATCAAAACAGGTTTGACAAATAGCAAGCCAGAGCAGAGGGCTGGGATGAAGATGATCTGAGCTCTGCTCCTGATTATGCCCCCACCCTGTCTCCCTGGAGCATTTATCTGCGGGCCAGGGGACATGAGCATTACCATTAGTGCCTCTTGACACCTGCTTGTGTCCCACTAATGCAGCACAGGGGCTACGACATAGCATCACGATCTCTCCTTGTTCACATTACTGCTGTGTCTGCCCTAGTACCAAATCTCTGAGGTTATTCGTCTCTCTCATCTTTGGGCCAGGGCTCTTGCTCGCTGCACGTATTTTCAGTCTGGTGTAGCATGAACAGACATGTGGCCTGTGGTTGCTGCAATGACGAACGTTTTTCAATGCGTAATCTTAGGAATTTCTCTTCCTTTTGTCCAAACTCTGCCTCTGAGTAAAATTTCTGCATAGAACACCTTCATAACACCTCCATGTTAGACCAAGTGGCCAGTCCTGTTTCTGAGCTCCGCTCTCCCTGCATATTTCCTACATTGAGTGGCTTCCCCAGAAGGCTTCTGGTTACAAGATGCAACACCACGTCTTTGCTGTCACTAAATATGGACACATCGTCCATATACATATTCCCAAGGGCTGACCCTCTGCTCTTGGGCACAGGAGCAACCACCCAGCTGTAGCCACACTGGCTGCCAGCAAGTGCTGTAAGGTGCTCAGTGAGTGAAATCTCATCCTAAAAACTTTCTGGAGAGTTACTGGGACTGGGCCTCCTGGCTACTCTGCTTCCTTCCCTGGCTAGAAGCCCTGAACGGGACCCATTCAATGACAGTGTATTAGGGTAAGGGGAAGCACAGGGAGATGAGTACCATTCCATTTTACAGTAAAGATCAGAGGGGATATGGAAGTGAAATCTCCCTGTATCTGTTCAAGATATGTAGCGTCTCCTGAGAAAAACTGAAACGGATGAAAATATCCTCCAGTGATAATACGGAGTTACAATCAAAGCCAGTGAGAAAATGAGCCTCCCTGCATCTTTTTCAGTTCATTCTCATGTCTCTGCATAGGTAACTGATACTTCATCTACCTACTATTTACACTGTCCAGATAATGCACTGAAAAATACCTGTGGCTTAATCTTGCCCTCCTGCTCATTCTTTTCTCAGTCTGTTTGGCTAATTGCTTGTTCCCCTTTGCAGCTCTGCAGCACAAGCTTTGGAGCACAGGCTGCTCCCCACTCCCCAGCTCCAAGCTCCTGTCGGGGGCCACTCCTCTGCAGCTAGTCAGCATCCTCCCCACCTCAGGCACTCATCTGCTAGGCTGCAGCCGTGGGACAGGGCAGGAAGGGAAATACCTGAGTAAAGAAGCCTGGAAGGAAGACAACTTTGGTGGCATGGACAAGAATAGACAGTAAGGGGGAAGCAAATCAGAGCCTGATTCAAAATCCAGTAAACAAAGGGCACTGTGAATGGATGTTGGCAGCAGCTGTCCTTCACAAGGTTTAAAATAATTCGTGAGACCTCTAGTGGCTCTGGCTGCAGTCCCCAGTTCAGCACTCGCCTGGAATTGTAGAGGATGAACATGAGGCATCCAAACTCTATGAGGCATCCAAAATAATTCCCCCTGCCTGCAAGGTCTCTCTCTCTCCATCTTATGTAGGGTGCAGAAGAAGACAGTGGCCCGTAACTCTAAACAAACTTTGCTGCTGCTGAATAGCTGTGGCTTCTCTTGGCCACATAGCGCCAGGCACGCAGTTGAGCATCTTGCTGCACACCAGCCAAGCCGCCTGGCTGCCTCGAAGCTGCAACACACCTGGGGAGGTCCCCAGGGCTGGAGCCCCAGGCAGGGAGTTTGAGCAAGCACACACCACCTCATTTGAGCGGTGTCTGAGGGCACATGCTGGACCAGGAGGGCTCAGCTGATGTAGGGTAACGCCAGCATGCATCTGAGCCCTCCACGTGGGTTCCGCGCTGCATAAGCCCATGACCCTTTTTATGATCGCTTTTATTAAGGCGGTTCGTGGGCCTCTCACAGGTGCATCTCATATAGGAGTGCAGCAAACCGCCTCTGGCTTCTCTTAGAAATCAATTCCAGATGTACTGGAGTAGAGCTTCCCTTCAGAGGAAATACATGTTTTCAGGTAGGGCCCAGTCTATGAAAACTCAGAATATTTCCTACACTAGTAAACAAAAACCTTTACTGCAACTACTCTTCTTTTTCACCTTTCTGTTTCTCTCCAATCTTTGGGCAACATGTTAATACAAATAGTCTTAGTTTCTTTTTACTATCCCTGATCTCATAAGGTTCAAAATTTCCCTTGTTGCTGGGAGCAGCTTTCTTCAGTGTGTCTCTGTCCATGTACTTTGAGGCCTTTCTTCTTTCCATCTCTGCTGAGACACCCTCTCCATACCCTTCTCCTGCCATGTGTTGCTGATGATTGAAATCATCCTTTGCTTCTTGTGCAAACAAAATTATTCTCTTGTTCCCTACAGAGCTCTCCTTGACATGTTTCTGACAATAATATCAAATAGCGTGAATTTCAGAATATTTTTATGGTTTGCATGAATTTGATTTTGAAACTTTATCATGTGTCATAAGCAATTCCCAAGGCCCCCACCAGTTTTGAGCATGTTCACCAGCTCTCTTAATGCCATGCCAAAGCTATAGGAAAGGCTTTAAAATCCACTCCTGGCTTTGAAACTAGGACCTAAAATCTGTTGTTTTCAGTTCATAGCAGAAGGCCTTCCTCCCATTTGAGCTTGTCTAGGCTGTCCCGTGGAGGGCTGCACAGGAGAGCCCTGATATGCACATACATCTTGGTGGGAGACCAGAGCTGAGGGGTGCAGCTTGCCCTGTTCATTCCAGGGAGAAAGGGACATTAACACTTTTGTCAGTAGGCTTCCAGTTATCATTGTTAATTGACATGATGCCATCATTTTACTAGAAAAAGCCAAGCGATCTGTTTATCAGTGTCCCACGCTGCCTTCCACATGTCACCCAATATCAAACGCTCTGGTTTCATGTAGCCAGATGCCTTAACTTTTCCATTTTTCACCCTAACCACTTCCACAGTACCACTGCAATGTTAATGCAAGAATCTGTAAGTGTAAGGGCACTGTAAAAGGAATGTAGCTTAATATCCAAGCAATTAGCACAAGGGTTATTGTGCTGAAGGCGTTATTCATTTTTAATTATCTGAAGCTGCTGAAAAATTCCTAGGACTGCCTCCAGTAGGGTGCATGAATCAAAGCCCACACACAGAATGGTAGCATGTTGCAAAGGCAAGAGGAGAGGCAGTTGGCCCACTCTCACACAAAGTTTCTCAGCCCTGGCCTGGGACTTCTTGCAGCAGTAGAGAGCCAGCTGCTTGCAGCTGAGACCTGTTTATTTCTGGTGGGCATATTCCTGAGCTCATAAAAGTAAGATAACAAGGAGGAAGGAAGCTGGAAACGTATCTGCATGTTCAGTCGCATTGGTTAATTTGGGCCATGTTTCCTCTGATTAAAGAAAAGATAATAACAATAATAACTTCTGGGTCATATTTGTGGAAGGAGGGAGAGTAGGAATAGGGTTGGATTTTTCAAGTAGAAGTGCCACCCCCAAGTTAAATATACTTAATAGGCATATTTTCAGGGTGTTTAATTGAACGTGTATATTGATTCACCACACTTGAAAGAACAATATACATGGGTCATGTCAGCTTCCTGCAGAGAACACAATAAATTCTATATAATTCAATAAATTGTAATCAAAAGATAAATTACAAATCTACTTTATTCTGTCAAGGGCAAGGCAAAGATGACAATGTACAGAAACAAGGAAATAATGTCTGAGGTTTACTTTTCTAAGTTTATTGAAATTCAGTTTTCTACTTCCTCAGGATTTTTCTCTTTCAGCTGAAGAGAGGAAAGACTCCAGCTCCTTTGCAGCTGCTTCTTTCAGGGCCTGCCTGCAGTGCAACAGATGGGCAGGACTGCGGGCTTGATGCTCAAGGCCAGATCAAGGATCGCACCCCCAATATTTGGATATACTCCCTTGAACAAGGAAAGGTCTCCTTGACATGGTGTGGAGGAGCTGCCTAAGAAAATCACCCTCTCTAGCCCTAAAACATTGCTCCTCAGTACAAGATTAGATGGAGTTTGTTTGGGGTCTGGTTCCCAGCTTGCACCACAGGAGAAGTGTCTTTGCTAGCAGAGATATTCATGGTTTTTTCTTCTTGGAAGATGGGTTCTTTCACATTACAGGGCTGGCTTGACCCAGGTAGGTCTCTGAGATCAGGTGCTATTAACAACCCCTTCTCTGTTCCGTGACAGGGGAGAGCTGGACTATGTTCTGGTGCAGTCCAGATGCTGAGCATTATTTGGGAACTTTTGTCCACTGCGGTTTTCAGAGAGAAATACATAAATAAATGCAATGCGTTTTGTTTGTTTTAGGAATGAAAGACTTTTCCTCGAGTCTGACTGCAACAAATTCCCATCCTCCTTTGTTCCTTGGAGTTAAAATACATAAATAGCATATAATAACCAGCGCTCTCTGCTTCTCCAAGTTAGCAGCCTTGCCGCGGTCCCTAACCAGTGCATTCCTTCTGATTTACAATGCATCTTGCTGTCCCCTCTGCACCCAAGATCATGTCAAGACATCAGAAACTGTACAAAACCCAAACAATTTTCGTTTTTGTAATCTGTCCAAGTCCTGTTGCTAGATGATGTAGTAAGGATGAGACACAATTTTTCAATGTAACAGAAAGTGGACTTCAGAAAGGGATGTTAGTTTTGTACCTTACTGGGAGTGTCAGGGGATTTGTCGTGCACATCTCGGGCAGAAAGGAGAAAATGTTCAGGTGTGATCTAAGCAGATCAGAGAAAGTGCAACTCTTTTCCTGCTTTAAATCATTGTTATTTTGATTTAACTGGAGTCAGTTAGGAATCTGAAGAAGCTAACCAAAAATATACGTCCACTGAGTAACTTTCTTTGGGTTAGCAGAAGTAGTGTCATAATGTGTCTCAGTAAAAAGGATGCACAGGACCCCACTAAACAACTGTGAATACAGCACATAAGAGCTTCAGGACCATTTTCTGACCCAGTCAGTGCCAGGGCTGTGCTCGCACGCAGCAAGCACAGGAGTGGGGGTGACAGCGTGCAGGGAACCACAGGACTGGAGGCTGCTCCAGCAGCCCCACTACCACGTGTGTCATCCTCTCAGGAATTATTCTGAAATACAAATAGTACTGGGTTTGGGAAGCAGGTTGCAGATCTTATTCCATTTAACAGTGGAAAATGACTGGTTGGGTTTTACGTTTTTTCTAAACAGAATTTTGAACACAGTGCTGTTGTTCCAGATGTTCTGCTTACAGGAACTCTCTTAATCTCTGTTTACAAGACAAAATGTGTCCTAGCACTGAATTTTAAAAAATCTAATATTTTTTAATGGAACAATTTTTGGGCTTCTTTTTCAGCAAAAGGAAGAAGTTATTATGGGAAAAATGTTGTTATTAGGAGGGAGAGGGAGGAAGGCAATATTGCCTTAAGCTACAGATTTTAACCAGCTTTTTGAAAAAGATTTGCTTTTCTGAACTGTTGAATGGGGTACATCTCTCTAGCATTGCAAGCCAAAAAAATAGATAGAGAAAAGGCGCTTTTTCTAAGAAAGAAAAAAACCTCTCTTCACCATTCCAGAGGAAATTGTTAGTGACAATGAGCTACAGACTGTGAACTTAAAATTCCTTGCATTTGAAATGGTTTGATTTTTTTTTTTTTTTATGTTTTACTTCCAGCCCTGACCACCCACAAGGGAAAGGAAAAACGGAGAAGAGTGTACAGCTTACACAAAAAGATTCCTGCAACAAAAGGACCCTTTATTAGCTGTACTGATTATAAGGTATCTCTTATGACAGTTTCCAGAGTATGGTCAGCACTGTAGCTTGGAGGTCAGAAGATTGGATCAACATTACCAATTCTGAGAGTAAATCTTCAACATCACTGACTGGAACTGAAGAGTCAAAACCAAAAAATACTAAATTTAAAAGGCTAAGCTTTTTAAACATTTTTCCTTCTAACATTAAAACAGGAAACACAAACTATTTAAGTTTTTAATGTAGAAAAACATTACGTTCTGGTGTCATCATACTGATAAACTTGAATTCCTAAATCACACTCTGTTGCGATTCATCTTAGTGCTCTGCTCAAGAAATGTCATTTTCACTTAAGAAACAAGTAAATTTACAGAAGTCTAGTAAGATTGTCCTCCGACCTCTATAAAAATAACTTTATTTCTGCATTCCTAGATGAAAAAAAAAAAAAGAGCAAATTAGCTAGTATCACTTCAAATTTTAATGAAAAGCAATGAAAAGACCTGCATCAATGTTTAAGGAGGCACCTGTCTTAAGTAAGGGTTGTTATTTGAAAGAGTGTTTTCTATCCAAGGCTTTGTAAATCACTATCCACTTTGGGTGCTCTCATTCTGAGGTTTCTCACTTGTGCCCCTCCAGCAGGGGGTTGACTTCTCACAGCTAAATTGGCCTAGACATTTTAAAAAACAGACCAAGTAATAAAGCATGAATGAAAAGAATCTTGTACCCTTCTACTATTTCCCCAGTTAAGTCTTCATCGAAGACATCTTTTCAGTCAAAACTTCAGCTATAATTCCTTCTCCTGTTTCTCTCATACCAGTTGTGCATCTTTTAGTGTACAAAAAAATATTCTCAAGCTTGTGTTGATGACTATGGATATTCCTGCCCTTCAAGAGAATGAACTGCAGAGGTGTCTGAGCTGCTTGTTGTCCAGAATTTTCATGTCTCTACATCCACGCAGCACTGAGGGGATGTTTCCAGCCCAGACCTTGAAAGCATCCCAGCCTTGTTTAGGAGGGGATGTGCTTGAATTTATTACCCTTCTTCTCTCAGGCAGAGCACACCAGCACTCCTGGACCACTTCTGGGAGAACCTCAGTGTGGGACCTCTGTTGGGCTCCACTGAGTCACAAGGACAAGCTAGCTCAACCCACTTGAGCAACAACTGAGCAACGCTTCACTCAAGCCTGCACCACTGGGGCGAGCAGACCCTGCCTGCAGGCACAGCTTTAACAAGAGCACAGCCCACCCACTCCGCTGAGCAGCAGCTCCCCGGTCACTGGGCATGCAGATGTGTTTCCATGTGGAGAGCTGAGGTTCACTTGCATTCTTAATTTATAGGCTGCAAACCAACCCATTAAGTTTGCAGTGACCACATGCAAATTGCTGCCACCAAGGGTTCACCTCTTAGTTTATGTTTTCTTCCCCTTCTTTCAGTGATGTCAGTCCAGCTGGGACTGTGTCACACTCACTGGTGTGTTACATCTCTTCAGAGGAACCATCCTACACCTACCCCACCAGAAGATCTTTCATCCTTTTAGAGTGAGAAAGGCCTGAACGAATAGTATCGCCATGGCTTTTCAAGCGAGGTGGCTTGATGAGAGGTGTCAGCTCTGCAGTGCCTGTGCCTTGCTCTGCCATAACAGCAAAGGTTATAGCCTGCACAAGAAAAACTTCCATTGGGGGTGGCAAGGTATCCTTGTAGCTACCTGGCAGAAGCAGAGCAGGAGCTCCCCAGCGACTCCTGGTGACGCTTCTACATGTACAAATTGAAGAATCTGGAAGTGAATGTATCTGGTAAACATCAGTGTGTTCTCTCTTTTCCTCACCTTCAAACTGATCAAGGCTGTAAAAGAACAAGAGAACCCACTACAAATGAGAAAATGTAAGACCAGAAGTCCAAGCCTCTTCCTTTTTCCAGCAACACCTTTCATGGTTTTCCATGTGTTACCAAGAAGTAGCTGTACTTTGATGGTAAACTCCTGTGGAAAATGACTGGTAGGAACTTCTGTCCTCTGCAGTGGAAAAATTCGGTAGTAAGGGAATCCTTGGGCCTGGATTGTATCACCATTAAAAAAGAAACAAAATGGTGAAGAGACCAGTGATAGCTCCATTCCTCTGGAATGGGTGAAAGGAGTCTAGTTTGATATGTGATATCAAGGGACATTTCCTCATAGGCTGCAAGCCAGAGAAGTTCCTGTTAAGGCCTTGGAGATGACCAGCTGCAGAGAAGTGGGAAATCCTGCCTCAGAACCTGGAAAACCCAATGTTGACAGTTTCATCTTTTGCTTATGTTTAATAAGATGAGCATTACTGGTTGCTAGGCTTTGCAATATGCCAAGAACATTCTCGATTTTGTTATGTATCCCAGGGAAGGCCGAAGGATGAGGGCGAAATTAGGAATATTCCTCTCAGGTAATAAGGAGACTGTTTAGATGCATGAGTGATACCCGTGGTATAAGAACTAGAGGGAAATCTCATTTTTTCCAAAGTGAACAAACAATTCATGTTATTCTAATTGAATTATTGCACTAAAAGACAACTTGAATTGGAGCCTGAGTACCAATGATTCTTGTTTTTCCCTCCACGCATAGCATTGCCATTTACAAATATTATGTCCCATTTGCGCTGTTACATTTAGTAGAACTCTGCTATTTAATATTGTTATTCTCCTCCATCTCTGCCAGAAGTTTGGGATACAGTAGACCCCATCTGAACAAAAGCATTGCCTCATTGCTGCTCTGCTGTCCTGACTTCACTGCCTCTGGCCCTGCCTGACACTCACAGCCTTAAGTGTTGTCAAGCTGAGAAATCAGGCCAAGGAGAACTTGAAGCTGCAGCAGGGCAAATGATTGCAGTCATTGTGAATTTAAGGTGGGGAAAATGAAGGGAAAAAATGCTAGGTCCAAGGAACATCTGAGTTATGAAGCCAGTGCCACCCAAGAAAGAGATCATGGGACAATGATGCATTGTCCCACAGTCCCATGACGCATGGGACATGAGTCAAGGCTAAAGATCTACTGCCCCTCTTCATCATGACTCTTACATCCAACTATGTTCTGCTTAGAATTACATTAGGAAAGTCCTATGACTACTGTTAGACAGGCAGGTCATACAAAGCAAGCGTAGCTCCTTCTGGACCCTCATGGGACTCTCTCTGTCCCAGTCTTAGTAAGTAACAAATGAGATTAATAGCAATACCTATGCACCTTTAGAGTTTCAATTACTTTTTTTCTGGTTCCAAGTTCTTGGTGTTGGTTAGGATTGAGACTTGGATTAAAAATTTTAAAATGGCTCCTCACACTCAAAAATAAATGTTAGATAATACTCACTGGAAGCCTGCTCTGTGGCATGTCTTCTTCAACTCTGTTATGGGCAGATGGCCCATATCAGAAATTGAATCTATCCGGCTTCAATGAATATTAAAAGAGTCCTTCATGGTCTAGCCAGTATCTGATACCTGAAAGTGCCCCAAACTGCACGTAGAGCAAGGACAAACCCACAGCAGTACTGCAGGAGGGCACTCTCCATCAAGGACTGTCCAGGACAGAGGAACTGCCTTTTTAACTGCTCAGGGATGCTTGCTTGCTTTTTTTTTTTTTTTTTTTTTTTCTAGAGACCAGGCTGTGTAAATACTGTGAGGCACCTGGATGTTGCAATTACTAAGGCATGATCACATGAGTGTGTCTGAGGGTACCAGATTCCTGTGACTGGCTGCACCTCCTCTCTTGTCCCTCTGCGATTCCCACACCGGGCACACACAAACATGCCATCTTCCTATATCTGTGCTGAGCGTTTCATGCTAGGAACACACACCTACCTCCTCCGAATGTTTGGTCTGCTGTATTTTGCAAGGCATTAATCTCTATCACCAATGGCAAGATGTGCTTGGGATCCATATTATCTCTCAGCCGCTTCATCTTGCTGCACCTTCGTCCTGCACTTTATCTTGCCGTAACCTTTTCTGTCATGGGGGTAATTGGGCCCTTTTTCCTGCAGGTTTCCAGAGCCTGTGGGCTGCAAGGCCACATCTCCTCTCACTGCCACGGGTGCAGGGGTGCCCAGTTCCCACAGTCTGTCTGTTATGATCTCTTACACCTCATATTGCTCCATCCCAGTGGTTCCCAGGCACATGAAAGAAGCCTTTTGGTCCACACAACATCTGGTTTAAACAGGCTGGTGAGTTTGTGTATGTGTGTTTAGGTAGATGCACAGCACAGCAACACGTCCTAATAACCATTGCAGGGAATGTGCCGTCGGACACATGGCAGGCGCTTTGCCCACTCACGCGTTCACTGCCCCTTCTCAGTCACACTCAGCACAGCGTTATTCCTCCCCTTTCCCATCCACCACAGCCTCTGCTGCACGTTTCCCACCCTGCCCCACATCAACAGCCAGACCTAACACGAGGTGAACAGAGCAGAGGGGCACACTCTTCAACTTTTATCCTGTCTAGCCCATACTTGCTCACCCAACCAAGGGTTACTTCTCCTGCAGCCTCAGATGGCTTGGCACTGGCAGCACCTTCTGCCCCAGATGCCCCAGAAACCCCTCACATCCGACTATCCCCCTTGCCCCAGGTCATGTCGATGTGAGGCAGGGTTCCTCCAGCCCCGTCGGACCATGGGCTGAGAAAAGGCCTCTGCCCAGGGACAGGGACGGGGAGCTCCGGGGCTCCACAAGTGTTCGGCACCTGCTGCCTGCTCCGGCTCCCAGCTGCTGCCTGGCCAGCCCTGCTCTCCCTGTTGGCTGCGGGAAGCAGCCGCTGAAAGGCGATCTGCCTGACCTGATGTGAAAGGGATTTCACTGGTGTTAGGACACTTGATGACAGGGGGGAGGGAGGATTGAAATGAACTCCTTCCATCTTTCTGATGCAAAATGAGTGCAGACACATTGCTTTAATATCTTCTTTGTAATTCATTTCCTCCCGTAAAGACTGAAGACTTGATGCTTTATGTGTCTCTGGGTTTATGCCAGCAAACTACTTGCAAACTCACCCGTCTGGAATAGACAGGGGTCATTAGTAGTTCTGATCCAGCTCTTTGTATCTTCTCCAAGATGGGCATTAGCCCTCTGTGTGTACTGAGAGCTAATCTACTCCTCTAAGAGGTGATTTAGCTGGTTTACATAACAGGCTTTATCTTTTCTCATCATTAAGACTTTGTCTTTCTTGGGCTGTGTCCTGACATCTTGTCTGCCACCAGTAAGGAGCCATGGTTGAGTCTGTGAATAGAAGGGTTCCTGCATAACCCCACAGTAACAAATCTCAGCTGCTGCTCACAGTGGGCAGCATCAATGCCTGTAGTTACAGGCTCACCACAGATCTCTGCAAGGAGGGAGGAAACTGCTTGGGCTTGGAGGAGGGTCAATTCTGCTTGAAATGTGCCAGCCAGCAGGAAACCCAAAGAACAAGGTTCAGGGATTGCCAGGTCTCCTTTGCAGAACCTCCTTCCCAGACATTTTATGGGGCTGTGATCACACCCAAACCTGAAAAATCCTTGGGCCAGCATATATATATCTTAAAAGAACTGAATAACATGTCAAGAGCCTCTGTAAGGGATTGCCCACATAGCACCATGCTCCTTGCTGCCCAAGCCCCCACTGCCAGGAGAATTCATTCCTACCATGAGCAGAGGGAACAAGAGACAAAGCTGCTGCATCTTCCTGACTCTTGATGTTGCTGCTAAGCATCGCAGATGGCTGATCACAGCATGCCAAGTTTTCTCCCAGACTTTGTTCCTACTATGTGATTCAGTCGGGCATATTGCCTGTTTAATGTAAATTATGTTTGGAGTTTAGTTGTGTTCAGGAGCTTGGAGGCCTTTGGGCAAGAGACTCCTGTAGATGAAAGTCTATTATTAGTGTTGTAATATTGAACAACACCTGTAAGCATTATGTAGTGTCAGCACATTTGTCCCTGCAGGGAAAAGAGACCTGGTTGTTGCACCCCAAAGCCAGTGCCATCTGGTTTGGTACTTACTCAGCGCGGAAAATACAAAGGCTGCAAGGTTTCCATTAGAGGGCTTACTGACACTAGACACTAGACACTAGACTAGGAGTCAGTCTTAGTAAATTGAATTTATTTGGAAATATACACGGCCTCTGAATCAGCTCAAACTCTCTTTTAACTGCATGTGTCTGTGCTATGTATGTTGATGGAAACATTTAACCATTTAGCTTGGAGTGTTTTCTCCAAGGCCTGCTGAAATTGCAGATCCAAATGTCTGTTCATCAGTGAGGATACACCATGCCCAGGGCTGACAGCCAACCTTCCCCTAAAGAAGCTGCTTCTGAAATAAAACTTGGGCTGAGAAAGAAATAAATGTTTTCTGAGATCAAGAAGTGTATTGGACAAGGTAAGTTCTCCAATTGTCAAAGAACACAGAAACATTTACAAGGTAGCATAGCCAAATATCACTTTTTTTTTTTTTTTTTTTTTTTTTTTTAACAAAAGTAATTACCAGGGAATCCCAAACAGTTCTCACAGCATTAAAGTTTCTAACTTTTTTTTTTTTTTTTTTTCTGGGGAGGTTTATCTTGACTTGAAGACATTCTTTTTAAGCCAGTCTTGTGAAGACTCTGCACACAGCTCCTTATTATCACTGTTCTGAATTTCAGTATTCAGCTCTGTCCCCTACCAGGTGTATGAGCATCGTTATCTCTATCTTGCCAATACTTTACCAGATCATCCCAAGGCCTGATGATTAGTACATTGCAAAGCCCAGAACAAAACAATAATGTTCTCATTTTCAGACCTGTTTCTGAATTACAAGACTAAGAAGTTATTTTATAGATAAATGCACCCACTATACTCTGTATAGCCTAGAAATTGCTCCAAAGTCATGTGGTTGGGTGGATTTTTCTATTTTGTTCTGAGCAATATGAACACTTATTTAAAATTATGCTGCAGTGAGAAATGGTTCTGTTTTCAGTTACCTGTCAAGCTCTCATGCTTTGGAGTTTTTAATTTTTCTCCCGGATCTACTAGTGGAATCATAAGCTGGTCCAGTAGACTTGAATGCTGTCTTCTAACACCATCCTTATGCAAGGTTGTTGCAGAAGAAACGGAGGCTGTCAGCCTTGACAGAGCTAAAAACAAACCAGGCTTTGATTCACATGGAAATGTTTTTGTCAATAACTTTCCATCATACCTACTGAAGCCCTTCCCTTTAAGGCAATAAGCTCAGCCATAGTATAAGACTGCTAAAATCAATTCATGTCATTGAATTCATACCTATCTACAAAATCAGTGACATAGTTTCTCTTTGTCTGCTCAGCGGTTCCCACTGTGAAAAAGGCAAATTGTCTGACAGCCCATCAGTCCTAAGTGATTGGGCAACATGATCCATCTTGTAGCTATTTGCTGAGATACAGCAAGGACTTTCCTTCCCTCACCATACGGTCTCCTTCAATGGGTTCCTGAGATGCCGTAATGGTCAAGTTACTGGAAGTTAATGTGTTTTCTTGTGGGCATGTAATTGGCTAGAAAGTGTGGAGTTAGTACTCTTAAATGAACTAATGAACCTGGTTAACTATGATCTAACACATCACACTATTATCTCCAACTAAATCTGCCTGAAAACATCAGATTTCTCAATCGAGCTGTTATTCTGGTACCTGTTATTAAAGCACCTCACTGTCTGAATGTCAGTGTTGCTATGCAATTATCTCTGTTGCAATTTTTAAAGTCTTTCTGGTGAAGAGTTGTCTTGCACAATGAAGTGAATGACAACAAAGGCTTTTTGTGCCACGGCTTAGATGAGGCACTGTGCTCTCTAGGCTGCCAGCTCCAACCCAGCAAAAAAAAACCCCTTGTTGATCTATACAAGGAGGTGCTTAATAGCACTGGTAGCCTGACTTCCAGCCATGTCACAGAGACCAGAGATTTTGATCAAAACGCTTGTATGTCTTCTTGTATTCTGATTTATCCACCAGATTGGCTTGCAGAATGGAGTAGGTGACCTTTTAAAAATTAGTCTTCTTTAAGAAGAACAGCTGTAAAGTCTGTTTGCTGCTCTGAGATGACCATTCCCATCTCTTTGAATGAACTAACACATGGCCTTCATTTTCATTAGCGGTGACACACGTGGCACAGTGGATGGATGCAAGGGGGGAGGGATTCTGTTTCTGATTCATGTTCTTTTTAAGTCTTTTGCATTACAGAGAGAAACTCCCAAGGAAAAAAAAACCCAGCAGTTATTTCACTGGCCTTTCTTAGCAGACAGTTGCAGGCGAGAAGAAATGAATGAAATGCCAAATTAGACCACTGGTGTTCATTACCAGATTCAGCGACAACCACTACCTTTTCATTCCAAAGGAAGTTTAAACATCACACAAAGCACCTGTCTAATTGTGCAGTAACGTACAGAGATTATCTGTGGTGGAAATTTCTTCCTGACCCTCACATGGTTGGCTTTACGCCACAGCGCATCAGATTTGCTTATCCTAAATATAACCAAATGCTAGCTATATATTTATTCAGCAGTTGTTATAAAAACATTTACCGCATTTGACTTGCAACTTTCTGTGGTTGGGATTTCCACAGTCTGACTGTAAATGGAGGTTTTTGTAAACTTCAGTTTGGATATAGAATTTATCAGCTGAAGATGATTTGGGACGAGGAATCATGCTTGGCAGTGGAAAATAAAGAAAAATGCTGAGTGTAAGAGAAATTTTCATCAAGATACTCCATATGAGTACTTGTCTGAACATTTCTTTAAGTGAGTTGGCTCAAAGAACCAAGTCACATTTTGGCTAAAAAATAACAATTTTCTCAAAAAAACCCCACAACAAAACAAAACAAAACAAAACAAAAACAAAACAAAACAAAAAAAAGCATAGAAAGAATTGTAATATCATCAGAGTCTGGACCATCTTTTCTGAAGATGTCTGCACACTACTGTACATGATGGTCCAAAGAAGGTTGTGATCTGGCCAGCTGCAAGCCGAACACAGCATCACATGGCAGCAGGAGCCGTGCGCCTGTAGACCACCATCAGGCTGACTGCCTGCATCTAGCACATGGATTTTTGACCCCCAAAGAAACCATGATGCTGCTGTGCTGGGAAACTTGATAGCACTCTGGAAGGGGGAATGGGTAGGTGTGAGCTGAAACTTCCCTAGTTCCCTTCCCCATCACAGAAGGCAAGCTTGTTTTCCCTCTGACTCTAGTTCACCACAGAAGAGAGAGCTGTTGTGGAAAAAAAGACGTGTAATGCATTTACAAAATACGATCAGAATGGCAGGGTTTCAGACCCTGGTCTACGATTTCAAGCTGATTTCAAACAACCCTGACATTTCTGTGTGCCTAAGTTGTCAGACAGAGTTAAATATTAGACATTTAGAAGCCCAGTAGGTTGTAGAGTCTGTGCACATATGCATGTGGATTTACTTGTTTTAAAATGGGACAGAGGAAAATTTTGCAAATTTCAAATCTGGAAGAAGAGTGGGTCCAACCTTGGACTCCCCTCTGAGCCAGCAGTGCTCTACACGGCAGTGCACATTCTGTGAGAGACACATCCAAAACCACTGGCCCCATGGGTTTCCCTCCTCTGGCTGCAGGAGCCGCAAGCCAAGAACAGGGCTACACCCAAACAGGACCTGCTGGAAACAATGCCATCTCACTCTAACTTGCAACAGACTGAATTCCACAAAATTAAGGTATATTTGGTTGGCAGGAGAAGCTATCTCATTCCCTCAAGATACCCCCGAGAGTACCCAAAACTGTAGGTAGATCCACATGTGTGGAAGAGGGCTCTTCCTCTTCCTGGCCTTGGGCGTAATTGCAGGGTGATATTAACACCACTTAAATGTTCTGCAGTAGTTGGTGTCCTTCTTTTCTTACCTTCATTATGCCAGGGCTAGAGACCTCAGTCAATGCTGTATTTGTGAAGCAGGAGCTCTCCCTGCACTTGGCAAATCCTTTAAATAAGCCCGAATAAAAAGCTCTGTGGGAAGAAGGAAAGGGAACACTATGTATCCTATTCCATTTGAGTACAGCCAGGAGAAAGCAGAAGTAAAGACTCTAAGAAGTCATCTAGTCTGTCCTCCTGCCCAAAGGCAATGGGTACCATCTCTTAATTTGATACATAATGAACAGAAGGGAAATGGGCTGAAAGATTTATTTTTTTTTTTCTCACCAGGACTTAACAAAAAAAATATTAGTTTTCACTTCATGTGGTTACTTACACTTAGCCTTCTTCATTGTAAATGGTTAATAGATTTTGTCGATCAAAATCAACAGTCATTTTCATTTTAAAATAATGGCATATCAAAAACCAATTTTTCATTCTCAAAGGTCAAATTAAAAAGATCAATCTTCATTCACTTTCATAAAAAGATTTTAATCTATAAAGTGAAAAATAGTTACTCTGCCTTTTTCTGTATATTTGATCTAAGCTCAGCCCTTTCCTGTTTCTGTTTACAATTGCCCCTAGCTGGGTTTTCGGAAAGATTTTTCTTTTTCTTTTATAAACTCATTCTTCCTATTTTATCCTTGTACAGTGGTACATATATTTTTCTATATAGTTAATTTGTGACTTTTACATATCTTAATTTCATTGCATTTTCCTGTCTGTCTTTTCTATTTGCATTTAGACTAGTTTAAAGTTTCTGCCCTCTTTAATTCCTTAGCTTGCGCCATTTTATAGCCATGATTAAGTATCTGTCCCTAGGCAGCAGCAATGAAAGTGCAAGCTTTCCCATCACGTTCACTTATCTGCTTCTTGCTGGAATTAAGATTAATTATAGTTGTCAGCGCATTACTAAAATCACAAATGTCAATTTCCCCTTTTCACGTTTTTCGCTGTCAGAATAAATTGCATAATCATCACTTAATACCAGGCTCTTGTTTCCCTAATAATATGTTGAAGCCAAAGGTTTACCAAAGGGAGCCCAAGGAAAACACACGAAACCTGAGAGGGTAAACACGACGTGGGAAAGCACAGCCCTGATAAGGCTGGTCTCACAGCTGGAGTGAGACCTTCGCGGGGAACCTGGAGCTTAGCCTGCACCGGCAGTGCTTCCATGGGCCACAGCGCTGGGCTGTGCACCGGCGGCACGGACTGCTTGGAGGATGAACATGCTGGAACCCAGCCTGTGGGACATCTCTCCCCAGAAATATGGCCAGCAATCGGGGCCAGAACTTTCCCCAGAAGCTCAGGATTAATCAGGTCTTTGCCAGGAAGGAGTCCTGCAGGTTCAGGAAGAGAGCCAGGCTGGAAATGACTGACAACAGCCCAGACACATCCAACATCAGCGACATGAGCAGTTCATGGAAGACCCCCTTTGAATGCTCACTGTCCACTGCCTTCCCAACATCTTGGTGTGCTCACCACCAGATCTGGGCTCCTGCAGGGTTGTGTCACCTTGGATTTGAACACATTAAAACATGTCTGTAACAGACTGCCCTGGCAACACAACCTGTTCATGAGGCTCATTTTCTTGCCATATAAATTCACCTCCTTAAACATGTAGCTAGCTCATGCCCCAAGGATATAAATGGAGAAGCTTATTTCCAAGTTAGGGTCTCAGAAATAGCATCAACGTATAATCCACTTTGTTGCCCTAAACTCCTTCCTGATCTCAATCCCATCTTACATATAGACATCAACCCTGTGAATCACATACTAGCTGTCCCTATGATCTATCTTACTACTGGTGTTTAGAAGATCCTGCTTTTCTGTGTTTTCTGTCTTAACAACTTTAGACAAAATCTAAAAAGAAATCTGCATGCCTGTGGTCTTTAACGGAGGGCAGCTGATAAAGCAGCTGCACCTTGTACCTTCACTACAAGTCCTGCTCAGGTACTGACTCCACCTCAGAGGATTTCCTCTCTTTCCTCTGATCTTCCAGGAGGGACCCTCAGAAAAGTCATCTCCAGGTGTGGATGCCTACAGTTGGGTGATGTCTGTCTCTGCTTCAGACGAACTGAAACAGTTTTCTCTTTTTATCTCCCTTCTTTTTTTAAACTTCAAAAAATTACCATTAAAAGAAATTTTTTAAATATTTCAAAGAGAACACTCAGATTATTTTTTTTTTAATGAAAAGTCAGTATTTTATCTTCCAGATCTTAAGCTGGAGTGTATACTCAAAACTTGACTCATATTTGTCAGTCCTTTCATTCTCCTAAAGCTGTCTAAGCAAATTTACCATTTGCAAAAAAAAAAAAAAAAAAAAAGGCAAAAAAGGCTCAATTCTAATATTAAATCCATTCAGAGAATTCAATGTTACAAAGTGAGAGAAATATATGACTTCTGACCTAGTATTTCAACAGTAGACTTGTGTGCAAACCAGAATGAAAATACCACTGTAGTCAAGGGACTTTGGTAAAGTTACTTTTTCCTTTCCATGTCACTGGTTTGAAGGGAATTTTTAAAATCAATTGTCATTTCCCCTTCTCTTTTTTTTAGGTTGTTTGTTGGGGGGCTTTTTATTGTTGTCCACTAGCTTGAGAAACTGTTTGCTCAAGGTGCCTAATTTCAAGAGCTGTATGCAGGGTTTTATACATGTGCTTACAGATGCCAGTTGCTTGTAAAAACTGGCCCTGTGAAAGGACTTTGCTCAGCTTCTGAAATTTAGGAAATTCTTTGAGATCCAGAGTACAGGAACCCTCTGAGACTCACTGTCCACAGCAGAACCTGTCCTCCAGAGCAGATACGTGGAGTGAAGGAACCCGAGCCAGGCAGCTGGTGGGGGATTAGCAGGAGGGACTAGGACCTTCTGGAGGTGGTGCAGCAATGGGCCAGGCCTCTTGCTTGACAGTAGCAAGACATCCTGCAGGACCTCAGCTTGCTAGCTGACCACCTTTGAGAGTGTTTGGCTAAACTGCCACACCTTTGCATGCAGAAGAGAAATGACATCTTGTAAAATCAGATACTTGAGACTCTTGAATGCAGTCCAGTGTCATGCTTGGCTCCTGCAGATGTGACAGCTCTTCAGAGACAAAGGACAAGGGAGCCCTTAGCAGAGTTAGCGGGTTCCAGATGCCCTGTTTCCTTTCTGATTTGGCTCCTTTGGCTTGGTCCCAGCCCCTTGTGAAGTGCTCTGGGAAGCTGGTACGTGGAAGGAGGGAGAGAGAAGAGTTAGGATGACATTTTGCAGCCCATGTGCTAGCTGTGACTGCCAGCTCTCTGCTTTCCCACAGACAGCGCTCTCCCCAAACCCTTCTCCCCAACCTCCTAATCCTCCTGCCCATTCTGAGGGCTCCTGTGGTGTAGCAGCGGCACCAGCAGTGGTAAGACTGGGGAGCCGAGTGTTTCCATCCTGCTCTCCAGCAAGCTGAGCCGCTTCCCTCCCAGCTCCCGCATCTGCCCCACAGCCCACCAGACATACCCCAGTGATTAATGGGAATGGTCAGAGATAAATGACTGACTGACTCCAGCATCAGAGGATCAGATCATGGAAATATTTGAATAGAAGCAGCAAATCAAACAGTGTAACTTTATTTGGCTTGATATATTTCCTATGGCTTCACTTCATAGAAAGCTCTATGCGTGCTTTTGGGCACGTGCCTACTGTCTGCAGCGCCAAGATAGAAAGCGATCCCAGAAAGGATGCACTCTCTCTTCTCTGTGTTGTGTCAGAAGTACCAAGCTGCTGAGATGAAAAAGGGCCATGTGAGAGCTACATCCCGCTGCTCCTCTCTGGGATTTGGCTGGGGCTCAGGGACAGCAAAAGCCCAGTGTTACTTCTCCCCCTTTAAAAAGGCAAAGTGGGTTTGGGACATGAGAGGTATGGTGAAGTGAGCAAACAGCAGAAGGTGGGTTATTTATACTTTTCTAATGAACTATTTCCCTGGGCAGGCTTGTCTAAGGGAGTCATGGGTTACTGAAGAAAAGCCTCTCTCCCATCATTCTGTTACTTGGGTCACATACTTGAATAATATAATTCTTGTTTTGATTTCTTTTCTTCTTTTAAAAATGCTTTTCTTTTTTAATGCTGTCAATTTACAGCCCTGCCAAAGCCTTCCATAACAATGAATCTGTCAATAGTCTCCAGATCTTCTCACACTTCCCACCAAAAGTTCTTTAAACATTTGTGATATGTGAAATTGTGATAATTAGCATTTTGCCCCTTCTTGGATGATGTCATGTTCACTGACTGTTGCAATAAGAGCTGCTCAGCAGGCTATCTTTCTAAATAGTGAGGAACAGTTTTTTATCTATAGGAAGCATAATGCGGACCATCATCCTCTGCACTGAGTGACAGATCAAGGCCAGGGGCAGAGCTGCTGTTCCCTGGCTGGAGAGCTTCCCTTTGTAGCAAGAGGGTATTCACTAGCCAAAAACTGAAACTACTTCTGGTACTAATTTTTCAGTGTTCCATGTATGATGTTAAAATCCGTGAAATGCTGGAAACTTGCGTGTTTCTTTGTGTATCTCATCCTAATCTGAACTTTCCCAACAAGTGAGCAACACAACATGAATCATAACAGAGAAAATCAGCACTTTAATTTGCAAAATTACTTACAAACCAGTTCTAGTATTTGTTACCAGCTCCGTTAGTTAAAGAAACAACCCAGCATGAATATTAATCTTATTTCTACTCAATACAAATGCCAAGTGGTTTGTTTTTTTCATACAGCCTATCGATGGCACTACAGAGGAGCTCTGACTCCTGGATCTCAGCTTTAACCACTGGACAGACAGCCTCTGCAAAGCTGAGGATAGCGCACAAGCAGCGAACAGCAAGGGTTACAGATGCGCAGCGTGGTAGCCACAAGAGCCAAGCTAGCAGGATGTAAGGCCTCCAGCGCTGCCAGCTTGTGTGGACAGTTTTATATGTCGTTCCTCTGCCTCCTGCTCATAGACGGGATAAACGACATGTGAGAGGAGCCAAGAACACATTTTATATGAACATCATGTACTGTAGGAAACGTCGTCTCTGCCATCTTCCAGCCCTGGTTTCTTTTATAAGAAATTAGCCACTCGAGAAAATTCCAGCTTCTCTCTTGTCTGTATTTCCTAATTGTGTCAAGATCCGTATGAAGAGCTCATTAATAGATTAAAGGATCACGACGTCTGCAGCACATATTCAGGGGGGAAGCAGATGGCTTCAGACATGAACTGATGCCACCCCAATGAAGCTGTGGGGACCTTCCCCAGCCAGGGTGGCACAGGGCTGGCTTTCCCCAGTTGTGCCCTGGGCCCAAGCGGTGGCTCCCCGTGGTTCTTCCCTCTTTTTCCAGTCAGGTAGCTTTCTCCTCCTCTGCAGCTGAGACTTGTTATGCCCAGCTCTGTCCTTCCTAGGGCATGTGACTGCCCCTGACCACTTTAGGCTATGCATTTTAGTGGCCACAGATGCACTCACGTGTTCTTCAGCCTTTGCTTCTCCAGAACCAAACTTCTTCTGTGCTACCTCTTGCTCCTGGGCCTTCTCCTTATATTAATAAACTCCTTATTTGTGGAAAAGTGCCTCCTATGCTGAGCACTCTTTTTTCTGAAAGCAAGGGCTTTTTCTTGTACGGATGGGCTAAACACAAGGGAAAATACAAATTTTTGTCATTTCAGAGTCACAGTTTTTTTGTGATGAGGGCTTTTACTGATGTGTATTGATGTATATGGCTTCATTCAATACGGGCACTAAAAAAAACCCTGTCCTGTTTTGTCTGAGGAGATACCAGAGAGATAGTAAAGCTTGAATTAACTTTTTCTGCCTGCAGTTAAATCAATTCCAGACTCTATTAATTTGAGCAAGTGCCCTTGGTCTCACTGCCTGGCCATCCAGAGCTATTGTATAACAGCTAATTGGTCTATATGTCCCCTTCAATAACGGAAGGCTGCCACAGATGCAAAGCTCACGGAGGCCAGGAGAGATGCCTGACTCAGGGGAGCTGTGACACGAGGGGGGATTAAGCAGAGCCCGCCATGTTGTGTTAACCTCTGCGGGTAGGGGGCCTGAGGGGAGCCCCTCCCGGGGTGCGCACGCAGCTCCTCGGGAAGGGGAGCAGAGGTGGGGGAAAATGGGAGGGTGAACAGTTCAGAGAGATTATGAATCAAAAGATAAATAAACACCACCCACCCACACCCCAGGGACTGAGGATGGTGATGGGTTTAGCTGTGCGCGTTGAGATGGCAGAAGAGGGAGAGCGGGAATGGGGGTCCTGAGCGAGGGTGGGAAGGGCGGGAAGTGGCCTTGTAGCCACAGCCCTGCAGCAGGGGAGTGAGGAGCCGTGAGGCTGCTGAGCTGCGGGAGTGGAGGAGAGGGGTGTGCGGCCAGCCAAACCCAGCCCAAGGGCTTCTGCCGTCACTCCCACAGAGGGAACCACTGTGGCGCTGAGGGTGAGTGATCGGTGCCTCTGCTCACACGGTTACAGAGCTGAAAATGTCTTCGCCATCTCAGTGGGGGGAAGCGTCCCCCTCTGGAGAGGCGGTGCTGGGGGGCAGCAGTGAGGAGCCTGCAGCTGGCCCTGGCAGCACAGGTTGTGTGCCCCAGAGCCATGCGTTTGGGCTGAGCCCTCTGCCTGGCCTGAGGTAAATGCTAAGAGCATTAGGCCTGGGCGGCAGCACAGGGGGATCCCATGAACAAACTGGACTGTTCAGCTCGTAACCCGAACAGGATTCAGTGTCACAAAAAAGATCCTTGGGGAAGACCCTGTGGCCATCCAGGCTCCAGAGAGGAGAACCCTTCTCCAGCAGGACCGTGCCCCGTGAGAGCTCCAGCCTTTCACTCACTGCATGCTGATGAGAAAATCAGAGCGCACACTTCGACTGCAAGGAGGGTTGGGGCACTGGGCCCAGGCTTCAGCTCCAGGAGTGCCATGGCCCAGTACGTGACTGTTAAATTGGCACCAGGGGTATTTTTCTTTCCCTTAGGACTCATACCCCTGTGATTCTCCCTCCCCACCCTCCAGCACCCATGCTAGGAGCGGCCTCAAGGGCACAGAGCGCTGGACAGGGTTTGCCAGCAGGCTCCGCCACTGCTCGGGAATGTCCCCATGTCCTGGTGCCACAACGTGACCAGAAGCAGCTGAATCTGGCACAGCCTCCAGTCCCCTTGCTGCCACTGTTTCTTTTTCCCCAGATGAGAAACAAAGAGAAGAGATCTACCACCGCTGGCACGCAGGTAGGCTGATGCTTAAAAGGAGGCACCACTTTCTCCCACGTTTGAACCTACCCCGCCATGGATGCCCTCCATCAGGCGTGTGATAAATCTGCAATTAATAAACATCAGGCTGAGGAATGAAGGCGGTATTTATTGGCAAAAATATTAAGTTCCCCCCCATCAAGAGCAGGGGGGAGAAGGAAGGCGGAGGCTGAGAGAAGAGAGCGGAGGAAGTAAGTACACAGAGAGTACAGGAAAAGGGAGAGGAGGAAAGGAGGGAGAGAGGGGACAGGCAGTGGGAATGGGAGAAGGAAGAGGCGGGAAGGGGCAGCAGGAGAGGGTGAGACACAGGCCCAAAGAAATGGGCACCAAGGAGGACAAAGAGCAGGGTGGGGTAAATGGAGGGAACAGCATGAATGTGTTTGTCTGCAGAAGAATACATGCTAATTCTTGGAATATGCCAGTCCCTTAAATCACTGCTGTGGGAGGGGAGCCATCCAAGGCTGGGGAGCCCCATGTGCTTCGGGTGACAGGCCCGTGGTCTTTCCTCAGCAAGAGACTGAGCAGAGACGGGAAATCTTGCATTGCTGCGCCTCCTCTGAGGGCTAACATTTCTCTCCCTCTTTCTTTTCTTTCTTGTCTTAAACTTGAGAAAATCAAAAAAGAAAGCAAGTAAAACAAAAGCCCCTTTGCCTTAATTAAATTACTCAGCCGCCCTCTGGGGTTGACACTGGGGATACATGAGGCTTTTGTGTAATATCTGGAGGAATTCTCCCGCCGCCCCCCGCCTCCCCCTGCCCCATCCCGGGGACAGGCGGGAGGATTTCAAAGGGGAAGGGAAAGGAAGGGGGAGGGGGGTAAACTAATAGGGATGGGAATTATTCTGTGATGGCTGGAGGGATAAGAGAAAAAAGGGAAGGAAAGTCGCTGCTGAAATTGAAAGCCGATTCCCTGCGCTGGCTCGAGGCAGTGCTCTGACCTGGGGTAGCTGCCCTTTTGCCAGAGACACAGGCAAAGTTCAGGGCACGGGGAAAGCTGCATAAATATGAAGGCTTTATCAGGGGGCCGATCCCACTGCCGCAGGACATGCCTGCCCGCTCTGGGCACAGTGTGATGAGGCAAGGCAAGCTCCCCATGGCCGCCAGCACCGGGCCGGGCTCTGAGCAGCCTGGGCCTACTGAGCCGGGGCAGCTGAGGGCCGTCCCTGAGCAGCTGCCCAGGCAGCAGCACCACCACTCCACATCCCCTGCAGCAAGCTCCCCAGGCCCAGTCAGAGGGTCACCGGTGGGGAAACCGGCTTCCACGAGCAGGACGCTTCACTCAGAGAAGGCACTGATATTTGTATCAGTACTTCCCCCAACCTGTGCAGAGCACGTCCAGGGGATGCTGTGGCAAATGCCAGCAGGATTGCTTTCACACTGCTGTGTGAGTGGACGTGTTTGACAGCTGTGGTTTTTTTCCCCAAAACCTCCCATTGGCCAGAACCTACATCTTCCCTTCTGAAAACTGGGTGAAATGAGCTTTGTTTTGCACCCAAGAGAAACCCATACCTGCTGCTTGAAAAGAAAGGCACTCTTCACATTAGGCATAGTCTGAAAAGGTAGCTGAGGCCGTGCGGGACTTGCTGGATCCTTTCCGCCGTCTCCCACACAAACCCCAGGGCCCAGAGTCAGGGCATCAGTCTTGATCAGTTGTTTTTGGGGAGGTGACTGCGCTAACTGGGGCTGGGGTGTGTAACCCATAAACAAGCGATGTGAACAGAAGGAGCAGAGACTGCACACCAGCATCAGCTCCCTTTTACTTACTGTTGAGAAGGAATATTTCTGGGAACAAAGAACATCTGGGCTGTAGGCTGAACTGGGCTTTATATGATGAAGCTTGTAATACTGTCCCATCTGGAGAGCAGCTCCAGTGAGTTCTGTGGGGAGATAAGAGACAGAGTCAACCATAAATCCACTCCTTTAAGCATGACAAGTGTGTGCCTCATATTCCAAAGAGAGGAGGGGGAAAAGTAAGTGGAAACATTTTTCTCTGTGCTGAACACACGCAGAGCTAAAAAAAGGCCCAGCCCACCATAGTGTGATGGGAGGCTGGTAAGCATGGAGCACCCCCAGGGTGCCAACAAGAACAGACAGAGGCTTTTCCTGCAGTGACAGCTTCATTCCCCAGTGACAGCCAGACCTGGCGGGGAAGCACAGGAGCTGGGGGATGCTGCCACACACGCAAAGCCCTGCGCAGCTGGAGCTGGAGGCAGCTGATATCAGGGCAGGAAAAGGACCCAAAACTTTGGGGCTTCCACCTTGGTGGAGAAATTGGGCTCCCAATAATCAGAGCTTCTCTGATGTTTACTGCTAACTATGATTTATGACATTAATAACAACAGCCTTATCAACATGGAAGTGCCAGGTGAGGAGTCATGCTGTGGGTGTGAGGGAATCGTATCACTGTTAGAAAAAAAAAAAAAAAAAAAAAAAGACGTGAATTATTTCCTCAAGTGAGCTATCAAGGTTCAAATGAGCTCTTGCAGTTTGTACCCGCTGGACTGGCAGCACGTTTCAAATATGCACCTTGCAGATGGTGTGTGAGGCGTATGGTCCTGGTGATGCTCCCTGCGGCGGTCTGCCTCCCCCTCAGCAGTGCAGCCCCGCGCTCAGGCCACCCAGGTAACCCGTGTCTGGTGAGCACCTGTGTCAGCCAGCTTGGAGGAAGGTATAAATACACTCTCGTGTTTATCTAGGATTTCCCAATTACAGCCTTCGGCTTTCAACTAGCCACCCACCCAAGCAGGCCAAGCAAGCAGCACCCTTGTTTCTGTCCTCCGTATTTCTCCTTCAATTCCCATTTCCCCCTCTTTTCTTATGGTTTTCCAGCCTGTGTTGATTGAATACAGTATTTGGAGGGGTGAGTCTCTCTACAAGCTCTTGTTGCTGTGTTTAAGGAAGTAGATGGTTTTAATCCACATCCAGAACTCTTGCGGACAGACTGCCACTGTTCATAAAGAAAAATAACTTGCAGGGCTGCAAAACAGCACATGGCACTGCACAGTGCCTAGCACAGAGCTGAACTGCCATGATCCCTGCTCCAAGGACCTTCCCATCAGAAAACACCAGAAACAGGACTGACTGGGATGGTGGAGGCCAAAACAAGGGGGAGAAGAGGTGAAGCAGGAGGAGGAATGCCTGCAGCTGGCTTAGGCACTGGTGTGCTACTTCTTCTACAGCCTGTGTCAGGAAGGGACAGACCCCTTTTATCCAGGGGCTGGTTGGGACACATAGAGAGCAAGATGGGTTGCCAGCATTTGAAAAAGAACATATCACAAGGAAGGGGCTTCAAGGGAGGATTATCCTCAAGAAGTTTCTCAGAAGTAGGAGCTGGGGCAGAGATATGAAAGATGTCACAGGGCACTATATCATGACGACGCTTTTTGTGCCTTTGTGCACGTTGTCTCTGTGCCATTTATTAAAGAAAAGTCATCTAGGTATGCCTGGGTCTGACAGGGAATGGAAACCTCTCAGCTTGCAAGTCTGCCTGAAGTGAAATCCATTATTTATTTATGTCTCAGTGTGTGCTCTCTGGTTCTTGCACCCCAAGTTGACAATAACTCAAGCACCACTTATCTTGGCCTTTAGTTGCTAAAATGTAAGCAGGGATTAGCATAAAATGAGATTTGTGCTGGCCCGTGGCAGAGGTTTGATTTTCATTCAATATTGCCTAAACTATATTTTTGTATAGAAAAAAAAATAAAGACAGGGAAGGGAAAAATGAGGGAACATACTTCTTCCCTCCAGAAAGTTGTCCTCGTCTGATCCATACCACACCTCAGCCCTTCCTTCTGCCGAGAGATGGCAAAAACATCAAAAATATTTGTTGGAGCTGGTGTGTGTCTGTGTCTAAAAGGGAGAGAGGGAGACTGTTTTAGATACAGGTTATTTATTAGAGGTTTAATATTGCTCCATATAGAAATTAAATGGAACAACATTCAGACGTGCCATTAAAATTTACTGCTGTTTGCTATTTTAAAACCCACATAATCATTTCAAGTAACACTGATTAAGGTCTTGCAAGAAATGAAAAAAAAAAACAAAACCAACAGCCACGTCAACTCAGGCATCACCACAGTGTCTCCACCTAATAGCTGCTTTATTAACACGAGTCTGGAAGCAGGAATGCCTTATGTTAGATTTATTTATTTTCCATTTACACATCACTTTTCTGTTGGGTTTCTTTTCTAAAACATTTGTTTGGTGACCACTCCCTTCTTGATGGACTGCCTGACTGTATGACATCTAATGTTTAACTCATATAAACATGTTCATTTCCCCAAAGGTGCAATTTTTTTTTCCCCTTTATAAACTTGACTTCTGTATTTCCTTTTTAACACTCTCTCTTCTCTGAGTAAATACCCAGGAATGTGCATATGTTCAAATGTATGCTCATGAAACACACTCTGCCTCATTCTTCCCTTCCTCTTTCTTATATTTACAGCACTCTTTTATTTTATATGCACACCTATACATATGTTCATATATACAAGTGCACGTGAAGAACTTTCTAAACGAACTTGGACTCTCTTCATTGTCCATGCCTTTAAATCCAGAAAAATGGGATCATTTGTACAAACTTCTTCAGGTTAGTATTTTTTGACAGTTTTATTTGTGGGTTTGCAGACGAATGGACAAGAAGGCAGGAAATCTATATATGGTACATGTATATTTGCTATACAGTTATTGATTTTGGCGTTTGAAATACAACAGATTCCTTGGGAGCAGCATTCAGTCTCATGAGAGTATACTTAGTACGTGCTGGGCTGGAGTCCTCCGGTGGGGCCAAGTGAGAAGACCTTGTTTATGTGACAGGATTAACCCTGAAACTCAGGAAAAGGCAGAAATGATGGTGGCTTTCAAAAACACTCCGAAGGCCAACTTCGTCATCCACATGATTCAGATGTCATGTGTGGGTCTTTATGAAGAGCTAATGGTGACCTGGGGATTGGTAAAATGGATGCATGATGGCTGCATCTCACAATATATGGTTTATTGGCATTGCACCAGTCAGAAAAATGTCGCTGCGTACTCCTGCCAAATAAATGCTGAGGGGTTTTTAACATGCATTCTGACAGTCTTAAGGCAAAACACTCCTGGATTCACTGCCATCACATGAGACCAGAAGAGAAAAAAAGAGACTGCCTGAAAGCGTAAGCCATAAAGAAGTAGCTTGGAGGGGGCTTTGAAGGATTATCCAGTCCAACTGCCTGTGCCAGAGGAAGGCAGGCTATTTCCGTGGCATTCCTGACAGACAGTTGTCCATAAAACTGCAGCAGTAGAAGTTCTGCAGATTCCCCGGGCAGTCTGTGACTGCACTCTGCTACCCTCGCTACTGGAAAGGTTTAATCCCAGCAGCTGACTCAAAATCATCACCACAGTCCTGCTCTGTGGTAGTTATGTTCTTGTTGGACGAAAGAAGTGGGAAGAGGCAGGAGGGGATTGAGAAATGGGAGAGTTTTTCCTTGGCTGAAGGGCAAGGGAGGAGGTAGCCCTGAGGAGGTCTGCCCAGGGCAGTCTTTTTCTGCAGTTGGGGTAGGTGGGCCAAGTCAACAGCTCCCCCAAAATTAGCTTTAAAAGCCATCACAGAAAGGAAGATAGTATTTAGGATGGGATATTGACATAGTCTTCTAGCTTGCATGAATAAGTAAAGTGTCAAGGAGGTTAGATTCAGAGAGGTAACAAATGTTTTCTAAACGACACCTGTGCTTCAACAGCTGGCATACCCTGTTCGAAAGCCAGTAAAAGAGATGGGTAGGATGCAGGTTACTGGTCATCATTTCATTGCTTTCATTGTTTTTTCTTTTTTTATTTTGTAACTTTGTTTCCAAGTTTATAAACAAGAAATTAAACCCTTGCTTTGTCAGCAGACAAGATGCAGTTTTTATGCATAAGCTCGTCTGGTATTTAACTGAACTGAGGGGTGCATAGCAAGAATGGCTTCTACTTCCTCAGAGATGGTCAGACAAGCAGTAGGGGCTGTCAGAAGAAACCCTGGCTGCCTTTAGCCTCAAGAGGTTCAGGAGTTGTAAGACTTTGGGAAGCATTTCCTTGTAGGATGCACAAAGCAGTCTAATGGCTGGTTTATCCCTCCAGTGTAACCTGGCGCCCTTTCAACAGGAGTCAGTGGCAGTAAGACATCCCACGGACTGATGCGTCCCACACCTTGCACAGGGTAGGTCATCCATGACTGCCCTTTGAATGAGTGAAGCAAACCGTGAATATGCTCAGTCAAGCTCACTTACCATCTTGTCCTCCCCTGAGTTTCTCTCTAGCCTGCTCTTTACATTTCCTCAAATAGAGATTGTATTGACTCACTCCTGACCTAAGCAGAAATATGCACTTTATCCAGTATATTAATCTGGTTTACAGAAAAACATTTCTTTTGGAAAACTGTGGGAGCCTCAAATAAATGCTGGTGTCCTCTACAGTTCCCCACTGGAGTGAGTGACCTCCTGCCTTGGTCTCCCCTAGTGACTAGTGAAACTGGAGCCACAGGGTGGGGACAAGGCAGCCGTTCAGAACTGACTCTGAAGCTAGTCCAAGGTGTGGTATTCATCTTAGCCTCCCTTTATTTCTCTGCACCCAGTAGGGCAACATAACACCACTACAGCTTGTATCACACTGAGTCTTTACCACATGATGCCTCAGCACTACAGCTGAAATGCCAGGTAATCTGGTGAATAGTTTGTTCTGCTAAATGGCATTGTCATGAAATGATGTATTATGACTCTGCGCAGCTTTAGCGTACAGCCTCAGCTTCTGGGATATAAGTCAGGTGAAGCTCCGTGGGTCCATGGGTGCTGGATGACAGCACTGATGTAGGATTATCTGATGGACCAGCAGTGCGCCAACATCTTCATGAGTCTCTCTTTATGGGTAAGATCACCACATTGTTATAGTAGCAGATCCCTAGATACTTTGGTAGCACCTTCACCTGTTGGTTAAAAACTGCCTTTCCTCTCATGAACTCTTCCTAGAGATCATTTTAATAAAATAGCATTTTCAAACATATATATTGTTAAATGCATATTCAGTAAATTTCTCTCACACCTCTTTTTTTCTCTGAATCTTGACAGCTGGGAATGGCGCATTGATCTATGGATTAGACTTAGTTACCTTGGCAAGCATTCGTGCCTTGAGTGCCAAGATAACCAGGTCAAAGAGGGAGAAGCATGGATATTAAAAGAAACAATGTTTGACTGACAAAAGCAATTTTGAAGAGATGTGCAGGGAAAGGGGAAGTGAGGAGGAGAGCCCTGGTTTACACTGAAAGATCTGTTATACAACTTAAACATTGTAAATGTTGGTTTTGCTTCACCACCCACTGTTTTGCCCAGATGGAATAGCCTGGAGAGGGTATTTAATACGTATAGTCATTGGAGAGCTCTGGGCCTATTGCTGACGGGAGCAGACGCCTGTCTGCTGCTGGGGGTCCCCATCACCACCCAGCATGCAAACCACAGGAGCTGGTGCCATGGGAGGACTGTTTTGGCCCATGATCAACAGCTCTTTCTTCCTCCAGTATCTTCCTCAGCCTTCCCGCCCCTCCTGCCCTGCTTGCCTCCAGAGCCACAACAGGGACATCGGCACCAAAGGCAAATGGTGTTTGAGATGTGCTGGGCTCTGAGTGACAGCCCGGTTCAGCTTGGGGGAGATGAGGTTTGCTTGTGATGACAAACAAGGACAACCTAGGGGTACAGTCCCCTTTGGGCAGCTTTAGCTAACAGTTGCCTTCCTGGGGAAGAGTGCAGGGAGCGTTTTCTGAAGAAACTCACACGCACACCCCGTGGAAAATTCCAGTTTTGTCAGAACAATTTCAGTTGCAGGAAAGGGCTAATTTCCAAGACTCTTCTGGTCTGAAGACCAGAACTTTGAGGAGAAACAATGGTCTTTCTACCCTCTTTCAGCATCTCTGACAGGAAAAGGCAGGGGTTCTCCCACTGTTAATTGATATGAAACCAAAATGAAGATCCAAGAAAAACATTTTGATTTACCAGATCTGTGTTTGATATTCCCATGGATCATGGACGTGCAGAGATGTTAGAGAGCTTCCTCACCTCAGGACAGAAGGGCAGAACCTGTCCATGGCCAGTGCCCAGTCGTTCCTCCCCAGAGGCCCAGAAACCATAGCAGAAGTAAGACTTATCTCTGGAGCATTCCCAGTGGCAACTTTTCAGGAGCTTTTACAGAACCGTTGTTTTCTGGACACCAGCATATGAAACCAAAGCTATTGCCAGACTGGACAGCCTCGTATTATTTTGCCTCCAATAATGCTTTAGCCTTTGCTGTGAGCCCTTCATTAGGTTCCCTTTGACTTCCTGAACATATATACAAGGACCCATTGCAGAATCACAGGTGATGGAAAGAAGGGTGATACTATCTTCAAGCAGTAGAAGGCCAGCCCATTGCTCTGTTCAGAGGGTTGAAATAGGATTGAAATGATGCTTTTTTTTCCCCAGAGTTTTACCTTACAGACAGTGTGTTCATGACTGGAATATGGTATGGGTACTTGGCTATGCGTGTGTATATTTGTGTGTGTGTGTGTATATAAATACACACTCTTCCTGGGAGGCTTCTCAGAGTGAATGAGAGCTGGATTAATTGTTTTCAATAAGACAACCTGCAGTAGTGGATAATCAGCAACTCTCATGGAGTGATTTCCAAGCCCTTGCAATAAAAATAACAGAGTAGCCAAGCAAGCCCAGCCCAAAGGTCTGCCAGCCCAGCATCCTGTCATTGCATAGACAGCATTACATGGGAACCTGCAGAAATGGTTATAAATATTAATGGATGTGGTGAAGGACTGACATTTTGTAAGCACCCAAAGAAATCCCTGTATCTCAATCCCACTAATCTCCTCAACTAAGTGGACATCTTTTGTTATTCCTAATTCTCTCCCACGAGGGAGGCGATAATTATACTGACTACTTTATTGGTGTAGTACAAAGGTGCAACAACATTGAGGCAAAATATCTGAGGGAAAGCTAGAGAGCAAGACAAGCGTTTCTGTGAGCACAAGTAATTACAGCAGTACATTTTAAGAAACTAATAAGGTTTCCTTAATAAAGGTGTTGATAGACTTGGTGCAGTGAGTTCAAGAAAAATACTGATTTGACTTACTGCTTTTCCACATCCTACAAGTTTCTCAACATGTCTTTTCATTTACTAAAATCATGGGCTTTTTTCTTTTCTCCATAGGATAGTGGGACTTCTCAAGTAGTGTTGGAATAGCATCAAGCCATTTGCAGCTCCACCAATACCAAATCTTCACATCTGTCTTTTGCAAATGCATCAGCCAGCAACAAGTAACTTAAAAAAGTTGTCATACCACAACACAAAAAAGTTTGTAAAGTAGTCACTCTGTGGGCTCTGATAACCCCTTGATGGTGCAGAAAGACCTCCAGACATTTCAGGACTGCAATCTTTTGTACACTGAAATGAGAATTACCATTGAGCTTGACAATAAACTTGGCTGAATAACCCAGACCTCATTTCAACCCACAGTTCTTGGATCTCCAGAAGACAGCTTGCCAGATTTACATCTGTTTCCTCTATGGAGAATGTGGAGTCCTTTCCTAACCCTTTGAGCTTAGTTTTCCTTCTCCTCTTGGCTTTGCTGCCAGATGATAAAAATTTAATTCATTTATTACCATTACAATCCATCTGGTTTTGAGCACAGAAGCAATCTGAGTTTTCAGACTAGCTTCTGTTCCTAAGTAAAAATTAGTGCCTTCACCTATTATACTCTTCATATCTCTGGCACAAAATTACACTAAACTTTGGGGGTTATACTCCCGCCCTCTGTCTACTCTGTACTGTAGCATGGACTTGGAAATGCAGAAGAATGGCTCTTCTTCCCTCCATTCTTCCCTCCAGGGGACTCTGACATGGAAAGTTTCCGTTTTATCTTTAGTCTTGACTGAGTTTATGCTTGGTTTGTTTTAAAGTGGTATGGGAATAGAGAGCAGTCCTGAGTACCAACGTTCAATTTTCACAAAGCAAGCACAGTGATGCTCTTCCCTTTGGGAGCCCCAAAGTCATCCTAACTGCCTCTACAGACAGTCTAATGACAATATATTGACTCACAGGCAAAACCTGTGCTCAGTACAGGTATGGTGAGCTTTTGTCATGGGAACGTGGGTATTAGCATTACTAAATGCATCGGCCAGATTTCATCTGGGCTGATGCATATTGCTGTAGAAATTTCTTCTGGAGTGCAGGCAAAGCATAGGCTATTATTTACTCCTGCTGTGCACTGTTAGAAAAAAAATATTACACCCCAAAATTGGCTGCTTTCCACTGATGTCTGAAATACCCAAAGCATTTCCCCTGCCCTCCATTTCTAAAAGCTCTGTGATCTCTGGATGAAAGCTCCTAGATATATGTCAGTTAATTATTCTTATCAAACCAAACTCTTGAGTCATCCAAAAGCTCTCACTCAACAGTTGTGGCACCTCTCTGTGGAACATCAAGCTTTCTCCACTTTCCAGTTCTGCTCCATGGGCAGTATTTCTCTAGAATAAGAGCAGGCGGCATTTTAAGGATTTACTGTGTTTTTTCTCTGATATTTGCAATGCCTAATATTAGAGGTCTCTAACCAAAGACAGGACTATCAGAGACTTCTGCGAGATTATTCCATATTAATCAGGCATAACAGAGATTTTTATTCCAGGAATTCTGATATTAATATTGAGAAAAGTGCATGGAAAAAAAACCAGTCAGATATTTCTGATGAGATATCAAAACTTCACAAATATAGTCAAGCAGTGTGTGTTTTTGCCTTTCAGTTTATGTGTCCATTTCAACCATTGCTGTTGAACTTTCTTCAAGCAGAGTTGATACTGGGGGTTAAAGGTCACAACTAACAATCCAGGCACTTCTCTGACCAGCCTGCAAAAGCAATAAATAGAGTCAAAACATGAGAAAAACCTTTTCAGCTCATAGCTTACCTGCTCCGGGGGTTTGCTAGAGTTGGACCAAGGGGATAAAAGAGAGTGGGAGAGACCCAGGACTGGGGCTTGGAGCTGGAAAAAGAAACAACAGTGAAAAGGTCAACGTTCAGATGATGGTATCACATCCTCCTTTCATCCCTGCAGTTCACACGAAGGCCGGGATCCTTGCTTTGCTTTACTTTGGGGAAAACTCTTGCTTTATTTGTTCATGTTGAACTGCTATCGGAGCTCAATGTCTCAGTGTTGTGTTTTAATAACATCAGTTTCCCTGGACCAGATACATATGAAGTCAGTTAGACGATTCTATAAACAATGGATCCAAGTCACGCAACGCAACATTTCTGATTGCAAGATAACCTTTCCGAGGGCGAAGTTAGCGAGGTGAGGGGTTGGATTCCTCAGCCAGGCACGAAGGGAAACCTTCAGCATTCAGAGCTGCTCCAGTGGGACAAGGCTCGTCTCCTCTTGTTTTGGGGTAACAGCTCCCTCGTTTGTTTTTCTACTCCCCAGTCAGCTCACTGGGTGACTTTTCTGAATTCTGGCTGCCCGGAGCATACTTTGTTGACAGTTCATTTAAGGAGATCTGTGCAGAATATTTTCCTTTGAAATCAGTTGAAAAGAGGAGTTACACTGAAGTTTTAGTGAGTGCTATAGCTCTTCACTATTATTTTGGAGTTTAAAAAAAGTGACACATGTGGGAAGATGGTTCCAAACCAGGAAATGGGAAGGTTCATTTAACATAGTATGAGAAAGGTCAGAAAGGAAAGGAGAAGGATGGAATCAGCCAGATGGAGATTTTGGGGAAAGCTTCTCTCAATTTCTTGCATTTATAGCTATTTGTTAACAAAGATATTAGTCTCTAATATCTTTTTTAAGGCAAACAAATATTCCAGGATCTAATATGAAATTTTTGTGAAGTTTGAAAATATTTTTTCTCCCCTCTCTAGTACCCTAACACAAGAGAAAACCTCAAATCATTAGTCTGCAGTTTTGCCTTTGCACAGCTGATTAACATGGTTGCTGTCACATGTGAAGGGGTCTAGCCTTCACATTTATAAACACCAGTTTGGCACTTATAAGTACTCTAATTGTATGTCCCAGCATGAAGACCATGCCTACACTTTGCTTAGGAAAAGTATGCTCTGGAGCATTTCTGTGTGCTTGTTACTCTATGGCCACACATGAGCTGAGTACAGAGCCATGCAGGCTTTTCACAGATGTAGCAACGTTTTATGTGCAAAACTATGTGGATCATGAGATGCCAATGTGTTTTGCTAATGATTCATGTCCTGATATGATGGTGCTAACTTCAGTTGCATTTGTTGAGTGCAAATCACAGTGAAAACAAGACTTCTTCACTGCAGTGAACAGTTGCCAAAGTGAGCGTGGACTTTCTCTTTTAGGTACCAGGAGCAGTCTCGCCATCATGGCATAGAGCTTCATACATCCTGTGGGCTGATTTACTCTCTCTGAGTCAGTTCAGAGGAGACTGGATTAGAAGAATTATGGGCTCCAGCCCATAAAATCTGTGAAAATTTAGGTCTTCAGCCCAATCCTAAAACAGAATGTAGACGCTCAGACCAGAGATTACAGTTGCCATCCATTATTGTCATTAGGTATAACCCCTAAATAATTAAAGTAGATCATTAACACCACCTGCATCTCCTTAACTCTCATCATTTGTAACAAGTGGTATCCAAGTTTCATTCAGAGAAAGCAGTTAAAGGAGTGGGATATCAAGTGGAGGCCAATTCAAGTCCTTAGTCTGTCCCACCACACTCTGAAAGAGACCTTTTTTCATTTCCACAACAAGAAGACCACTGGAATAGACCCCTGCAACAGCTTTCCCATTCAAGGGAGGATCTGGAGCCGGATTACAAATGTGGGGGCTTCCAGACCCTGTCTAGACACGAGCTTTATGTTTGGCTGACAGATCTTGCCCCAGAGCAACCAGCTGATTCTGCCAGGCGTGGTGACAATTGCAAAATTCCTGTGTGGACAAGACATAAATGCTAAACTGGCTGCAAGTGGCACATGGTTGCAAGTGGTTGCCTTCTGCTTTTTATCAGCTTTTACTTTATGTTGTGGAGAAACAAGTTCATATTGCTCAATAATCAGGATCTCATAGGGCTACCCTGGCTGCATTAGATTATCTGGCTGTTCCAGTCATAGAAGGTCAAAACTGAACACAGTTCTAGCTGTGCGGACTGCCCTTGCAAGCTAGGCTGCTGTGTTTTACATCAATGATTATGCTACTAAAGTTAATTACCAGCCCATCCCTTTGTGCATATAGCTGTCTGTCTTCTTTTCTATACAGAAAGGGAGCTGACATCTCACATATGTTTGTGAAAGATTTGTTTAATTAAGCAAAAATTAATTGACATAATGAGAGTTCACTTAGAGTTTCCAGCAGCTTACGCATACACATATAAAGCTGGGGTTTTGGAAAAGGGTCTGGCTGAGTAACCCGGGGATCTGGATTCAATTCTCAGCTCTGCCGTAGGCTTCCTGTTTAACCCTAGGCAAATCATGCAAGGCCAGACCTGTAAGGTATCAAGGTATTTGATTCCTAAATTTTTATTGATTTCTTCTGTAATCAGGTCCACAGTGCCTTTCTGCCTCACTTTATCCACCTGTAAAAGGGAGATAATTGAGTGTCCCTTCATATACTGTGGCTGGAGCATTTGTTTCAACAAAGGTTACTTCTGACCATACATCTGTACAGCAGCGAGAGAACTTGGGTACAACTCGTGTACTCTTGATCTTGGGTACAACTGGGCTATGAATAAAAATATCGCTTAGCGCAGAGACAGTGATGTGCACACTGATGCTTAAGTTAACACACTATTTATTTGTTTGTTTCTTAATTTTGTGAGTGGATTGCTGTATATTTCCCCTAGCTATGATAATGTGCTCCAACTACAGTGTTTAACAATGGGAATATCCCTGACCTTTTGTCCTGATCTAATATCAACTGAATGGATTACTTTATTTTAACAAGAGGAAAAGTGATTTTTCCCACTTCCCTCTCAGTTTGAGCCTTGCGTAAGAGTCACTGTCTCTCTGTTGAACTCTTCCTCTTTCTGTCTCTCCCTTTTTTCTCCTCCCCGTTTTTTGCTGAGCCAAATAGTCTTTTCCACGTGACATTATGGTCCATTGGTTTACAGTTTTATTGTTTAAAACCAGTATCCAGCATTCCCAGTAAGCATTAATTATTGCCTCAATTATGACACACAATGTTTTTTTGGGTGAAAAGAAAGCCACTATCGTCAAGAATTCATGACCATCCCTCTCAGCAAGGAACAGTAATCTATGGGGTAGACATTTTGGAAAGATACTTCACTCCATAAGTCATTGTATTGATTAAAAGCAAAAGAGGGTTAGCTGTGTCAAAGGCAAAACATTCTGTAGCCTTTCCAAGTTAATTATTCAACCACAGAGACATTTTACCACCCAGGAACTGCACTCACTTTCTTCTTGAATTCTAAAGGAAATGGCTTTTCAGTCCCTTCGCATTGGCTGTCTCCTGGGACAGGACAGCCAAGATGGACTACAAAAGCTCAACAAAAAATGCCTCGCACGGATGCAGCTCAGGAGGACCTTCATTGCCACCTGTTGTTCCCCACTTCTCTACAAAGGCATTTGGGATGATCCACCATTCTCTCTCCAGTACTCAACACACCTGTCTTGGTGTGGGGTTCCCCAGGTTGCTTCCCCGTGCTGGGAAATGCTTCTGTATCCTATTTTATACTGATGTGCCACAGCCTCTGACCGGGCTGACATGCTCAAATATATTCCATCCCTGACCTCCTCAAACTTCCAGGCAGAAGAAAAAAGCAGGTGCCACAGCAGGTTCAAGTTTCTCTTCCTACATCTTTTATCCCCAAAGGGTTTTAAAGAAGTGGCCGAGCTGTTCACCAGTGGAACCTGGCCTGCTGTTCAGTCCCGCTGGATTTCCAGCTCTTCTTGCCAGGCTGCCCTGGTGCTGGTTCAAACACATGTCATCACATGCAATATGGACACAATACCCTCATTCCTATGGGCTCCAGGATCCAGCAGAAGAAAGCGCAGGCAGAAGATCAAACATGGAAGGAACAGAAGACAGAGAAGCTGCTGTTGCTGTCCGTGTCTGGAACAGAAAAATGAACACAAGGGAAGAGACAGGGCAGGGGGATAATTACTTTCATCCCAATTTTATTCCCACAATTCCCAACCACTTTTGAAGCCAATTTTCCTTTAATAAAATATACTATTAATGACTCAAGTAGAAGCCTTTTGTGCAAGACAATACCCAACTCTCCAGATGGAATTATTTTCTGTTCTGCACAATATACATGTATGTATATTTATATGCATAAATTGAGCTGTGAGCATGGCCTCTATTACCCTATTTTTCAAATCAAGTAGGTTATTTCAAAATATGTTTAACATACTTTATTTCTTTGAAACTAATTCTTTCATAGCTCTCCCCCCCTTTCAGCTCTCCCTACCCCCTAAAGAGAAACACAAGCCAAACAGCAACAAGAACTATTTCCCATCATTTCTGGAAGCCATTCATTTGCTATTTCTGTTCATCAGAGCTTCAGAGTGAAGGAATTTAAAGAGCTACTGATGCCTTTTGCTACTTGGCATATATATCCAATATTGTCTTTCAAGCAGTTTAGACACATCCTTCTTCTCTTTCTTCTTTAACAGCCTGTCAGAGAAATAGGCCTAATTAGTTTATTGTGGGTTTGTGTGTGAAGAAGTTATTGAGGGAGCGCCAAGTCAAAAAGTCAAACACAAACTGATTAATTTTCACAATGCACCCCTCTGAGGTGGGGAAGTTCTGACAAATCCACTGTGTTCACAGTTATCCTGTGCTCTGCGCACAGAGGCTGGGAGCCATATGGAGAGCAGAGCGCTGGCACTGCGCTCCCCAGTTCCCAAAGCTCACACTCCAGGCACTGGTGCTGACACTGAACCTCAGCACTCGCCAGGAGCTCAGCCCACCAGATCTCTCTCATCCTGGTCGCTTCCTCTTCTCCACCTACCACACGGAGACACCTGGTAACAGTCCCTCTTTGGGGCTGGCTTTTTGGGCACCGTAGAATGCACACAGCTTCAGATTGTGACACAGTAATTAATTGGCTCACAGAGAAGATAGCTGGGATTTCATAAGCTATTAGGCTAAGCATCCGTGTGCCCATCACTCTGACAGGGCACCCAGAGTCCCGCCTGACAAGGCAGGCACCAGCCAGGAGGGGCTGAGGTGGCCTCTGCAGTGCCTGGCATCTACCTCCTCTCCATTGCTCAGTTGCCATCTTCCACCAGCACTGTTGGCACTAACCATACTGACTTCTCCACATAGGCACCCTACAATTCCTCACAAGCCTCCCTTGGTTTTTGTTAGTGTATTTCTTTTTTTAGCTTTAGGGCTTTACGTGTTTCATGGTGGTGCTTTCCCTATTGAATCCTTGAGCTAGTCTCAACAGTGCTACCACTTCCAGTAATTTTACTTTTCTTATCTCTCTACAGACTTTCTCACACCTCTTCCTCAACAGTCTGAGTCAAGGTTATGCAGCTGTGTCACATCAGAGCAGGGCTTTGCTCCTTGGTGCACAGGCAGCTCAACCTGGAGGGAGTTTACAGAGGGCAGCTACAGCAGGTACTTGGGAAGGTCAAAAGGAAATGACTGGCTGAGATGGGGTTACAGTCTGGCAGGAGATTGGGCGACATTGGTGGCTTTTAGCTCAATCAAACTTCCAGAAACAAGTTCATGGGCCACAGTGGTTATTAGGCTGACCTTTAAGAGTTTGATTAATGGTTTGTAATGCTTCCCATTGCATTTTCTTGCTTTCTCAAATGCCAGAGAATATCAGGAGGGAGGAAGGCTTATTCCCCCCCGAGGTTTTGTGAAACGCCTTGTAATGCCTTTCAGATCAGCAGTTGTTCCCCTGACCCTAAGCTGAGAAACACTGTCCTAAATGAGCTCCAAAGGCCCCTTCCAGCGCTATTTTCTTTAATTCTAGAAACTTAGAACCTCTCAAATTTCTATCACTATTCCACTGCCACCAGCTACATGTCTTCAGGCTCTCAGAACTATCTTTTGTCCCCTATTATGCTAGCCAGATAGTTGCAGTAAAACACAGTATTTGTCCAGAAGGGAATTATTGTTCCTGCCACTAGAGGTTATTTGAAGTCACAGCTGCCACATGGATGAGTCTGATGGCACTGTGACTTTCACAGACACTGGGATTTTTCTCACTCTAAGCTGTTCCCAGGTTACAAGTTCCAGAAAATTGTGCAGGATGCAAGACCTGGCCTCCGCCCTCCCAGAAAAACCCACCTCAAACCCTGTTCCTATGAACTTCAGATTGTGTTTCAATAAAGCTATTCATGTCTCTGTCTTTTATCTCTACTTTAATAATTGACTCCAATGCAGCATTTTTGACAGTTGTGTGCTTCAAACAGCATCAAAACAGAAAACATTAAGAACAGCTTCCCTGAGCTGAAGTTTCACCTTTCCTTGGTGTACAATATTTAAGTATATATCAGAACAAGTGACTAGGAGGTGAGAGGAGGAGTTATATCTATCTTCAAGGAACTGACAACCGTAGCCTTGAGATCACCTAACTGAAGCTGTAGACCCCAGCCCGTGTTTCCATAGGGGGCTCATCCACATGCTGGTCTGGCAGTGACCACAGGATCGTTCAAGCTTCTGCACTGATTTAGCTTTAAACCTCTATGAACTGGGTCAGATTTGCAAGAGTTGGTTTTTGTGGTAGGGCACTGTGCCGCAACCATCAGCCTCATTTGGATTCAAACAACATTATGAGACTCGAGGGGTTTATCTGAAATATGAAAACACCATAAATACTCATTTTGAGAAAATCCTGCTCAGACAGGGAGCATAGAGCAGACTGATTTGTATCCTGCTAATACCATCCGGCTGCGAGTGGGCAGGGGCACCCCAATACTGCGTGTTTGTCAGGCCCATATCAGATCCATGTGGCTGGTTTGACATCCTCCTGCTGTCAGCAATCTCGCAGTCCTCCAGGGAGCTGTGGGCTTGCACCAAGCAGCTCAACGGTGACTTGCCACTCAGCTTACAGCAAGAAAACACAGTTCCCATGAGTTTCATGTATGCTGACTGAAATGTGTTGCATATGGTCATGAGGCAGGCAGGATAGAGATATGTAACATTGGACTGATTTAGTGGAAATGAAAATAACTAGACATATGTTAAGCACATTAAAAGTACTGATGCATATTGTGCCCCTGCTTACTGTTACCGGATAATTATAACTTTTTTTTTTCTTTTTTTTTTTCAGGAAGATGTCTGTGTCACTAGGAAGATCAATTTGTAGCAGACCCTTCCTCCATGCCCACACGTAACTTCATGGAGTAGAGGGCAGATTTTAGAAAAATACTACAGATCTACTCCACAGTAAAGATAATGACCCTAACTATTAGAAGCCAGGTCTTCAGTCAGAAGGGAACTTTTGCTGGAGCTTTCACTGAGTGCAGTGCTGAGTCCAATCCCCCTTGTCTACGCTCCAACACCAGCAACCCACAGTCCCAGCCATCTTCAGAGGAAAAGGACAGGCAGCAGCCACCTTAATCCAATTTCATCTAAGTATGTAATTAGGGCTGTACATCTGGGATCACTTTTTCTCCCCTTCAAAAGTTAAAAAGCTTTATGAACTAGAGGCAGGAAGAAGGGTTTGATCCAGCTTTGGGTGTTGAAAAATTCCTCTCATCTCAGCTCAGCCGTACAAGGCTCCAGAGGTTTGCACTCGCCATTTGATGGCCCTGGGGGAAGCCAAAATCTTGTGCAGTCATCCCAGGGCTGTCTCATTCAAACCATTCCTCTGCTCTCTGTGCACAGGATTTCTCCTTCTCTCCAGTATACTCTCTTGGCCTTCTTTTGCCAGGGTGGGACACCGCAGCGGTGAGCAGCTGCTCACCTGAGCATCCCACCAGGCTCTGGGGTTTTGGCTTTCCCAGACACTGGTGTTTGGAAACATGTGTTTTATGGGAGATGGTCACTTGCAATATTTTGCACAAAAAGAGACATCTTTGCAATCAACATGTGTTCCTGTTGACTGTCCACATATGGCAAGATTTAAAAGAGGCTGGATGTTTTCAGAGATAGCAGAATTACTCAAAATACAATAGCTAATGTGAATGTGTTACAGGAAGGTTGTCCAGCTCCCTGCTTTAGGAGAGGACTTGTTTTGCCTGCCATTCACAGCCAGATTGTGATCTGTGGGAAAAACATTTACCATTCCTACCTCTTTGTTAAAGTTCATCCAGATAAGCAGTTGTCTGGTTCTAGTGAAGGGACAAAAATTTTAGGATGGAGGGAAGAGGTGAAGAGGAAGGACTGGGGAACAACATGCTGTGGATGTACTGTTGATGAAAAAATTCTCCAAGCAATGTATGTGATATAAGAGGTTTACCACTTTCCTCCAATCCTTTTATTAAAATGTCTTTTGCCTTTTCCAGTGTCCAGGCATCAGCTGAGAGACTGGAAACTCCTCAGGCAAACATGTGGGTGAGGACATCTGACTTCACAGTCAGATATGTGGAAGCAGTAGACATGACTGGTTTCTACTTATCATTATACTTCAGGGCTTAAACGTACCATTTACTACCAGTAAGTAGGATAGCACCGAGGGAAGGCAGAAGTTATCCCATGCCTACTCAAAAGTGTCTGCTCCTCAACAGCACAGAGGCTGGTGGTCAGGGCATACCGAGGGTGTGTGTGAGAGATGGGATGACTGCACCCATGGTTGCTCTTGCGCTGAGACGTGGCGTATCCACCTCACATGGAGGTTGGTGTGACCACTGGCCCACCAACTCCACCACTGTTGGCTCATCATGGATTCACCATTGGCTTCAAATAAGCTGGAAAGCTCAGTACACACTTAATTTTAAAAGATTACCAAGAATTAAAAGAAAAATCTTTCTGACCCCTCCTTAGGCCTTGCTTCACCAGACTGACTGGATGACTCTCAGCCTCTTTGGAGGCAAAAATATACTCCTTTAACTGAAACTATTGAGCCAAACCCTCAGCTGGTGTGACACACTGTTTTCAATGGAGCTGTGCTAATTTACAGTAGTCTTGTGCCTGACCTTCTTCTGGGGAGCAATTCAATGTGAAGAGAATGAGGATCATAGCGAAGTAAACTCAGCCTTTCTTTTAAGATAAATCACAGAAGAGCAAAGTTGCCAACAAACGCTGGTCAGAGAAAGCTGATGGAAATACATTCTGGAAGAATATGCCCTTCCATCAAGATAAAGTTGATAGTGTTGCTGTTGTATGAAGAAGAAACCTGGGGGAAGGAAAGGAATTTCAACAATGCCAGTAAAAAACACAAGAAATTTTAACATTTTGGAACAGAAAATTCCCACTTCCTTTTTTTGAAACAAAGTTTTGCTGCAGTTTTGGGTTTTGTTTTGGTTTTTTTTCTAATTCATGCTGTAGTTTGAATTAGAAAACAGTTAAAAATTAGAAATCCAAAATCATTAGTAAATATTGCAATGAATCCCAAATATATTTTTTCTGCAGAATTTTCTTTCATTGAGAGCTTAACCTGGGGAAGGTTGCTCAGATTTGGAGCAGAACCAAATTCTCAGATATTGAACTCTTTCATGAAGCAAACATTTCATCCCCTCCACTGACCAATTAGTCAGAAAGCTTGGATTTCTTGTAGGAAAAAGGTCAGTGCAGCCTACAACTTGCTCACTGCTTTCTAACCTTCCCAAACAGTAAAGATGTCTGCTTTAGTTTTTGTTTGAGACTCAATAACCTCAGTCCCAGAGAAGTTAGAAAGAAACTTGTCTGAGCAACTTACACTTACCCACTTAAAAAATAAATAAATTTAAATGTACTAAGCAAAGGATTACAAAATCAGATTTAGAGATAGACCCTGAAGAAACTTATTTGCAGATGGGCTTAAACTGTGGATAATAATACTGACTCACCATTATGAACTGCTTTGAGGTCTAGGGATAAAAGGGTTTATGTTAGTACTAGGTATTATTACATTTTATTGTTAATTTCAAAAGCTAGAAAATTAATAACAAGCAGGAAAAAAAAAATCTTTCAGTAAAGTTAAGGACTTAACCTGATAAAATAACCCAAATGTCAACACTCTTGCGTTATGACTGCCTCTACAGCCCTTCTTACCTTGCTGGCCCTTTTAAAAACTCTTCAGTGTGAAATGGGTCCAAAAACTGCAGGCACTTGACTTGAAAATTCATAGGGATTTTCATAACCTATTTCCTCTGCTGTAGGTGTTGTCACCTATGACTTTGTTGCTTGTCATGCTGTCAGGGAGAGCCCCTACACACACTCTCACACACACGCGTTTTCTCCCATACACACTCTTTCCTTAACAGGTAGCACATACATCACAAAAGGGGGAGAAAAAAGAAAGTATTGGGAAATCAACATCTGGTTCAAATAATTCCTCCTATTTAAATTTTTACTTAGAGAACTCCCATTGGTACTGAATAATTGAACTCAGTTATTCACAGCTAAAAATCTTGGTAGCACCATTCCTCTCTGGTTTCATGTGGTGGATCGTCACACCTAGGTTCCTAAAACCTCACAGAGGATTTACGTTGCGGGTACTGCACAGTGAGAGGCAGCTCCCTGTTCCTCTCTTCCCCCTCCTCCCATGGGCAGACACGAAAAGATGCTGCCTTGCCATTTCCCCCTCCTCTACCTTATTAGGAGACGTTGAACTTAAAACAAATACACTTCATTTTGCAAAAAAAAAGCAGTGTAATTAGCCTTGCTTTTTTTGGCCTGCATGTGTGTGGTAAAATGTCTAGTAATAGTTGGCAAGACTTCTGCAAGGAATGAGATTCCCATGGTTAGATCTAAAGCCCAAATACTTGGAACAAATTAACACCAGCCAAGAAAGTGAGGTTAATTACTGGAAGACTTGGAAGAGGAGGAAAATGCAGTCTGGAAAAATGCAATACACTATCTGCATGTATGGTATGTGGCCAAGCAGGATCTCTCCCTCTCTTCTCTCTCTCACTTGCTCTCTTTTCTTCTTGCCTTTTTGTGTTCCAACTATAGAAAATGATCAGAGCTGCCGAGAGCAAAGACTTCACCTTCCATCAGGCCAGTGCCACCGATGGCCCTGGAAGCCACTCAAAGCTGAGAAACGCGGCCATCAGGGGCTGGCTCTCCTTCTGTCTATGTTTTCTCATTAGTGGTTTTGCGTTGTTGAAAGGCATCTTCATTGGAGGCCCAGTATTCCAGCAACATGCTGCTTTAATCTCGGGTGGGCACTGAGGCTTTCAAAAACACAGCATACGACCCAACAGGAGAACAGTCATCTTCCTTAATATGCTCTTTGGAGAGCAAATCTGTAAATCCTGTAGGCCCCTAAACATCTGCCTTTGGTAACGTTTTAATGGGGAAAATTTGCCTAGTAACCACATTGCCATTGACCTTTGATGCGTGAGGAATGTATACATGCACATGTCGGGGAGGGGGGGTGGCTGCGTGTCTGCGAAAACCTGTGAAATCAAGGTTGCAAATGCACGTAGGTGGAAGATACATACTCCACTTCGGGTTACCTGTGCACCTTTAGGAGGGCTCCCTCATGTGTTTGCATTATTCATGACACAGCCCTCCATGGCATGAGGACACGGCCTTTTTCCATGGGTTGGCTGCCTCACTCTGGGCTCAGGATGGATACTGTTCACTACAGGAACAGCTATTGAAGATTTGGTTTTTTTCTTCATTGTTCAGTTTGTGACCTCAAGCCTTACTGACTGCGCACTATTCAAACCCTGCTCTGAAAACAACATCATTTTGTTTTCTCATGGGCTTTTCTATAGCACTCATGACAATAGTATCAAAGTGCCTCATAAAGATTAATTCATCTATTTTTGCTTCAGCCCCAGGAGGCAAGTTGGTATTTTCTTCATTCTCCAAATGTTGAACTGGAAGCATAAGCCCTGTCTATAGAATCATGGATGCAGTTTACAGAGCAGCTAAAGCCGTGATGTCCTCTGCAGCCCCACGACTGCTTCAAGCAGCGCCTGCATGGTCTGTCAGGCTACATCTGGCTTCAGCGTGTGCACTGCCTGACCCCCTGGACATGCTCACAAACTTACAAAATTGAATCTAGTCTTGAAGGTGGCCTCAGGGCCTTTGACAGTATAGACGTAGCCATATGGTCAACAGTGCTTCTACAAGATCCATGGTAGGCATTAATTTTGAATCCTGTCATTGAGATGCCTAGGTCTTGATTTTTCCTCTTGTTTGTCATTAGCTAGCACTGCAGATGTTCAGAGCAGAGCTCTTGCCAACCTGAGTCCCAGATTGAGTCCCCAAGAAAATAAGAACCTACAATTAGGAGCCCTCTGTAAAAAGTTCACTGTAGGTGGCATAGTTTGTCACCTGTGAGGGCAAAGCCTCCGCTCCTCACAGCAGTGCTCAGCTCGGTAAGGTACAGTCCCAGACCTTCCACTGCTTGTCCTGCTTCCCTCACTTTCCATAGCCTTCAACAAATGCAGCAGGAGCCCAGGGGCTGGTAGCCTCCCCTGTTTGGTGGAGCACAGTAGGACACCTGTGGGAAAGTGTTTGAGCATGTAATGCATGTTCTGCACAAAAGGATGGAATTAATATGAAGACCAAATCCAGGTATTTCTTGACTTTTCAGTGATCAAAAAAAACCTTGGTAATGTTCACTTAACCTAGGGGATGCCTGATTTCCTATGTTTTAAAGTAAGCTAAGTGTAGTATAGACATACCAATGTGGTCATACTGTGGACATCTACAGGGTTTGCCATCAAGATAGCAACTTTCTACTGCATGCTGCTGTGCCAGGAGTTAAGCCAACAGAAGTAACAGATCCTCTCCACGTGGTTTGCTAAGTCTTACAACTTGGCCAAATGTGGGTAGTTTTTCACAGGGACAGACAAGGCCCAACCCCAACACAAAAGCCACCTCTTCTGCCAAGTGTCCGATTGCACTTCCAAAGCACAGGGGTTCTAGGGCTTTCCAAACACAAAGTTATTAAAAAAAAAAAAAAAAAAGCAACAGGCAAACAATGTATTTTTCCAGGCTTCTTCTCAGAAACACTATGTCATTTTGGCTGAAATTTCCGTAAATAATTCAGTTTGAGGCAAGCACTCTGTATGTAAAATTTAAGCCCAAACAGTTGAAGCTGTCAAAGTTATAAACAAGTGAAAGAAAATGTTAGTCAACAGAAATGTTAGTCAATCTTACTAATAAGCAGTTTCCCAGCTTTGTGTGTTGCTATACGTGTACATTTGCACATATTCAATATGGGCTGATACATCAGGCTGACTTTGAAAGCCGCTCCAGGAGTCCTGCCCTGGGAAACGAACCCACACTGGCTGCTTACTGTGACACTTAGAAAAGAATATTGGAAAAGGGACAGGGAGAGGAGGCAAAATGCACTGTAGTGGCAACAAATCAATCAGCCCAGTCTATATAGCCTGGAGGGGCTCTCTTCTTCTGCCAACCCAGCCTCCAGGGCTCTCCCTCTCCTTAGACTAAGGAGCCAAGCAGAACATGCAAATAAATGCAGGACTGAAAGCAAAGAAGGCATCTATCCCAACCCTCATATTTAAGCCAGGATTAAACTGACCAATTCCTGACCAATCGCCATTTAACTTTTTCTTATAACACTTCAAGAGGGGGATCCCCAGTACCACCAGCCTCTCCCCATGCTTAACTGGAAGTGCTTAGACAGCTTCACTCGTTTCAAACAGGTTATTCATTGCAAACTGAACACATTGTTTCTACTTCTCCACAGAGCATCAGGGAGCATAAAAGATCATTATTCTTTTCAGAAGAAGCTTTACATATCAGAGGACATTCATATCACCCTCACTTTCTCTCTCTTCTGGAGGACACATGTGGATTTTTTTTTTTTACTTTTCCCCAGCAGTTATGTTTTCTAATTCTTATTGTTCTGGGCTCTCTTCACTACATCTTTCCTGAAGTGCAATACCTAAAACTGGAGAGTCTTCGGAATGGGTATAAATCAAAAGCCATATCTAAGCATCCCATCTGCTTAAAGCACATCAGCATCTCTCAGCTAATGCTGCGAAAAGAAACTGCGTGTGTTCTATCGAGGAACCCCAATTTAAACTCAGCCAGGAGCCTAATTTATAACTAAATTAATGGTGCCCAGCATTTAGGAAGATCCAAAATAAGGTGAGACCTTATGTCCTAAGCCTTACAAAGACTTCCCTACTACTCTGGCCACAAAAGCAGAGTACAACAGAGTAATTACCTTGCATAAAACATTCATTTTGCTACATTGCAAAATCTGTTTGGTGGGGGGTTTTTTGTTATGCAACTGCATCATGCTGTTGACTCATGATCCTGGGTTTTTTTAACCAGTTCTGTGCTGTCTTCAACCTGGTCATAATTTTTTGTTCACATGGAGGGATATCTGAAAGCTTTCTTGAAGCCAAGGTATACCATAGACATAGGTTTTATCCGTACACACCAGACCAGTTAGCATATTCAAGAGAGAATTAGGTTTCTTTATCTGTAACCCCCTGTACAAAATTAGGACTTAATATGTTTCTCAAGCCAATATATCATGGAGTATGGGCCCTAATTATCAGAAATATGTCTATAGAGGGGTCTGGGTGCCTGGCATTACTGTTCCGTGAAGCAGATATAAAGCAAACTGAACTGGCACAGCTCACGAAGTACACACCCTGCAGGAAACAGCCAACTAGTAAAGAGATGGACTACTTTACATTCCAGTTAAGCCAGCCTCCCAGGTGGAGGAGCAGCTACTTCTGCTCAGAAAAGCCTCATTAAATCCAAGCTTGCTGTGACCTTAAATTATTTCCCAGTCAAGATCTGTCTATATATCCTCTTTGCACTTCTGACTGTACTTTAAACCCACATATATCTTGTTAACATTTGCAAAGCACATAAGCACAATCATATACCCAGGGAATGCTCTGTGCCCTCTGTGATATCCAGCATCTCCAATCTGTACAGACATGCACATAGACATATGACCCTGCAATTTTCTGTTAAAGAAAAAAAATGTTTCTGAGCCCTGCTGGGTTTAGTGAATCCACTGCACAGTACAGGAGGTTTTCGAGATCCCAGATCAGCAAAGCTCACTGTGTGTTATCTGTGTTTATGCATGGAACAAAGGGAAAGGGAGGCAGGTACAACACCAGTGTAAATGAGGCCAGTTACCAGCTTGTTTTCCACCTTTTTCATACCCCTGTAATGAGGTGCAGAGTAAGGTGTTGGTCACACAACAGAAATCGGTATCAGTATGTGCTCTTTACATTACCATCTCCCTTGTGCTAAGGATACGCACCTCTGGAAAGAGAACAGTGATACAAATGTGCCCAGACTTGCAATTGCTATCCATGGAGGCAGCAATCCCAGGGGCTGGGCACACTCAGGGGCTGCAGGTTTAGGCACATCCCTACAAGAGGGGGGAAAAACTTTCCCTTCCTAGCCTTCAAATGGTAAATCAGCAGCTATCACAGGTGATGTGCATGGCTTGTGTGTGCTCATGGATTGACCTGCATTAGGGAAGGGTGAGAAACCCCTGGCCAAGGCATGACTGTGATCTCCTGTCAACAAGGAGAGGGCGGGAGAGGGGCTGTTGCACTATGGAAGTAATCTTACCAAGGCATGCAGAGATCCTCCAGTGGAAAGCACTGTAAGAGTGCAAAACACTTTGATACTAGTATTACTCCATACCACTTAGTAGAAGGTAGTGTGTACAATAAATACATATTGCAAAATAGGTTTTATTTCCTTAAAAAATCATTTCACTCCATTCTCCAAGGTGTTGCTCAAAGCACATATAGTTTTATTGCTGACAGTTTAGCAGAGCAAAGGCTGTTATTGCAGAGCTGGTGTGAGGCAGCTGTACTTGGCTCCTTTCATCACTTGCATATGGAGGAAATTTTGTTATTAGACTCTCTCAAAGTCCTGCTTTATTTCTCTGAACCCCAGCTTCCAGCTTTGAGAAACAAGAGGCTTGCAACATTGGTGGCATATGAGGACTAGGACATGTATCCTTAGTTCAAGCACATGAGGGTCTTGACAGCTGTTCTTAGCTTGAATTTGTGTCTTCTTGCATAAAAACACAAAAACTGTTTCTTGGTTGAGCTCCCTTTTGTGTAAGATAGGAAATGCCCACTGCATTCCCAGAGACTCTACGCTGAGCTATTTGGCTTGGGCCCTGGCTCTTTTTGGAATCCGTTGTCCAGATGTTCCTCCCTTCATAAGATCTGGCAAACTGAAAAAAAGCTTAACTCAGCCTTTGGTACGCCTGTGAATGACCCTTCTTTAGATAATTTTCCTTGGGACTTCCGCAACCCTTCTGAGAGCCTGCAAACATGTTTTCTTAATAATTGCATTACATCATGAGGAGCAACATGCATTAGTACCAATTTGCTCTTCATCCAAGTTGTCAGATATAGCTTTTCAAAGACACTTTAGTTAAGCCCCATAATCTCTCCAGCAGGCCAGTTGGTACTGTTATCCTCTGAAGATGAGGGACCCAAGGTGTGGAAAGATGAAGTAACTTGCCCGCAGCCACACAATATATCAGTCACAGAGCTGCAAACAGAGTCCAAGAACCCCAGCTCCCAATCTTAAGTGTTAACCACTGCACTATGATCTGTACAGTATCAGAAAGAGCAGAAAGGACCAAGAGGCAGCTACATAACATGAGGAATTAATTCCGCTGGAGGGATATGGGGGAGGCAGAGGCAGAGGAGCAAAGTCCTAGTCTGACATAATTGCTGCCTTACTGTTCGTGGGCAGCAGAATCTCTCCCATTCCTGCATCTGCCTTGGATCTCAGTGACTTTCTCTGTCTTTTCCAGTTTTCATGTCTCCCCTTCTCTTCCCACAGCCTCCCTGGACGTTTGTCTTTCCATATCTTTAAAAAGGGAAACTTGCCTTTTACCCAATTACTTCTTTCTGTAAATCGAAGTTTTGGGGAAGAGCCCTAAAATGTCTGTGGCTTTCCAGCTGCTTAGGGCAACACAGTTCATCTGGAAATGTCACAGTCCCCAGAAAGCCAAGCTCTTAACCACTGTGGATTTAAAACCCAGCATGAGTCCCCATTGAATTTATCATGTAGTACAGTATAATAAAACGTACAGCATCTTGTACCTTTGTCAGCTGCTTTATACAGAGAATTTGTATCAGAAATTCATTTCTCTTTAGATACCTAGTCCAAAAAAATCTAATCAGTGTCACAGTTTTTCCACTCTGCAGAAATCTCAGGAGGATTTTCAGAAGCTACATATCACTGTGTATTTACAGGCTACTGGAAATTCATGGGGAGCCATGTGGTAAAGGGGAGAAGCCTGTATGATCTGGCACCAGGATAAGGACACATTTTACAGATTTTTCAGGAGAAGTCTCCTAAATCCATTTGCAGCACTCAAAGCCAAACTGACAGTAAGCAAGAAAAAGTTGAATGCTAGAGAAATGGCCAATAAAAGGGGAAAATGGTTGCAAACTCATAATGTGTCTGTATTTTGAGTGAAAAATACTATGTTGAATCTACCAACCTTTTTTTTCAAACAAAATTCTGATATAAAGCATTAGGAAAACTTGTGCAAATGGAAATTTTCAAAGCCATAGGGAAAAAGTCTCTCTTTACAAGAAGCAACCAGATTTTGTCAGGGGGAAAAAAAAAAAAAAGTAATACTAATTGTAGTAAACTATGCCATAACAGATAGCAGTACATAAAACTCATAAACAACATTTCTCATTTAAAACAAGACTATAAACGGCATACAAAATGATAAGAGAGTTTGACAAAAAGCCGCACTAATGTTTTTATTTCCCTCATTGGTCCTACAGTGGTGAGTTTTGCAGGCCACCCCTCCAAGCACTGATGATCCCATGGAACATGCGTTCCTGGCTCATCGCTTCTAGGGTGGACCATCACGGCAAAGCAACGTGGTGGGACAGCAATTACAGAGTTAACAGACAGGAGTGTCTCTGGTGACTCCAGGATGCTTAATGGAATGAGTTCCAGGACAGGTCTGATGGTGCTGTTGCTAATGGAGATATTGCAATGATGCCATTTATCAATAGTTTTTATTTCCCAGAAGGGGTGATATAAACTGTATAAGGCTATGAGCTGCCCATACACTACCTTACACTTTCAGGTGGTCAGAGATCCTGCTGCCTGCTGAGTAAAATGGAGTCTTTGATAATAGGAAAGTGAATGTTGGACACCTGGTATTCATCAGTATTCTTGCCATTTCAGAGTGTCCATTAGAAACCTATATGCATGATCCCTGCATTTCAATTGTTAGAAAAATTAGCTGTTAACCATCAGGAAATTACCTGTTTCCCCAGCACAGTCACTCAGACCCATTACAGGCCCTGTTCTAAGTCCTCTTCTTATTGAACACAGTTTACAAGAGGTTCACCATAATCCCTTTAAAATTAGATTTTTGCTCTTTTTTTAAGCCATTCAGATTGCTACTCAAATAAAATCTTTTTGTCTGGTTGCAGAGAGAATGGGAAGCTGACACCAGGGTTGGCGAAGTGGTGTCATACATTGCCATGGGAGGGTTGGCTGAAAATTTGGGGTGAAAGATAGGTTTTCATCAGAAGTAGTTCGTTTACAAAGAGCATTTCTCACATATGGGATGGCATTTCTGATGGTAGTTGCAAAGAGATAGAGAGAAGTCCTTCTGTCCCTCTTTGGCCTCCTTTGGTCAGAGTGGGATGTTGCCCCACTCTGTACTCCTGGGACACGTGGCTACTGCCCCTGCTGCCAGCTTGCCAGCAGTCTCTCCTGCCAAAGGTGCTAGATGTCAAAGAAATATTCATTGGAAAAGTGAAAGAGATGGAGCCACGGCGCCATAGTTAATCAAGGATTTAAATCCACCGTAGGTATGCACTTCACCACCAGGCTTACTGAAAATGTTTGGCTGGTTTTCTCTGTTTCTGAGAGGGAGAGAAAAAGGGAAAAGGTAGACAAGGCTTTTGGGAAAAGGTAGACAGTGGTTTTGGAAAAAATATTTGTGTGGCCTACTTTCCACTTGGCTGGGCAACAGCAAAGCACATTTTTAAAGCTCGGAAACATTTTGGTTTCAGGAAATGCTCTCAGTTTAAAATTTTTGTTTTCTGCCTAATTCTCACCAACAGCACCTCAGGGAGATTGTCTCAGGGAGGTATTCAGTCCCTGGGTATCCCTGTGCAAAACTGCGTGCACCAGTCACCCTGGGGAAACTGGAGACTACAGCTGTGTGGTCCCATTGTGGCATATACATCCCAAACATGGGTGCTTCTCTGCAGTCTTTAAAAAAACACTAATTGATGGGTCTTGGCCCCCCCTCTCAAGCACTGTGGGGAAAGCAGAGTTAGTGATTTCAGGAGGCTGAGACTGAGTTCTGCATAGAGGCTGGTACTGCATCTGAGCAATGTGTCTACAGGGGGAGGAATAGGGCAACCAGAAAACACGGGCACTTCAGGGGTGTCAGAAAGATATGTTTGTGGTCCAAGACTCATGTAGACACAAAAATCCGGTCCTCATGCTTGTTCACAGTCTCGGAGGAGGGTACGATGCCTGTGAGACTCTGTAGCAGAGGCACTGCTAGCATTTTGAAGGGGACACAGAAAAATCCCAAACTGGAAAGTGTCTGTTCAGAGCAGAAGCTGGGTCTGCCGCCCTCCTCTATCTAGCCATTGCCCTTCTGAAACTCATTTGCTGAGAATTACTCCAGAAAACATCATCCCAGCAGCAGAGCAGCAGAAGCCAGGGTGGAAAAAAAATAGCTTAATTTCAAACTATTATTAGAGGATGCTGAAGGCAACGCTTCAACAGTCAGATGTATCAAGCACTGGAAAGTCTCTCAGGAGAAGCAGTGGAAAGAATATTGCTTCAATCATAGCGACAAAGCGCTAAGAAATGCACACTAGGCAGAAATTTTGCCTTAGCCAGTGTTGGTTATCAAAAGGCAGGAAGCCGGTTCTCACGCCAGCGAAAGCAGGCAGCCTGTGGCAGGGGGAAACCCGTTTCCCACAGAAAACCAGGCCTCCATTTAGGCTCAGATACGGCAACAGGAGATAAGGACTCACCCCGGTATTCAGGGAGAGCTATGGGTGACGACAGAACAATGCTCGACTGCCCCAGCGCTCAGCACCCACCAGCTGCTCAGCCCATGCTCTCCCCAAACGGCTTTACACAAGTCTGGCCTCCCATTTCAGCTGTACTTTCTTTTTTTTTTCTAAGTAAATTTAATCAGGAGTTTGCTCTCATCCCTAACTCACTTCATGTGAACTTAATTTCCAGCTCCAATAGTTATTTTTAAAAAAGGGATTTTTTTTTTTTTTTTTTTTTTTTTTTTTTTTTTTTTTACGAAGGAAGGAGGAGGGAAAATTCAATTAACTTTCCTTCCAGTGTTTCCATATTTCTTGGGTGTACAAGCAAAGTCATTTCAGGCATTAGAGAAGTTGTTTAGATTTGGACTGTACCTTGCCTGTCAGATCGTGTAACTGAGCTTTTGGATTTTTGGACTTAGTCCAGTAGGAAGGATGGTTTCTGCACTCCACCAGTCCTGAGCAATACCTATGGGAGCCCCGTCTGCAGGGAAGGTTTCCCAACCTTGCCACTGCTCACAGTCATGAGAAGGTGTTGCAGCCTGAGGTTATTAGCAGGCATTTAAGAAAACACAGCAACAAGGAGGTATGGACTCAGGTTTTGCAGCTTAAAAATAGAAAAGGACTGTGAAAATGAATGGATCTTATGGAAAATGAGCTTTTCTCCCTTAGTCTTCAGGGCAAGGTTGCTTTTAAAGGGTTTTGGAGTGGGATTTTTTGTCTTTTATATCAGGAAGGGTAGCTAATCTTAACCTCTCTGTTCAAGGGGAAGGAAATGGAAGACTCAGTAAGGACAAAAGAATGCTTTACAACAAAATATATAATTTCTTTTGTCTCATTTGGAAAATACTTTTTTTTTAAATTAGAGTCAAGTCAAATAAAGTAGTTTTGAAACAAAGCTATTCTGATTTGAATCAAAGTTATAGTTGCAATTTCCAACAAAATAAAAATGATTGATTTTGCAGTCTGTCTTTTTTTTTTTTTTTTTTTTAAAAAAAAAAAAAAAATGTTCTTGAAGAAGAACATTAATTTGCATCCAATTACCTAGCTGGCCAAGGACATGAATTCCTAATGAATATTTTGCATGGTCACTGATTTAAACCATCTCTTCCTCGGCAGAGATGAACTTCTCCAGGTATGGTGCAGGACACAGGAGTCAGAGAATGATCTATTACATTGCATTTACTTAATTCATCCTGATCAGTTTTCTGATGTGTTTTCCATTCATTGACACGTCTGAATCTTTTCCCTAACAGAAAATGAAAAAAAAAAAAATGTAATGAAAGCCGAAGAGATAACCATTACACTAATGCTACATGCCTCAGTATTTTGCTGGCCATCCCTAGAAAACCTGTGTAATTTCCCATTACTATGTACTTTATACAGTATAGTCTAATATGGTTTTTTTTCTACCTTCGTATCTTTCAGAAGGATGTTCAGTGCTCCCTGATGATCCAAACTTCACTCAACAAAAAGCATAGTTGTTTCCTCACAATTTCAAAACTGTGACGGGTGCACCTTTCCGGGACCTCTCTGTCAGCTGGTGGAAAAATTAGTTTCTTCTCAAACAACATTTTCTTTTTTCTTTTTTCTTTTTTCTTTTTTCTTTTTTCTTTTTTCTTTTTTCTTTTTTTTCTTTTTTCTTTTTTCTTTTTTCTTTTTTCTTTTTTCTTTTTTTTTCTTTTTTCTTTTTTTTCTTTTTTCTTTTTTCTTTTTTTCTTTTCTTTTTTCTCTTTTCTTTTTTCTTTTTTCTTTTTTTTTTTTTCAGATTTTCGGTATGAGTTATCAATTCAGCAAAACTGATATAAATTCACAAAAAAACATTTGGTGCAACTCAGTCACACAGAAGAGACTTATTTTGTGTATTTCTACTTCCGGACTTCAAATCTGTGAATTTTTTTCTTTTTCTTTTTTTCTTTTTTTTTTTTTTTCTTTTTTTTTTTTTTTCAGGCTGTAAATTCTCTTGGGAAACAAGAGAATGCCTTGCTCTCCATGTCTGGATATTTCTTAGGGAGAGATCTGGCTGGAGCTCTCTGAGCTGAGCTGGGTTTAGATGTAATTTGTAACTTGGCCCCAAGCATTTCTACCCTCTAGTAGCAGAGAGCTAACAGCAAGCACAGATTTGAGGGGGTAGACTACAGACAGTGCATTCCCCAGTAGTGCTACTTATCACAGCACCAAACATCCTGATGGTGTGATGTGACAGCAATTGGAGCAGCACTGCAGGCTCCCCAACCCTCTCTACATTAGCAGAGGTCTTCCCAACCCTCTCTGTAGCTTCCTTTCCTTTTTACCCTCTTTCCCTAGTAGTTTCTCTCCTAAATTTTTCCCTGGTGTCATATTGACCCATTCCTTAAGGCATATCACACCATAATGATCCTAGTTACTGTTACTGAAACTTTTCCCATAAAGTCATCACCATCACCATCACTCACCATTCTTTACCCTTCTATCTCTCACTAATTTGCCTCTCTGCCTTATAACTCCAGGAATATGCTCCAGTGTCTTTCCTTCTGTTTAGAAATCTGTTTGTTGGGGAGTGTCAACCACACAGTTCCCCCAACTAGAGCTGCCTGAAGAGTGTTTTCCTTTTGCTTGTCTTCCTATGGTAGAGAGCTTAGTAGGCTTTACCACTACTTTAAGATACTCTTGGCAATGTGTTAAAATGAAGGGAAGAGCAATGAAAGTACAGGGGCTGGCCCTGCAGTGGGGAGGTGGTTTAGCAGCAAAACTGCAGCACGGTTATCAGTGTCAGTTCTCCCCTTGGACTCTTCCGCAGGGCTTTGCCCTTGGTGACGCAAAGCACTTCATAAATAATGGTAAATTAACCTTCATAGACTTGGTCCAAGCTGGGCAAGATTTGTCCTCACAGTACATTTGGAAAAACTGAGACATCCAGCAACAGAATAACTTTGCCAAGCAATCCTGTGGTAAATTAAAGAAAAAAAGAAAAAAAAAAAAACAAAAACAAACAAACAAAAAAAACCCCTTCACTCTCAACCTCATGATCCAGCCATGAGCTATTATCTTCCATTGCTCAAGGAAAATAAAAGCATTATCCTGGATGACATCTCTACTGGTCGCCAAACTTTGTTTTACTGTCCTCTTTGCCTTCTAAGCCTCACCAAAGCCAAAGATTCCCAATGGACATTTTGAGAAAACATGGGACAGGAGGGGAATGGAGCAGGGTGGCATTAAGTTTTATCACCCCCTAAACTGTAATACTTTCCTTTGCGTGCTCTGTTTCTTATTCACACGGCTATAAAATTTGCCACATCCGGGCGAGAACATCCCTCCAGTCAACCAGGCGGTGTTTACGAACTGGAAAAGGCGTTCTCTCGCTCCTCACCGTAGGGGTGAGACAGAAACGTTAACAAGTCGCTGTGGTTTTTTCTTTCCAGGTTGGGCGATCGGACCTCTCTTAACACCACAGGGGGGAACGTAGCAATTTAGGGACATTTTATACCTCTGAAGATTTGCAATCAGCAAATTGCCTGGAACGTGTTTGATTTCCCCGCCCGCCTCCCCTCCGCGGTGTCCCACCATGGAGCCTCTTGCTAGGGACTTCTTGATGTTTGTGGTCTCGCAGATTCCTTGCTCAAGCCAAACGCATTTCTTGTAGTGCTGGTTCTCAGCCCAGCTTGCTTTACATCATAAATGTAAAAATGTTTCTTTTATAAAAATAAAAAAATTAAGAAAAAAGAAACACACAACCAACCTATAAACAGAACATAAAAGCTGTTTAATGGAGTGCATAATGAAGCAGAGAGGAAACAGGCTTGCATTGATTTTCCCTGACATTTCACCTATTAAATTATAAGCTTCTTAAGGAAGAGTCTGAAATTTTCTTTCAGTTAATTTAAGTCCTTTAATGAATAACAAAACCACCCTTGTCCCCAGCGAGCTGAGGTTGCGTGATAGGCAAGTATCAAAAAGAAATAAGGCTTGAGTACGAAGACCCCCAGGAAAATGTTCCTCCCTGTTTCAGACACCCCTCGGGCCAGTCTGGAGGCACTTCAGAAGAGATGCTGAAGGAAACCAGCTCAGAGAAAACCATCTCTTCCAGACCAAATGGGAAAGTAAGACCCCAGGCCTGGCAAACAAGCTGGGCAAGCTGTTCAGACCCCTGAGTACTTGCTCTTGCCCTCTCTACAACAGGAGCAGAGGTGTCGACCCACCTACTGAGATTACTGGAAAGATTAATTAATCTCGCAGGCGCTTTTGAAGGCAGCATTCACTCTAAAAATTCATCTGGAAGTCCTCATGCAGTAGTTGAGAAAAACTATAAAGCACACCGCATAGCTGCAAATTGGGGAGTAAAGGGCTCCCCACACTGCAGCAGGGACATGCTTAACAAGGGACAAGATGAAAAAAATAGCAGCACAGCAGGAAAGTGAAAAAACAATGTGGGATTCGTTCCTTCAGGCACAAATGAATTTTTTTAGTGTAAACTTGGCCTCACAAGTCAGTGTTTGCTGCGGCAAAGCCACTCTCACGCAGGCAGGAGCGGAGTGCACCTAGATGAGCACGGGGACGCACAGAGACGTCGGGGCAAGGGTCGGTGTCCTGCACACTGCCAGAGCCAGTGCCACTGCCAGCCCCACAGGTCTGGTCAGTACAGCCAGCTCAGAGAAAGGCAAGGGGCTGCCGATGCTCACAGAGCCATGGCATGGCACAGCCCGCAGCCTGGCCCTCCAGCAAATTCCTCATCTGAACATGGGCTGACCAGTCAGACATATTGGAACGCACTTTTTTAAAGCATGCTTGGCACTCCAAAAATAAAAGGAAAATTTTGAGAGGCCCTTGGTTTCTGCTCAGACGCCAAACCCAGGCGTTCCCAGGCGTTCCCAAGCGTGCTGGGGGCTGTCTCATGGCCCGTACCGTGCCATAGCATCTGCTTTGCCGTCACTAGGCATGGTCCTTCCCTGGTTTGTCTCTTGTATGACTACTGATGGGCAGCTGCACTCATCAGCAGGTCAGAGCAGCCAGGGCACAGCCTTGAACGTCGGCAATATTGTTTCGGGGAAAGACAGATTCTTAAACATGTGGGGATTTTTCAAAGTGAATGTTAAAAAATCCCAAAGACTCTTCGATCGTAATTCTGCTAAAAAGAGCAAAATTCCCACTGCTGTCAGCAGTGCCATGTCCTCGACGTGTTAACTTACTTTGGGAGCTGTTCTGGTAACCCTGCAGAGATGTTCAATCTTGAGGTGATGACTCTGTCCCTCCCAACTCCTCGGGTGTGTCACTCACACGGGTGACACAGCAGAGTGCAACAAATTGCTCCTGTGAGATTTGTGATCTTTAGGGTCTGGAAGCATCACACAAAGTCTTCTTGAAAGGATTTTCTTCACACAGATACACGTTCTCCTCCAAACCACACACAGAGCAAACCAAGGCATATAATACTGATGGGAACACCAGCTGAAGTAACTCTAATTTAACTGTGTTGTGATGGCTTACACAATTGTAAGAAAACAACTGCATGCTCCAAAAACCATCCAGTGCAGTAATACTGCTCTTCTGATTTGCCATGTACAGCGACTCATTTGAGTCCTTATGACTAAATTACCTCAGAGCGCTGTAAATCAGGCAAACTTTATGGAAAAATAAGGCAAAACTTTGTTCCAGAAAGCTCGTTATATCACCAGACAACACCAGCCTTCTTCAAGGATGTACTTCTGCATTTCTGGAGAACTCGGTGGCCCAGCAGTGCAGGGTACACGAGCCATGCCACCGCTCCTCCACACCACGTGTGCCATCGCACAGGTGAGCAGGGATGCCACCCCCAGCCCGGATCCTGGGAGCAGCATGGAGCGGGGATGACGTGGGGGGCTCACATCCCCGGGTTCTCTATCAGGAAGCCCACCAAGCAGCCCACCACCAGACCCCACATGTGCCAGCACAGCCACTGTGTCCTGCAGGTTGGAGAGGGCTCACCAACCCCAGCAGCATGGCACAGCACGGCATGGCGCAGGAGCCGGAGCGCTCAGATATGTGACCAGGCCACCGCTTTGTTTGTTTTCTCATAACTTCTTGAACTTATTAGGAGGCTGGGGGAAAGGAGCCATTGTTTTGCTTTGGCTGTGAGGTCCTGGATGCTTCGCTTCCAAGACTCTGTCCCAGCGATCCCAGAGATGAGGACAGATCGAGGGAAGATTAAGTCAATGCCTTAGGAAATTTACAGTTGGAGCCTGGAAGAGAAGGCTGTCTTCTCGGAAGGAAAAAAAAAAAAGAAGTGATAGGAATGTAAATCAGAATACGTATGCATACAAATGCACACATACAAATGCTACGTTTTGCATTTCTGTGTAGTTATGTCTCTGTCTATTTATTCCCATATTTCTCTATTTTAAGTTTTAGGTAGACAGAGGCAATTGAAGAGTTTTCCTCCCACGCACACCCCACTAGCTATAATGAGGGAATAACACCACCGTAATTAAAGATGAAGATTCACTCTTTTACAGACAGTTTTCCTAAGTGCTTCAGAAATCCACGTGCTTACTCAGACTTTCTTGAAAATTGCTTGCCTCAAGGGCCCTTGGGGAAGAGCTGCAGTGCAGCCTCCTCTGTCTTTGAATAAGCAGACACCCCCCAGACGATGCAGCAGCAGCAGCATTACACCCTTCTCACAGAGGTTTCAGCACAGCTGCGGCTCATACCTCCTCTTTGGTCCTGCCCACCATCTCATTCATTTAGGAATCAGGTGGTACCTTATCCTCCTTTTTTTTTTTTTTTTTAATAAAAAAAAAAAAAAAAAAAAAAAAAGCTGTATTTTAAGAGGTCTTTGAGGTATAAATTGAACCACCAGATCTAGGGTGGCCTCTATGTCCAGACAAAGGGGGAAGCTGCCTTTTGCAGCTGGGTCAGGCTAGTGCAGATGCTGGGGGCTGGTTTATGCTGCTTCCCAGTAACCCATAGCAGTCACCATTGCAGGCTTTCCACTGTACTCTGTCTCCCCTCTTCCCTTTCCTGTGGCAGGAGAGAGTCAGCCCATCACTCCTGGGCAGGAAAACTCAAGTTTGCCCCTGCTGAGGTGAGACTGGGATTCCTGCATCAAACCAGCGAGCCCAAGCAGGTCCTCTGTGTGTTTGCTCTACCCTGGCACTTTCCTGCTCTTTGGCACATTAGAGCAGCTCTGTTCTGAAGTACCATGCTGTGGGGAACAAATTCAGGTATCTCTCCACCCAGTGATTTTGAGACTCTCTTTTTATGCCTTTTAAAATTAGGGGATCTGCCTGTGTGACCCAGGGACCCCTGTAAAGACTTTACTTTAAAAGCAGCATTTCTGATTTCATAGCTAAAATGTCAAAATCTACTAAAACATACAGGCTGGATCAGGTTTTATATACTTAGTATCCAGAGGATATTTTAGAGCAATATAACAGTGTCTTATGCCCTTTATCCATTCCTGGACAAGGGGAATAAGTGTCATATTAAAAAAGCAAATTGCCGATCTGCAAGAGCTCAGCGAGGCAGCATGAAGCAAAGGTTCACAGGAGGCAGATCAACCACTAAATACCATAGTTTGGGGGAACAGGAAAAATCAGACACCAGGCCAAATCTACCACGTGACCTTTCTTAGAGTGACTGTAATAAACTTCAAATGATATTTTAGGGCGTAGAGAAAAAAATGAGTGGAATGCAGACAAGAATAAACATCAGAAATGTGTTTAACCTGAAGCACAGAGGTCCGGCAGGCCCTTCTCATTTTCACTAAAAAGAAAATCCCCAAGTAAACGCAGTGATGGTACCATCACATAGCTCCCTTTTCACTCCTGTACCCCATGAAGGCCCAGGACTTACTTTGAGATCACAGTGGTTTTACCTTTCCTCTTTGTCTTGTGGCTTACTGGGTTTAAATGAATTTAGCATAACAGCAGGCGCACGCTACACCCCTACTGTAACCAAGGCAATGTATTAAAAACAGGGACCTTATTCTGCGTTGTTTTGGGAGGAAGGTAAAATTAGTTATTTCATGGAATTAATATTAGAGTGAAGTAATGAATTAAAATTAATTTCATAAGGTTAGACTCAATCTACCAGGTGATAAAATTTGAAATATTAAAAAGAGAGTGGAAGGAAGGAAGAACCTTCATTTCTTTTTATATTATTACATGTTTGTTTCACAAGAAGCACAATCCTGGTGCTTTCATTAATACTGGTATCCTTCTTTCCTTCATGCCACCAATTTCTGTGTCTCAAGAGGCATAGCTGCATTTTCCATCTCTGTCAGAGACACGTGAGAAGCTCACTGTGCTGCTAGTGATGTGTTAAATGCATCCGGAAGTTTATAGTTGAACGGGTACCATTTCTAAAGCACATCACTAGACTTTGTGCCAAGAGACAGGCTTATTGCTTTTATTATTTGCTATTATCAGCTTCCTTGCAATAGCATATACATATAAATATACCGTAGCATTTCCAAATGCCTTTTGGGGATCTGAGTTGTATTCATGGCTGCTCAGGAGGTGGAGGCTGCTTGGATGGTTAAGGTGAGAGACAGTTCAGGCCTGCTGCTGTTCTCCTTAAAGCAGCTGGGCTGAATGCCGAGGCACTGGAAGCACACAGGGAAGGAGGTATCCTGAAATAGTATCAGGCAGCAAAATCCATTTTGAAACAATAGGTGTCTTCTCAAGAACGCCTTTGACCTGACACAGAACTGAACCTTTAACCACTAAATTGGATGAGTTGGTCCAGGGCTAAAGGTGAAGCTGAGGCACTTGAGACCCACATGGTCTGGGAAATTATCTAATTAGGACTTTTCAGCAGTGACGTCAAAAGGAGTTCCTGATTCCACAGCTGGTTTGTAACTGGCAAGGTTTTTCTGAAGGCTCAGGAGGTCTGAAAGGTCAGACAGTCCCTGAAAGCTGGTCTGTTCTTTTCCCTATTGTGTCCTGTGCCCCTTGCTTCAGGACCCCTAAGATGCCAGCAGCAACTAAAACAAACCACAAAAATAGTTTATTTATCTTTCTTTTTTGCCTAGTGCACTGCTAGGAAGAAACATTTCCAGACTATGGCAATTGTCAATTGTAAAAGAGGAAGTTCAAACATAATCAAAACCACTGGTGCATCCCAAACTCCCCAGGCCACAGCTGTTGGTGGAATGGAGTTGCTCCTGGACTTACAGCCATGAACCTAGCTGGTGTCACAGCACTGGCCAGGGTCCCCTCTGTGATGGCCCAGAGATGCCTGCAGCTGCTGGAGAGGTTATTGGCCCTGCTGTGCTTTGCAGGAATGAGTATGGACAAATGAATGATAAATGCCATGTGATTCTTCTGTTTAAACTCTAACTATGGTGCCAGGTTATTGTCCATTCATCCTTATCTGCTAGCTAGATGCAGGCCCCTGCTGTTAATGGTCTTTTCAAAGCATCTCCTGCACCTCTCCAGCACAGACCCACACAACCACACTGCAGGGTGGAGGTTTCTGTATCACAGCATCTCATTGTCAGCATGGGCTTCTCCAACCTCTGCTAAAAGAAAGACTTTTCTGCAGCTGTGTCTTTCCCTCTGTCTCAGATTCCTAAATCCTCTTTCCTGAAGTGCTTATTGTTCACTCAGCCTCAGGATTTACAAGACATGGGTCCTTCAGGAGACTGCAAAGAAAAGGTATGTGACAACTCATCACAGGTTGAGTCGTGTTTACAAAAAGCTCTAACTGGAAAGGCCATCTGAGTTGTTATTTGGAGGCCTGAAGAGCTGAGGGTCTGTGACCACCCGAGAAGAGGAGAACACCCTGTTAGAGAGGCCTTAAGCCTATAAGTTTTGGACAGGAGATGTAGGTTGGTTTTAGGAATTTCATTTCCCCTTCGTTGTCTTCTCATTTGGCTTGTTCCCTATATTTTATGTCCTCCATTTACCTCTCTCTTTTTTAGTGCCTTTGCTGCATTGGAGGCAAATGTTGAGTAAATGTTTCTTTGTATGTTCTGCAGAGAAGGACTACTTTGTTCTTTCTCTACCTTAACGGGCCCTGGGATCTCTGGGTAGCATGCCGTCTGCTCTCCATGACTAACACAGTTTGGAAGAAACAACATGCCATCTCAAATGACTTTTTCCACAGTGGAAATGACTGAATCTGTAACCCTGGAACATGAAAACAGGCAGCTTGAGTATCCTTTTGAGGCCAGACCCAGTGTTCGGTGAAGCAAGTTTTTATTAAGGGTGCAAATTTCTCTCTGAAATTCAGCCAGTTGAGAGAAGAGGCATCCAAGGCTGTGGCTTTCGTGTGCAATGGAGCGTGACACAGAGACCCCTGACCTGCCCCAGTCCCTGGCAGTGTGCACACATGCACAGCACGGCATGGGGCCAGGGCAGAGCACAGCTTCTGAAGAAGCAGAGCAGTCTCTGCAGTGTTGCCCCAGGCCAATGTGGCCACGCTGCTTGCACGTTCAGCACTCATTTGTGCAGAGCCAGCTTCTACCTCTCCATGTGAAAACACATGTTCCTGGTCCTATTACCCAGACACCATTCTCAAGAGTGATAAAATCATGCTACTGATCATCAGCTTTGTGAATAAAAACAAATAAACCCATGCCCACCACCCCTGCCCAGTTGGAGACTGAACTTCCTTGGTCACATGTGTGAAAGCTTGGGCCCATCAAAGCTTCTCACTGACTTCAGTAGAGGCAAGAGTTCCTTCTAATATGTCACCTCTCTTGGGAGTGCATTCCTGGGGGGGGGGGGGGGGGGGTTTTTTT
>NW_020799101.1:44538783-44555744 GCF_003259725.1 Athene cunicularia
CTACTTTGTTCTTGGGGGGGGGATTTCTTTCTAATTTCTTCTGCTTATGAAGGATCACTGCCCCCCTATTGCTCCTTGTAATTGGAGTGAGATGGCTCTAGAGCTAAGAATAGAAATATCAAAACTGGGTCCCAAGGCACAAATGGAAATAGCAAGGCATTGTCTTCTGATTGTGGGTCTGTCTTAGTACCTGGGGACTAGGTCTCCTTTTCGCAGACTGCCATCATAAGCATCGATCTCAAGCCATCAACTCCAAAGAGGTCTTGGAGAATGACCCCAGAGATGAGGGCACAATATGAAGGTGGGTGTGATCTTACTCTGTTGGGTTTGCTCTGTGGATGGGAATTTGCTGTCTAGAGACAGCAGAAGGGAACCTTTGGCCAACATTTATTTAAAGAATGAGTAAATCAACTCTCTGCTCAAGTTCTGCAAGATTAAAATTTCAGATTTTAAAAGGCAAAGGCAAAACCATGAAGGCAAATAAAGAAATAGAAAAAAAGAGGCTGAAGGACACATTTTCCAAAAAAGATGTCTGTACTGCAGCAGTGGCCAGTCACAGTAATTCTCTTTGTTGGTAGGCCTTTCTTGGCTTTCGTACTCCCATGTTAGCTCTGGCTGCTCTGCCTTAGGTGGAGACCCATAAGACTAAGTTGTATAAGAAGGCTGTGGGCAGAACTGCTGATATTTATCCAGATGAAGATATTTTTTTACATGTTGCCTTCCAAGATACTCCAAAAACATAGTGAGTGGGGAGAGGCACGAAGCTGCTTCTATAATTCTGAGCGCCAACCACCCGTCTTGTTTTTATACACCCTTAAGAAAAAAGATTTCCCAGCTGCCATGGGTCCAGATTTAAATGTTTATATGTATGGGGGGAGGCTGAAGGCAAAGTAGCATCTTCCACCACGGGTGGTTTGAACTCATCTCATGCCCAGTTTTGAAGGAGCTGAACATCCTTCATTTTCAGCTGACAACATTCCCCAGCCAGCAATACAGGACCCATATTACATCAGATGATGTTACTCCATGTCCAATACTGTTGTTTGGGCTGATGGCTGAGCACTGCCTAGTAAGTGTGCAATACACATCAGGGATATGGAAAAAGCTGAAGATGAGGCCCTAAGAGTGAATGTGGAAGGTAACAAATTTATTCTGTCTTCATGCTCAGAAATACCCCATTTCCCTAGCCAGAGTGGAGATGTGCCTGCCATTGGGTGACTGGGGAAAAGGAGAAAAATGGTATGCCCAAGAACAAGCACCTCCTTTTCAAAAAAAAAAAAAAAAATCCAAACAAAAACCAAACCCAAACCATGTTTGTGACAGCTCAGGCAACAGCTGAAGAGATATGCATATGCATGTGTGTGTGTACACATATATGCTCACATAAACACCCCCACCAGACCGGTCATGCCCATCACACTATGTACCTCATTCCCAGCCAAACTGGGAAGCAAATTCTAGTCAGCTTAGATGACTTGGTGAAAGGCTTTGCTCAAGGAAGTCTCATTCCGGCAAGATTTATACTGCCACATTACATCCTTGCTGCATTCCTAAACTTCATAACCACATTTCTATTCCTGCATGCTCTATCCCTATTACCTGGAGAGGCCTCATCCAGAATGTTCTTCCTCAAAGACCAGCAAAGTGGTGATATACTATACTCTTCAGAGCACTAATACTAATCATGCTTGGTCAGAAGGCAAATGAAGTCAGAAAGCAAAAGGAGAAAACTGGTTTACATCCCCCTTTCATTCCCCTTCCTTTCTCTCCTTTCTTCTCTTCTTCCCCCAAAATGTCATTCCCCCACTTTCCAACCCAAAAGCAATCAAGATGAAGCAAGATAGCAGAGTGTAGAGGGTGATGTGGGTCAACCCCTTTTATATCAATTTCAGTTTCTGCTGGGCGTTCCTATGACATTTCAAAAGACTGTGATCCTAATGAAAACCACACAAACTCTTGAAATTAAGTTAACTCTTTTTGCAAAAATGCAGGGGGGGTGTCATGCGAAAAAAAGAGAAAGGGAAAGGGAAAGGGAAAGAAAAAGAGAAAGGGAAAGTGAAGGAAAAATCCCTTCAGGTTGTATTGATGCATATAAGAACCCCATTGTCTATCAAGCCGTATTCTGCCCTGTAAGTAAACAGACTGTAGTTCTTGCAAAGCAGAAATGCTACAAAGATTTCCTGCTTGACCCTTTTTTGTCTTAAGAAACCAAAGTAAAACAATTCAGACAGCTTTTTTTGGTGTGTAAAATCACTCTTGGGGTTTTTTTTCATATTTCTCTTTGTATTCTTTTGTTGATTCATTGATCAGTTGTTGAAAAATCTTCTCTCTTCCTAATGATAGGGTTTCCTAATCAGCAGAAATCCAGTATTTTTATAAATGTTACCCACTTAGACCATGAGTTCTTCCTGCGTGTCTATACAGAGCTTAGCACAAAAGAACTCCAAATCTTGATGGTTTACTGATTATTGAATAATAACTAATGTAAATTGAAATAAAATAAGCTATGTACAGTTCTAAAAGGAGGTAGTTCAGGGGTCCCAAAATCTAGAGGTGAAAAATAAGTATACAGAGAGAGTGGAAAATGTCTGTAGATTCCCTAGCCAGCGCCTGGTGGAAAGAGGACATGTTGCTTAGATCCCAGGAGAAAGTTTGTTTGTGTGGCATTATTGATGAATCTCAAAGTGTAAGGAACACATCCATGATAAAAAAAAATAGATATATAGCTAAGCCATTGACTGTCAGAGTTCAAGAAGCATCTGGATGATGGTCTTACTGTTGTATGGTTTAGTGTTAGGTAGTCCTGAGAGAAGCAGGGCGTTGGACTTGATGTCCTTAAGGGTCCCTTCCAACTTGAGATATTCTGTGATTCTATGATTGTAACATTTCCTGGCTTATGTTTAAACTAAATATTCTTCAAATATCTTATCTAGTCATAGAGCATGTGTAAAGCGAACATCAAAAGCAGCAAGCTCCACCCGTCACCAGATTCCAGAGATCCCAGTGAGCCCAGCAAAAGGGTAAGTTTGGTGCCACCCTTTTCAGCACACCAGCTGGCCAGATATCAGCCCATCAATTGAAGCTGGGGTTGTCAGTCACTTAGTCGCTTATGCAAACACCTTCCTTAATGCAAGCAAGTGTACTCACCCCCTCTATGTTCCCAGAAGTTTTAAAATTTTGCTTCTGAATCTTGTTACTTGGTCTCCTGATAAAGTAGTGGAGACATATCCTGAGAACTGGAAGTTTGGTGCTCAACCCTTTTCAGCCTGCTGAGGAATAGCTAGAACCAATCTTGTCTGGTTTTGATACTGACTGGGGGAGAGAAACCAGAATCAAAAATCAAGTCAACCCTTGGCTTTCATTGCGTCTCTATTAGGTAGGCTTTTGTATGACCACTCCGAAATAAACTTTTTGCTTTTTGCATAATTTGTCAAGGATCAGATTTTGAGCCCTCATCATATTTTCCATCCTATGACTTTCCTTCAAGTGCTAATCCCTCAGGTCCCTGTTGGAAAAAGCTCAAACTTTGGTTGAGGACAGGTCAGGCTGGAAGACCCCACCCTAAAGAAGGTAAGGATGCAGATAATGATTTCAGACATAGAATGTGCTAAATAAATCCACTGGTGTCAATGGATTTGCTTAGAGTACAGGGACATGGCCTGGCCCTTTCTGAGTCACCTTGTGGTCAGATAACCATTGGCAAAAGAACTGGAAAAGCCTCATCATGTTCTTGTTTTCTAACCAACTTGGAGACAACAAAAGATGTTAAATACGTGATGACCGGAGACCTCTAGCAGGATTTTGCTGGCATTTCTCATAATTTCTAGTATATACAGCAGGAAACAACCTCTCATTCCCTGTTGTGATGGGCTCCATAGATTGTGAAATCCTCCAGAGTTTCAACATGAGGATGTGGCAACTTCTAGCAGTACAGAGCTCAGAATCCTGGGCCTGAACCATAATGTCAAGAAAGCTGAAACTTGAAGTTGCCCCTAATTGTATGGGAATCATTACATTCATTTTCTTATAGTCAGTGTTATCCACTCCAATGCCAAGACAAACAGGGAAAGCAAAAGACATAAAAAATATTCAAGAATAAACAACTTTTCCCAGAAGAAACTTCAGGCTATGGATTTCACCCAGAACCTGAGATGCAGAGACCATGGTTAGATGTGTTCTCAAGGGGGGTTTTTAGAGTAAGTTGAAAGAAAACATGTCACCTTGAGGATGGAAACTTCAAAATGGGCATTTTCTCTCTTTCCATCCCTCCCTCCTTCTGTCTTCACCAATATCCTCAGGCAGCTGGAAGAACCACCAGGGTGATCTCAGTGGTAAACAACGTCCAACATGTTTTTCCCCGCTTTTGATAATGAGTTGGTTTCATCAAAGCTTGGCCCATTTGGAGAGGCTCATGGGGAGTTCAGACCCACAAGGCTTCCTCCTTTGCAATGTGCTTTCAAAAGTTTCCAGGACAATGACATCATGAGAAAAATGCCTGTCTCATGTTGCCTAGACAGGTTTTAGAAGAGGTGTGCCTCTTTCCACTGCTCTTCTGCACTTTGGGTAGGCGAGTTGGACACAGTAGGCTCAGTTTTTCAGAAAACAACAGCAGCAGCTCAGCTGTCCAGAGGTGCAATTATAGCACTTCAAAAAATGGCCTGACTTCCAGACACCTCACAGCTCACAGCATTCCCCCATGATTCATGTATTTTTACAAACCTGATAATGTAAGTAGGAAGACTCAGATGCTGAGTGCTTTTGTTAACATGACCTGTGATCTATGTGATCTACACCTTGGCTAGGCAGGGACCTAGTATGCAGGAGGTATTGCCACTGCCTGGAGTGGCTTGTGAGCTCCTGGCCATACAGTTCTTCCAGGAGTCACTCCATTTGAATCAGCTATTACCTCCCTGGTCCCCATCTAGGATGCACTACTCATGTATAACTCTCCAACGTGGAGTTAAACCATTTAGCTCAAACACTGGTAGCTGTGTAGCTCCAAAAATCTGGGGCTGGTCTGGGATGCAGAGGAAGCCTGGAAGGAGGGGGAGCGTCAGTGGGTAGCCCACACAGAGCTCCACCATACTGCAGCATGTCCAGTTTGTGGTCCTTCCCATTGTAACATAGGAGCTCAAGGCTTCATGGCAGTATAGGCCAGAGTGCATGTTCCTGCCCCATGGATCTAGGGCTGAAGCTAAACTCGGCTTTTCTGCTGGTGAAAAGAGTGGATCTGGTGTGGATATACCTTGGAGAGCAAGGCTGGCTGCTTCTGCTGCATAGGAAGGGGAGAAGTGGGGGGTTCAGCACCAGTGGCTGGTGCTGTGATCAACTTCACTCCTACAATAAACACACAGTGCAGCTCCTTCAACATATGAAGACAACAGTATCTTTGGCTCTCCAAACCTGTGGCACAGGCAGAGGATGTGGCAGCCAAAGTGTGTTGCATGTGGCTGCCAGCTTTCCCTCAGCCCAGAGTCTGCCCTGTGCACAACTCTCCCACACGTTATTAGCACTAGATGTTGGTAGGACTCTAGTTCAGATGAAGGAAATTCCCAGATGACACTTCTGACCTGATGAAAGCAGATGTCACAGCAATGGAAATCAGTGGCATTCATTTATATATAATAAAAGTGCCAATTTCTCCTCTCTCATGTCCGCAGCTGCACAGCCAGGACACTGCTTACAGGACTTGTGCACACAGAACAGAAAAGACACATGTTGCTCCAGATCCCCCAGAACTATGCAGCAATTTTCAGGGCTGGAAACCACTGATGATATCAAGACCCCTTCCCAGTCAGCATCTTGCAGCTGAGTTAACTCTCCTGCCAGGAAATTCCCCCAGTCTCTGACCATGAAGAGGAAGATCTGAAGAGCAATGGGGGTAAATAAATCCACTGCTCTGGTCCCAAAACTGGGAGACATAGACTTCAGCATTCCCACTCCACTGCACCCCCTCCTTCCTCCAAGGTCTTGGTCAAGTCACTTCATTTTCCTCGTTTCTCCTGTGTCATGGCTTAACCCCAGCCAGCAACCAAGCATCACACAGCTGCTCGCTCAGGCACCTGCTATAAGGCAAGGTTAGTAATGCTCACTCCTTAAAGGGAGAAAGGTTGTCAGAAATAACTATTTCTACAGCCCTGCTGCACGTGCTCAGCTGAATCAGATCCAGCACTAGTTGAGAGCCCAAAGTCCAGCAAATCAAGGTGCTGCCCTCTAAAAGGCAACATTTGCCTGGTTTGCACAGCATCTCCTTCCACTCCTTCCCCTACTCCAGCTGAGTTTTCTGGCTGTTTCCCTCAAAGCAGTAGGCTGCAGATCCCTTACGGGGTGATCCACACAACAGTCTTCCTGACAGCCACTGTTGTTTTCTGGTAGCTATCATAGCTGGTGGGGTCATAAGCCAGTTAAAATCTGCCATTGAGTCTGTCTGGTCAGGACTGACTTTTACCATATATATTACTTTTGGGACATTTAATTTCCTATTTTATAGCTAGTCATTTGTAGTCATGTCACTGTTCTTTTTCCCTGTGTTCTTTAACTTGCTATTAATCTATGAGAGGAGATTCCCTATTGCCCCAAGAGAGTTTATTTTCATTAGTCAGCCTTTGTAAATGCTCTTTTGGAAATCTGAGTGGTTTAAGTCTGCTAGATTACCTTCCTCATGTGCTTACTGACTTTTTAAAGAACTCTGTTAGATTTGCAGGACTTGCTTTCCCTCTACAAAAGTCATGTGGCTCATTATATTATTCTTATGCATAATTTCTATTGATTTTTATGGTCTTTTATTAAATATGCCTGGAACCTTTCCTAAAGGCTGTTGTCACATTTGCCACATTCAGGGACTTATCTAAGAGTTGGAGTATCAGCACCCTCATTTGAGTTCTCCTCAGACTGTGGGGTGAATGCCAGCTCCTCTGCATCATCCTCCTCACTGCTGGCTCCTCATCTCCTGACGCTCCCACTTGAGCGAGTGTCTCCACTTTATACAGTGTAAGAGTTGGGTCTGCTGTGAGAACTGCCCACAACTAAACACGTGGTCCTACTGCCGAGAAACAGTCCTTTATGGGGTCTGACAGTCCCCATGACAGTCTCGCAAAGCATTTGTCCCATCAACATGAGGATGCCCAAAATTCCCTCCTATCATTGTGCTTTCTTCCTTTACAGCTTCTTTAATTCCCCTTTGCATTTCTACGGACACCACCAAAATTTGACAGGCTGATCAATACTACATCATAACCTCACTAGTATTAATTGTCCCTAATGAGCCCCCCCACCTCTCCAGAGTCCCGGTAAACACAGACTCTGTGGTAGGTGTTGATGTGATTAGCTTGTTTCCCTTATTTGACATTATGCTTTCTGTAACATAGAGGGCCACACCCCCCCAAGCACTATCAGATCTGTCTTCCCAACCCCTGGGTGGTAAATTAATGTTGTCATTCATATTTATCCATGAGTAAGTACTCTGAAATGCAGACAGCTGAGGGGCCCCAAATGTCAGCCTAGACCATAAGCTCCCCGGGGCAGAGATGGCATCTTTATTGCATATGTAACCAAGCTGTGCAACTTTCCAGGCTTTACCATTTCAGTTGGTGAAGGGATTTGGCTGAACCACAATGTTCAAAGATTATGTTGTGTAAATTTTTCTAATTCTCCAGGTTTTACTCAGCTTCAACAAAAGGGCTCATGAACCTCTGGGAGCCTTTTGATGAACTTCTGCTGATTTGCGGATGGTCAACCCTAGATATATTTAACAGAGCTTCTGGGTTTGCAGCTAAAGTTCAAATGTGAGTTCTTTCATCAGAGACACTCCTAAATCAAACTGGGGTCTCTTAAAGCACCATGTCTTAGTGGTGATTCTGATCCACATGTGAATTTTGCCATTCAGGTCAACACTCTGTCAAGAGCAGATATTAACATATGTGGTTCTGCATTCACCTCCCGCAAGGCAGTACTACACTTTGCTAACTTTCTCCAGACCCAGAAAGACTCTCCTTTGCTTGGAGACAGCCACAGCACAGCGTGGCCAGATCACTTTCAAGTGACTCCTTTATCTTTGGCAATTGTTTTTTCCTAACATCTCTTTTCTTCTGGATGAATCTGCTTATACAATGTCAAAGCTTTGAACATGTTGTATTAGTTAACAGAAAAATTCAACATAGTTAAACTATGCCGTAAGCTTCTTTTCTACCCCTCTTCTCTGCTGCAAAGGGAGAACAAAGGTTCTGCCCCAGGAAGGTGGGAAGTGGAGGAGGAGGGATTGGTGAGGCTGTCTGTGAGGCTGTGGTCCTGCTTTTCCTGCGAACGGATGCACAAGGAGAGATGGAAAGAAAGGACGAAGGGAGGGAGGGAAGGAGTGGGAGAGGAAGGAAGGAAGGAAGGAAGGAAGGAAGGAAGGAAGGAAGGAAGGAAGGAAGGAAGATACCACAGTATCCATAACTACTGGGTTAGCAGGAAGGAATATGCCTGTGAACTTTCTTTGTGAATCCTCCAATTCACTGGAATAAAAAGACAAAATGAAAAAACTACTCAGATTCGAAGTGAGCACTGCCATCAAACAAACTGTTCCCTCTGGCATGAACTGTAATCATTCACAGGTATTTAGCACATATTCAGAAAGTTTAGGGCCCTTATAAGAAAAGGGAGAAGATCAGTCACACAGAGACTGTGTGTCTTTCTATGACATTTGGGTGAAAATGTTACTACTTTTAGATCTTGTAGATAGAGGCAAGTGGAGGGCAGGAAGAAGGAGACAGGTATCTTGTAAGAAGAGAAAATAATCCCCTGTGTTTATTTCTGCTGAACATAGGAGCATTGACCGTCATCTGGTTTTCTAAGCAATCGGGTTAGGAGGGGCCAAAAATGGTTTAGGGGGAGCTGGTGGTTAAGTGGCAGAACAAACATGTCGATTCACAGTTCATGCCACAGTGTGTTAAACGGCTCTAAGTAGCTTGAGGACTGCCTGAAACACAGCCCACAGCTGTCTGTCTTGTAACAGTTCATCTTTTATGGCCAATTGCCTACTATGAAACAGTACATTTATGGCACAGCCCAAATAAAGAGGCAAGTGATTCATACACATCCAACATTTTGAAAGGCGGGTTGAGGGGCTGGTTAGGTTTTAAATTATAAAGAAAAAAAAAAAAAAGGCATGAGAAGATCAGGTGGTAGGTTTTGATTGATACTGGAGGCTGAGTTCCACAGCAGAAAACATACAAACAATAGCCCCTCACAGACAATAGCCCCAACTATCATCCTCCACTTCTTTCCTTCCTACTGTGTGTTTCCCCCTGCCGTCTCAGGAGTCACAACTCATCTTAAATGTGGGTCACGAAACTATCCTGTTCATCTACATTTGGATCTCTTAAGCAGCATGGCCAATGCCACATGAAATGGGGCAAAAATCAGCACAAGACCAGTGCAGTATTAACATCTCATCCCTCGGGAAAACACAGGTGCAATTCAAAAGGTGCAAAACCTTCCACCATCCAGGACAGAAACTGATGAGTGAAAGCTGTTGGCACTGAAAATGATGTTACTGCCCCCACCTCCAGACGTAGAGCAATAAAGTTTCTTCTAAAAGCAAAATGTTAACAAAGCACCTCTAAATATATAAAAACTCTTAAAAGACCAACAAAGTTGTTTCTGTAGCCAGTCTACAAGCCGGAGTTGCACAGCTTCCAGATGTTCCCCTTCATCTGCCTTCTACCTCCCCATTGTGCACCTGCCTTTCCCCTTACCCTGTAAACAAATTATCTTCCACAAGCCAGGGCATATTTTCCTCCTGGTTTAACCCATGACCTAAAAGCTTGTGATGAAGCTGTAAAAGTTTTTTAATGAAATGATCAGAGGCAAAATGACACAGTAATAATATACCCATCCTACACTATGTGTCTTATCAGCAAAACAATCACCCACATCTTAAGGAAGCTCAAACAGCTGAAAATCCAGCAGGTGATAGAAGGTCTGCCCAAAGACGCTGGGCTAAGGTCTGCAGAGATGTCAGCGTGGGAGTGAGGCCCAGAAGTGTGGAAGAAAAACATGACTGTCTCACATACCAGCAGCTCCTGCCTTTTTCCCTGGCATCTTCTCCAAAGACTTACAGAGGGGAAGGTCATCCCGTGTCAGCAGTCGGTGTGTTGATGGGGTGCCAGTGCAAAGAGCACCCATTTGCCAGATTGAGCAGTTTCAGCACTGCTTTACTCATCCTCAGACGGTTTGTGTTTTGCTGCTCAAGGCTACCTATCTGTGCCCGTGTTTATGTATACACTGCATACCTTGACACAGTAGCGTATCTGTTTATTTCCTAGGCAGACACAGGGAAACATCTCCATTAGACTAGGAGCTGCAGAGCCAGACTGGTGACTGCTGGCAGTGCTGCGAGTACTGCAACACAACTGAAACAAGAAGCATTGCTGCAGGTCAGAGATGTCCATGGTCAGAGTGGAGACGAATAGTCGGTTACTCCTTTTCAAGTGCTGGCTCCTGCCTGTGTGCAGGAATTGTCGCGGCCAGTTCTGCGGGGCAGAAAACCTGGCTGTGGAAATCAATGCAGTGTTTTGAGAGCAAAATGTTCCAGTGTGTTTGGTTTGTGATCCCTTGTGCCACAATCTGACTTCGTGGCTTGCTTTAGTCAGTTGAGGCTGTAAACAATACATGTGTGTTCTCCCACCAAAGGGTAAAGAGGTGGCTTCTCCAGCTCAAAGGGAGGGAATTTATGAAATGCCAACATTAAGCAATGCCCCCCATTTGGAACCATACAAGCCTTGAACTTCAAGTACCCTGTAGATATATTAATCAGCTCTTATTTAAAATTATTATGGCTCTTATTTTCACTTCTTATTAGGTCTTTCTCTGCAGATAAGTATCATTTGGTGGACCCTTTGGTGGGATCCTTCCCACTCATTCCCATGCCTGGTATTATCTATCCTCATCTAAAGGGGAGATTTAATAATCATAATAAGAATATCCAGATGGCACTAAGGTAATTAACAATAAGGGACAGCATCCTTCAAGACAGGCCAAATTCCAGTTGCCTGAGGTCTGGAGAAAAAAGAAACCTCTTTAGAAAGTTAGCCCAAAAATTGTCCATAAATTTTTATTTTCCCAGTTCCTTTACGAAGCAGTAGGCATTGGCCACCGCCCAGTTTGTTCATCCAGCTAGTTCATCAGATCTAGCACAAGGATTTCTGCAGTCAGAAACCAGGCAAACAAGTAGAAGCACCTCAGGACCTGGGGAAAAAACAAAGGCTGGCACCCCAGTTCGCTCTGATGCACATTGTTGCTTCTGGGAGGCACCGAGTGTCAGCTCAAGGACTTTCATTGCAGAAGAAATTCAAGATCAGATGTCTGGAACGGCTCAAGAAGGATAATTAGTGTCCCCTGAATTTATTAAGAAATGTTTGTAAGGCAGAGAAATCAAAACTGCACATGAATAGAAGTTAAACCTTTCCCCTTTCTGCTCTGTGTCTCATCCCCCAGCCTACCTACCTGCTCCCATTTGCCTTTTTTATTACATTGATCAGCTTTTCTTTCCAGCCAACGTATCCCCTCTAGGAAAGGTCTGCTGGCCTCTCTTCCCCCACCCTTAGTCCCGCACTCCTCCAGGGTCATCTTCCCTCTGCTGAGCAGCGACACCTCAGAGGCATCATTTCTGCAGGTGACAGTATTGCCCTGGGTCTGCACCCCACTCAGGAGATGCCAGCGTGGCTTCTTGAAGCCCTCTCTGCTGCCAGCCACGAAGAAGCAGAGGTGTCCCTGCGTGGTGTCCCCTCAGCTGGCTGCTCCCCATGAAGCCTTTAGTTCCTTCTTCAGTGGAAGGGATTTGAACAGAAGGTGATTAATTGTAGAGCCATTGAGCTTTGCACTAAACGCTGCATCTTTGTTCACTAACTTCCTTCAGTAGCTATCTGATTGATCTTATTATTTCAAAAATGGGCAATTTATCATTCTTTCGCTAAATGTAGTAGAAGCACACCACTCAAGCTGGTCAGAATACGTCTATTTTATTTGTTTTTAATGAAGGAAGTTGCCTGTTGCAAGAAACAAAATGTATATTTTTGTTAAAATATGTCACAATTTCACATTTTGAATGTTTTCATAGGAATGTAGGAACTGTCGTTTCAGAGCAGCAGTCCCTCTTGTCCTGGCTCCAAAACCAACACATGCTTCAGAAGAAGGTGTAGTAAGTGACATGTCAGATAAAGAATCTGGCATCTTTATAAAAAGAAATAGTCCCAGATTCCAAAGCATAAAGTCTAATGTTGCGGCCAAAAAAATATCATTATTAATTATCATGGTAATGCATTTCCTTGGTGTCCCTTCAACCTATGGCAGGAAAAGGAACCACCTAAAACATCAGTGAGTCTGATGGAACAACAGAAGTTAAAGCAAGACCCTGTCAATGGTTATTTTTCCCCTAGCTTTGGGGTTTAATTTCAGCTGGCTACTTTAGGTACCTGATCAGATTATTTTCAAAATTCTTATTTTGAAATGAAAAAATAATTTTATAAGAAATCTAATTGGAATTTTTCCAAATAAGGTTATTAAGTGGATTTCATGTACTTGGTTATCTTGAACTGGTTTAATGTTGCCACAGCAGAGATGCTCTGCCAATGACAGTCTTCATTTTTCCCTGGGGAGCGTGGCATGAAGAACACATGCTCTCTGCAGGGCAGTGGCAAGGCAGCTCTGCTCCTCTCCTGCACGCTCCGGGAATGGCCCACCTCAGCCCCTGCCCACCACCACAGCCAAGGCAGGCTATGAAGGATGCGGGGATGCACCGCAGGCTCCCTCTGATTGCTCTCTCAGAGGGGAAGGACTGATGCATTACAGCAAGCCTGAGGATTTCATGGACTCTCTGGGTGATGACTATCAGTTTCAGGGGCCTTCTCAAGGGGAAAATGCACCGATTTCATGCGGATTCTGGTGAGAAGATAAATTTCACAACCCTTCTTCCCAAGAGGCATAAAACCCATCAGTCATGAAAAACAGAGCCCTATCACTGCTACAGTGAAGCCCTCCAAAGAGGTAGTTTGTTCAGGTTGGAAACAACACAGAAACTTACAGAATGCAAACCGCAGCCTCTGCGGGTCATAGTACCAGCCAGACAAAGGAATTTATCCTCTACTGAGCAGTCCTCTCATATTCAAGACTTCACCCTCCTCTTATTTGCTCAGATATGTCTTTACATCCCTTCAATCGCATCAGCAGGGAGTCACCTCACCTGACATAAGGGGCCAAAAGCTTGGGAGGCCCCTGCACACTCCCTGTCCAGTCAATGCAGGGAAGCTGGCACCTCCGCAGGGAGAGTGGTCACCCCTTCCCCGTGTCCCCCTGTCCCCACGATCACAGACACCTAGCTTTGGTCAGGCTCATGGCTCAGCAGCGAGTGTTGTTATAGGTAGGTGAGATGGAGGCGGGGATGCAGTTAAGCAAGGACTCTCAGATGTGAGGGCTCAAACTGGTGGTACCGCCCACCATTTTTTATTCTGCTCTTCATCCCTAGAAAACAAACCTTGTTTTACCTAGGCTATTCCTAATTTTGCCAGATGGACTACAGCTAGAGCACTCAGCAAGGTAGTAAAAGACCATCACATTGCACTCAAGACTCTGGCCTATCTACTTCTCCCAGGTCTTTAGGAAGGCCATGTGGATGTGTACAAGACCAGGAAAATAAGGTGTCTTTCACGAAGGAAAGTTTGTCTTCTCTGTTGGGAAATATTAGTGCTTTTTGCCATGTCAGAGCACTCCAGTTACACTGCCATGCCCAGTTTCCACCCCTGGAACAAGGACCTTCAGCCTTGCCCCACTGTGGCCAATGTGCAGGAGAAGAGGTATTTTCTGCTTTGACAGATGCCACCGCTGGGCCAGGGGAGGGCTGTTACTCACCAGGAATAAGTCAGATATGGTAAAACCTCAGGAAGAGTTTTGTTTTAGAGAGGTGAATCCTAGGTCTGAGTACATCTGGGCAGACCACTTAGCTCAGTACTAGCACTGCACAAGTGAGGGGTTTTTTAGTTCAGATGCCAAAGTGAAATTTGAGCTAGGTTAAAATTGATGACTTGGCATCAAGCTAAAAATTTTTAAGTTTTGAGGGAACAACAGAAAATCTGCCCGTCTTTTGTTTTGCTCCAGCTCCAAATGCTTCCTCCAACTCAAAGAGACTGGGAGCTATCTAATTTATTTTTCTCCCACTTTCATTTTTTAACATGTGTCTTTTTGTTAAACTGCATTACAGTTTTACAGTTCTAAAATGATTCATACCATTGGGAAAAAAAAAAAAAAAGTCCTATTTTGACATTTTGTGAGTTTCTCCATCCTGCTTTTTCAGCTGAAACAATTTTAGTCCTTTCAGAACTCCCTTTTCCCTATAATTTGCCATTTGAAGAGACAGTCCTGGTTCACTCCACTGAAAACAAAGCATGCCATTTTGTCTGGGACAACAGACAACCTCAGTCTGTCAAACAGTTTCTGTCTGACAACAGTGACTCAGAGGCTGGTTTAGAAGAGCAGGATGCCTTTCTGGTGTAAGGCACGTCAGGCTTGATACCTCCGTGAGAACATTGTGCCAGGAGAGCATCAGTGCCACTCACAATCCCATCAGGAGTAAGCGGACAATATAAAGAAGCCAACCTGTTGCATCGGTTTAATTCCTTGCTGCCTACAAGGATGGGCATAAGGCAGCTGGGAAGAGAGGGAGCGAGACACAGATCATGTTTAAACAGCTACCTAGACCTATTGGAAATAATCAGGGGGTTTTTCTCCGGTGGATTATACCCGCTATGTGTCTCTGTTTGCCCCAGCCTTTTCCTGAGCTGAAGCCAAGGGATTTTTCCATGTCCCCGAGGAGTGTGTTAGAAAAGCAGTGTTTATGTTAAGGGACTTCATTAACATTACGAGTCAGGCTGTAGTACCCAGAGACTATCACTGGCTGAGCAGGACGGCGCAAACGAGCCCTTGTTCCTTTGCGTCATTGGCCCAAGCAGCCACCAGGCTGAAACCTAACCCTGGCTGCTTGCCTTCAGGGGAAAAAATAAGAAGGGTAAAGTAAACAAGGCCTCTGTTCAGCTTTCCTGAGCCTAGATGGGAATTGCTTGCAATTATACATCAAAACTCGGAGCTGACTCTGAGCAGGCTCAGCTCTGCTTTTCTGCGGCTGTGACCGTGTGGAGAAAACCCATGCCCGCAGCTTGCAAGCTCTCCAGCCGGCCGCCTTCATCCTGGGCCACGAATCCAGGAAACTCTTAAGTACATGCTTAAATCTACCATTCCTCGGGACAGCACTGATTTGACACCAGTGGGGCTTAAAAGCAAGCATGAGGTTACAGGCTTTCCTGAACACGCTTGCTTTACCCACCCCAGGTCTCAGCCATTCATTATTTTATCCCGATGACAGCTGAGGTTTGGGGTTTTTTGTCTGCAGAGCTCAATCCCCCTGCTTCTCTCTCCATCACGACAAGCTCAGCCATGCCGTCCCCCCTGCACGCCTGTCCCTGCCAATTCATCCTGCTCAGTGAGCTCCGGCACGTCTCCCACTCCCGCAGCCACGCTGACCCCAGCTCCTCCTGCAGCACCGGCTCCTCAGCTGCCCCTGCTCCTGTGGGGATGCCTTGGGGTGCCAAAGAGCCACTCACCTGCCACTAAAGCCCCCCAAGCACCTGGATGGGGCTGCGTTCCCTCTTCTGCATCTCCCAGCCACAGGCAGCATCAGGGCGAGGAGCTACAGGCAGGAGCAAGGGGTCTGTCTGTACGTTCGGCTGTAATTGGAGGGACACATAGACAGTTACACACAGAATTGTTTAGATAAGCAGAAATGCCCCGAGGGCTCTCCTGTCTGGTGACTGGATGCATATTTGGGTGCTGAGAGCCCCATGCTCCCTGCCTGGCTCCAGCGTGCCAGGAGTCCCTGCCCATCCCCAAGAAGCACCCTTCATCCATGCCACCTGCACAGCCACCCGCTGCAGTCTCTCCCCATTACAGCGTCACACACACCAACACCATGAGCCCCCCGCAAAGGAGAAGGCACAGACCGCTGTGGAAGAGGGGCAGCAAAAGGCACTGCAGGGTCCCCTGTACAACCCCATTCCCCCCCATCCCCTCAGCAGAGAACCCCAGCTCCCGCTTCTCCCCCAGCCCTCCCTGATCACCAGGCACAGGGACCTATATGCACCCAGCTAGGACTCTAAAGCAGCCTATTTTCTAGCCCACCCCTCATTCTTTGGGAAAGACAAACAGTTTCCACCTGCTCTGTGAGTTTTAAAATTTCCTGACCTCTCAACAAATCAATGGTGTGCAACCAGAGGAAGTGTGTCAAAACCATTCTTTTCCTTGCCTCATATTCTCTGATTTTATTTTATGTATGAAGAAGGTCTTCTCTTCTCTTCTCTTCTCTTCTCTTCTCTTCTCTTCTCTTCTCTTCTCTTCTCTTCTCTTCTCTTCTCTTCTCTTCTCTTCTCTTCTCTTCTCTTCTCTTCTCTTCTCTTCTCTTCTCTTCTCTTCTCTTCTCTTCTCTTCTCTTCTCTTCTCTTCTCTTCTCTTCTCTTCTCTTCTCTTCTCTTCTCTTCTCTTCTCTTCTCTTCTCTTCTCTTCTCTTCTCTTCTCTTCTCTTCTCTTCTCTTCTCTTCTCTTCTCTTCTCTTCTCTTCTCTTCTCTTCTCTTCTCTTCTCTTCTCTTCTCTTCTCTTCTCTTCTCTTCTCTTCTCTTCTCTTCTCTTCTCTTCTCTTCTCTTCTCTTCTCTTCTCTTCTCTTCTCTTCTCTTCTCTTCTCTTCTCTTCTCTTCTCTTCTCTTCTCTTCTCTTCTCTTCTCTTCTCTTCTCTTCTCTTCTCTTCTCTTCTCTTCTCTTCTCTTCTCTTCTCTTCTCTTCTCTTCTCTTCTCTTCTCTTCTCTTCTCTTCTCTTCTCTTCTCTTCTCTTCTCTTCTCTTCTCTTCTCTTCTCTTCTCTTCTCTTCTCTTCTCTTCTCTT
>NW_020799101.1:44555794-44556455 GCF_003259725.1 Athene cunicularia
CTTTAATATGTTATGTATTTATGCTGTGCTTACTTGTCACATTTTGGCTAATAATTATGTAGCCTTTTAGAATGAAAACAAAAGGTCTTGACCATGATGTTGTAATTATGTGCAGCGCGTTCATTCCCATTCCAAGAATCACTCCCTGCTTTATTCTGCTCTGATAATCACGCAGTGATGGCTTTGCTATGTGGTAGTTTATTTTTTGTCTTCAGAGTATTTCTTCTCTAACAAGAGTTTGCATTTGTACGGTAGCATGTGTATAGACAAAGAGCTACAAATACGTGTTGCTCTTTCCCCTTGTATGTATATACATAAAGAGTGATGGGCAGCGGGCATAGCTAAGTTTTACAGTGAGGAGAAGAAAATCCTTCAGGAACCCACTCCATTAATTCCCTGCCTTCAAGCCGTACTGTTTTACCATCGGGGCTTGTGCGTTTGGCACAAAAAATTCCTCTGAGTTTGTCCCTCCAGATTTTTATCTTGTTTAAAAGTGGGGTTTTTTTTCCTCCAAGCATGGGGTCAGATCTTGTTTGTTTGTTTGTTTGTTTTGTGTCATCATTTGTCACAAGGCGTATTTTCACTAAACCCAGTTTGCATACAAGGCATATTTGCACTAAACCCAGGTCTACAACATAGTTTTAAATGTGTGTATGTGGAG
>NW_020799101.1:44556505-44559304 GCF_003259725.1 Athene cunicularia
TCTCTTCTCTTCTCTTCTCTTCTCTTCTCTTCTCTTCTCTTCTCTTCTCTTCTCCTCTCCTCTCCTCTCCTCTCCTCTCCTCTCCTCTCTTTTCACAATTCTTAATGATGTATTTAATTCATAGTGAATGTGCACAGCTTTCTGGGCAGCCGTATGACAGCCACATTAACACCAGATGAGCCAAAAATTGTTTATTGTTATTACAGTGAATACCAAAGTGTATTAAGAATGATTGATAGAACACTTATTGTGACTTGACCAAATATATACATATTTAATAATAGGATGTTTCAAAAGAAGAAAGAGAAATGCTGGCAGAAAAGAAATTCAAACGTATTTGCCTCCTTTTTATTTTGTTTAAAAAAAGAACTAATTAGGTGAATTATGTGGCCAGAATTCAAAAGAAACAAAAGTATTCGCTATGTTTAATACCACTGCGCTAACCCAAGGTGACACCTACAGAAATAACTTGGAAGTGTCACTTGACAATCAATCAATTCCTTATGGTCACAAACCTGTTTTAAAAAACGTGGCACCAAAGGTATTAATAAAACTAATAGGGCATTTAAAATCCCGCTGAAAGACAGAACGGTGTCAGGCAGGGAGGAAGGCAGGAGCAGGAGTGCTCTGCCCGGTGTCCCCCACGCTGCCTGCAGCAAAGCCCCCGGAGATTCGGCGCGTCCCTCGGCGAGGAGTGCCCCCACACCGCACTCGCCCGGGGAAACAAACAAACAAAAAAAAGTGGAACCCTTATTGAAAAGATTATCTTTCCCATCAATAATCCCCCTCTAAGAGTTCTTTATTAGTAAACCCCATGGCAAAACCTGACATATTTACAGCTTGCAGTAAACTTTATGTATCTGCAACAATATTAATAATAAAGAGCTGGTGACCACAGCAAATCATTCCGGCCTTCAAAATGATCAAGTGAAAGCTTAATTGTACTGAAAAGAGAGAGCCCTGACAAGTTGGAAAACCTTCCCACACACCCTTTCCAAGAAAGAGAACTTTACCGAGATGAAAAAAGTGTGTCGGAGGATTGGAAACATAAGAATACATATTTTAAAAAAAAAAAAAAAAAAGCCCAAGTCTGATATCACAGGCTGAGCTGAGACAGAAACCTGATCTTTTACATGGAATGGGCAACATTTGGGTCTGTTTTATGTGAATTGCTCCAAGCTGTTTTGGTTAGAAATGTATAGATTTTAAGGTAAGGCGTACCGTATAGGCAGTGCAGGTCATTCCCACTTTTGGAAGACGTTCCCCATTACTTTTCAACTGACAAAGGTAGGGTCCGAACTTTTCTTTCTTTGCTGAGTAACTTATTTGCTTTAATGCTGAGCTGGATTTGGCAAGAGAGACACTTGTATTTTGCTGCCTGATTGTGCTTTTCAACACTCTAATTCCGTCTTTCCCTCCCTCTTATGAATTATCTCATTCTAGTCATCAACTTACAGAAAATTTTATTTTCCTTGTTTCTTCTGTTGTTACCAAAAAAAAAAAAAAAAGGTTAAAAGGTTATTTCTCAGTAATTCTGCAAACTTGTCTCTGATGGGGAAAACAGGAAAAGATATGCTGTTTAGAATAGTATTCTGGAGAGGATAAATCTGAAGAGCTCCAGCTAGTTTTATTTGCCTTTCATTTTAAAAAGAACAAGAGTCAAATAGGTTTTCTTTCTTATTAGATAACATTCACATTTGTGCATTCTTATGATTTCTTTGCTAAAAAAATGGAACAACACCTTCCTGTTTTGCCAGTCAAAAATATTTCATTGTCTTTATTTTACTTGGCATAATAGTTTGGGGGTATCTTTATACTGACTGAAAAAGAAAAATATTCATGGTTGGGAAAAGGCAACTGGAAATGCCAAACACAGAATAAAAATTTTTATAAGAATTGTAACATCTTCCAGGATGTTTTCTAAAGAGTCTGTTTCTGATACAAAAAATATCAAACTTAGCTCCACTTTTATTGTTTTAATTATTTAAAACTATATTTTGACAGCATCATATTTCTTACACATGCATGTTAAAAGAAGGGGGAGAAATATTGCGATTTATTTTTGAATGGCTGATATGTCCCATTTGTTGATTCAAAAATTACCACTGAAAAACAGAATGAGAAATCTATAAAACTCTCTTTAATATGTTATGTATTTATGCTGTGCTTACTTGTCACATTTTGGCTAATAATTATGTAGCCTTTTAGAATGAAAACAAAAGGTCTTGACCATGATGTTGTAATTATGTGCAGCGCGTTCATTCCCATTCCAAGAATCACTCCCTGCTTTATTCTGCTCTGATAATCACGCAGTGATGGCTTTGCTATGTGGTAGTTTATTTTTTGTCTTCAGAGTATTTCTTCTCTAACAAGAGTTTGCATTTGTACGGTAGCATGTGTATAGACAAAGAGCTACAAATACGTGTTGCTCTTTCCCCTTGTATGTATATACATAAAGAGTGATGGGCAGCGGGCATAGCTAAGTTTTACAGTGAGGAGAAGAAAATCCTTCAGGAACCCACTCCATTAATTCCCTGCCTTCAAGCCGTACTGTTTTACCATCGGGGCTTGTGCGTTTGGCACAAAAAATTCCTCTGAGTTTGTCCCTCCAGATTTTTATCTTGTTTAAAAGTGGGGGTTTTTTTCCTCCAAGCATGGGGTCAGATCTTGTTTGTTTGTTTGTTTGTTTTGTGTCATCATTTGTCACAAGGCGTATTTTCACTAAACCCAGTTTGCATACAAGGCATATTTGCACTAAACCCAGGTCTACAACATAGTTTTAAATGTGTGTATGTGGAG
>NW_020799101.1:44559354-44562177 GCF_003259725.1 Athene cunicularia
TTGCTTTCCTAATATAGCTCTGCTAATTAAATAGACCTCAAAAAAGAAATATTTTCTTGTCACATCTTCAGCTTAATTGCCTCAAACTTGGAATTTAAAATTGTTTTAAATTCAGCACGCTGGGAAAACTCGTGTTTTAAAAAATAAAAGAGCATTCTCTAAGCTTATCATGATTTTCCTTTAGCCCATTAAGCTTTCTAATAACCTTGAATTGCCTACTTGGCAATTTTTAAAGACGACACCACTGTAAACACAGCTCTTTCTGTATACACATGGACATGCACATATATATATATATATATATTCTAAAGGCAGGTTATAAACTGCACCATGTTGGCAGCTGTCGGGATTATTTGTGGAGCGAGCGCTTTAGCCTAGGGACCTAGTGGGCTCTTAATAATAAGCAAGGGGGGAAAAATTAATGTTTTCTTTAAATTAGGACTCTAACAGAATTGTTTTAATGAATATCTAGAGCTAGCAGACAAACTCACAGGCTTCGGTTTGCTCCTACTCTAACAAAATTTCCTTTGTGGTTTTCACTGTGAGATCAAAAGGACCCAATTAACTTTTCTATAAGGTAAACAAACGAAGAACTAGAAATATCCCCATGAATGATCTGACCAGCGGGGTTCGCCCTTTTCTTGTTTTCCCTTTTATTTTTGGGGTGCCATTTGCCCCATTAGCAGGGCAGGGAGGCAGGGGTGCCCCCCATGCTGAGGTCTGCAGGGAGCGTAGCAGAGGCTGCCACGCTGCGCCAGCTAGGGAGGGCAGCCCAGATTTTTAGATGCAAGACACTCCTTAGCACACCAGGGAGGATAATATAAACTGAGACCACCGTATAACAGGGTAATGGGAGTGTTTCTTCACCCTCACAAGCTGCGGTCTCTCCCCTGCCCACTCGCTTCGGCACAGCCCGGGGGTGCTGAGGGGCTGGGGCACAGTTTGACATGTCCCGGTGAGAGACAAGAGGGCACATGCTGGGATGCTACAGGGAGATCTGGGGTAGGTGAGAAGCAGCAAGTTCACAGGTAGACCCAGAAACACAGGAGCAGGGGTGAGGGAAGGAGAAACAGAAAGCAAGAAAAAAACTTCAGACAAACCCTCTTCAGTTTGCTTCTCACATTGTAAAAAAAACCAAACCAAACCAAAACAAAACAAACAAAAAAAAACCCCACACAAACAAAAAAAAACCCACCTAAACCTCAAAAATATGCAGGTCCTCACCCCTGCCTTTTAGGTAACCAGGAAACCTGCTCTTTTTAATTCTTTTTTCTTTGCTCCCTGACACTGCCTCGCTTGCTCGGTCGGCGGTGACAGAGCTGCGTTGCAATCCCGGGCCAGGAAACAGAGCCCTCGGGATTGTGCCTGTCCGTAGGGAGCACCATGCCGACCCCAAACCAACCCTGGCTCCGGGGAGCAGCTACTGCTCCCCAACATACCCTGGGCAGGATTGCCCGGCTGGCTGCCTGCGCATCAACAAAGTCACTCTGGTTTTAGGGAGCACCAGCTGTACTAATAAATACAAATAATGGGATAAAATTACCACCCCTGGGAAAAAGAGAAGGCTTCCTGGAGCTCAGCAGTTGTGTTTAAATGAAGTGGCCATTTTGTCTTTGAAAGAGCCACTGAAACAGAGTGTCCCACAGGTAGGACAGAAGGCTGCTCATTTTTGACAGGACTGTGGAAAAGCGGATGCTTTTGGAAGGCAGCGAGCCGTGCTGATGCCAACGTTTCGCTCCCAGTAGCTGCGTCAGAGTCAGCTGCGGTTCCACTGATCCCCACCACCTCGTGATGTGGGGCCCAGGGGTGCTGGTTTGGAAATGCCGAGGCAATACCTGCAGCCCTCCCAGCCCCAGCAGCATTCCTGCACGGGAGAGCAGTTCCCACGTCAGACATCAAAATAGCAGGGTGCAAAAACCCTCAAAAGTTTCAGTGGGCACAATGTGTTGCCTTTGGCCATAGGGTCATTGGTTTTGCAAGGCCAAGCAGGTCCTGGGCGTCCCTGCGATGATCACATCGACATTAATTGCCTTACTTGTCAGAGCTAGAGGTAGGAGCAAACCCAGTGGCAGTGACACACCGACTCCTTAGCGCCTGGGTCAGATGCTGCAGTCGCCAACACCATGGAAATACTGCAGATAGACAGGCTGGAAGATGCCAGAACACTGATGTGAGTCACGTACTTTATCACTGTATAAATATCTCAAAATACTTCCAAACTTCTGAATAACACAGAAATGCAGCCAGCTCTGGGACAGAGGGCAGCAGGCAGCAAACCGGCGCATTACAGAGTAACGGCAGGAAGGAAAGATTTGGCAGGCTCCCCCTCGCACCAAAAGGCATCCATGGCGTTTGGTGTCCTTGCAAAACTACCTTCTCCCTCCTGGTAGCACCAGAAAGCTGCAGAGCATTCCCCATCTACATGCCCTCCTTTGGTGGTGCCAGCCCCAGGTTCTCTCCCTGAATGCCACCCCTGGGAGCGGCGAGGCATGAAAGTTCGCTGGCTTGAAAGCCTACTGGCTTTCATTCCAGTGCCACAGCCTTGCTGAACAAATGCAGAGAGGAAGGTGATTTTCCAGGGGGGGTCTCCTCATGCTGCCACAGGTTCAGCAGCCCAGCAAAGTGTTTCTGCTCCTACAGAGTACACAGGGGGGCCCAGAGCAGAGCGCTCGGGGTCCACAGAGCAAAGAAAACCACTATCCTCATGCACCGAGAGCTCTGGGGAGAGGGGAAAGAAGGATGATGACTGCATCCGAGTGAATAGATTGCTATTTTAACCCCCAAAACAGGTATCATTACTAGCTTCCCCCCCCCCCCCCCCCC
>NW_020799101.1:44562227-44570968 GCF_003259725.1 Athene cunicularia
AGCTGGTGGAGTTGGGAACTGTTAATGTTGGGTTGATGGGTTGATGATTGGACTGGAGGAGCTTCAAGGTCTTTTCCAACCTAGATAATTCTGTGATTCTGTGATTCTTCTCCCCAGATCACTCTAGTCCCCAAGCAGATTCAGACTGATCACATTGCTACAGTGATGTTTCAATGAACCATCAGTTCCTCCAACACACTCACTGAAGACAAGCTCCACTGGTCCCCGAAGGCTCAATCAGCTCAACCACTGCTCCCATTTCCACAGGGTTTCTTTGGTTTTTTAGAACAAGCTTTCCTGATTGTGTCACCCGTAAGTGAAATTAAGAGTCTCTCCCTCCACTCCCAACCCCCACATCTTCCTGCCAGATCCCTTTGGTAAGGAAGGAGAGTTAGCAATATTCACAGATCCCAGTCATTAGGCCTTTCCTGCATAATTTCTAAAATGCACTAAGAGAAAGGGGCGAGGGGGGGAATAAAGAAAAACCCCTTTATTGTGCTGAAGCTCATAAATTCACTGCGGGATGATTTATAGCAGCAGAACGTAGCACCTAACTCAAGTCAATGCAAGAGGTTAATATGAAAGGTTAAGGAACTCGGTTCTGGCTGATTTATGGCTGGTCTGTCGGCTTTTATCCTGACCACAGCTCTGCAACTGTAGCTTGGGACTCTACAAAGCACAAGAGGGGGTGGTGGTGTTAAAAAAATAATGTGTATTTAGACATTATCCCTGCCTATAAAATAAAGACCCCAAAATACTTAAATGACCAAGGAGCTTTCGTATCACCACATGCCACTGCAAAAGCAAAGCGCCTCCACTCTTTTATTCCCAGGCTCCCAGACCAGAGGGGACTGCTCTGATCATCTTGTTTGCTTCCTGTATTACACAGGCAATAGATTTTTCCCAGAAGCTGGGTTAAAGCGCGTCGTTCTGAAAACTGCCCAATCTTAAAGCCTCCAAGCGCCAGGAAGCCCCTCTGCCCCCGGAACAGGCAGAGATGCCTTCAGTGACAGTGAAATGATACCTTGCTCCAAGGATGAACTTGTCTGACTCCAGCATCTAGCCATTGCATCTTAGGATGCATTTTCACTTACAGGATGGGAAAACTCCGTGTATGTAGACATTGCTGTTTGCAAGTGTGCATAGCCAGTGATCTCCCAACCTTTTCTCTCCAATAAGATGACTGGATCGTGCTCTACACAGCCTCCTGCTATGAGATTTATTTGCTTGCCTTGTCAAAAATCTTTTCAACTTCCTCAAGCGCTTGCACAGCCACAGGAGAGCAGAACTGGGTGCAACATTTGAGTAGCAGCCTTACCAAGCATTGTGTAGTCTCTGCTCCCAGAAACAGGCAGCGTTACTACTCCTGTCACTCTGATATTATTTCCATTAAAATCCGTGAACAGATTTCTTTAAAAAGTTCCATCTTAATTCCACATACTACAAGTTTTTAATCAGGCAGTATTAAGACAGGCATTGTCAAGAAATAGGAGTAGGCAGATTTAATGTAAGTTGGCTTTACCAAGCAAGTTGTATTCCTGTTGAAAAAGACAAACAGTTCCTCTTACAAGATTCATTCCTGTGAAGCCACGTATTGGCAAAAGACTTTTGTTCGTGCTGTTCGTCATAACCATTGCACTATTTAATCCATGACCGCTATCAGACTACTCCGTCTATAGCTCCCTGAATCTTCTCTTTCACTCCCAGACTTTGTATTGTTTATGCCTGGAGTCTTGTGGATTTGCCCTAGATTTACCTCTGTGCAACTGAGAGCCCATTCTGGGCAACTGGGAGCAGTTCCGTCCAATCATACATGATGGAGAAGGGACATAGCAAGGATACTTTTGCAGTAATATTTTGCAAAAATGATCCAAACCCACAAGAAATTCCTGTGCCTGTAAGTATATTACTTTGTCAGAGAAAATTGGGTTTGTCCTTTGATTTTTTTTTATAAGAACATCTGTCTGTCAAAAGGTCTGGGGAGCTGGGCTTCATTAAGGCTCCAGCCCAGTACCAGCCATGAGTTTTTCCTGGAGGAAGGACTGGGAGTCAGAGGTGACTCTCAGGCCTTTGGTCTTCCTCTCTCTGCTGTGCAGGGCAGGGGGTAACTAACTCAGCCACCTCAGCCAGGGCACGGTGTCCTCACAGCAACTGCAGGAGCTCTTGGCCATCATGGTCATCGCCTGTGCCGTGCAGAAAACCCGCTCCCACGGTTGCCATTCCCACGCTGCTTTTCCAGCCGCTGCCTCCCAGCACAGCACAGAAAGGATGTTCATGTACCAGCTGGGCAGCAGCACCAAGGGGACAGTGTCACTGTCTGTTTGCAAATGCTCCCCGCACCAAGGATACGCTCCCAGTCAAAAATAGCCTTTGGATTTACGTGTGTTGGCTAAACAAATCATAAAGCTTTTAACCCCACTTGAAACCTGAATCTCCTGAGGATTTCTGATGAGAGAGAGAAAAAGGTACCCTTCTGTATTCGGGAAAGACATTATTAATTTCTTAGCTGTGTACTAAGCTTTTTGTTTTCAGTTCGTTTTCTTTTTGGTCAGTTATGGTTGAATGAGCTCAGATTTTAATATCTGCATGTTTATGCTACTATCCACTGCTCCTGCTGCTTCTGGAGAACAGTGGACATTGGTTCATGGCCCATATGAGGCACAGAGAGAGAGAAAGAGGAAAGAAAATTAACTTCAGACTATTCTGTACCCAATTTTTGAAGACCAACTCATGGGCATATTCCTGCTTTTGGCTCTTAAATGATTTGCATAATACTCAAAGGACTTAAGATGTACAAGTATCTTTAAGAGCTATAGTGCAAAGGTGAAGTGCAGAGTAACTTTGCCAAGTTATTCTCATCTGGGAAATGAGGCATTTGCGTAAAGAACTGTAAGTTTTGTACACAACTGGTAAGATGCTTAAATGCTCAATATATAGTGTTTCAAGTAAAAAAATACCGTTTCTCCTTCTCCTCTCGCCTTCCCTATCATCGCTTGACATCAATGGTTAGAGGCCTTGGCAGAAAAACTAAATCACAGATAAAAAAGTAATACAAACAGAAAGTCTAATCCTGCTGCCAAGGAGCTGAACAGCAAAACTTTTATTGACTTTAGTGCAGGCCAGTTTGGGCCAAGCACACAGAAATTAGGACAAGTCACTATGTAGGTTGTGTGAGCAACAGAATAGAGTCTCAGGGCATTAGGGAGAAGATTTCTCTTTGGAAATATGTCCACCCTAATGTTTGAAACACTAGAGTTTCATACAACTAAGAGAAGGAGACAGTTCCCAAAACTCAACTTTTCTCACCAACCTGGACATATGTTTCCTGGACAGCTCCAAAAATTATATATATCTCTTTTTAGCAAGTCAAAAAAGTCCATGTGTCTGTACTGGTTGCACATATGTGCATGTGTACTTTTTCTGGAAAGATGGGCTGGAGGAATGAGATTTTTGAACACTTGTCAGAACTGTTGAATGTTCTGGCACCCTTCAGCTCAGATATCTCTTTACAGGTCACTGGTTTAATATGGTGAGCAACCACTACTGTAGGGAGGCCTTCATACTCTTAATAAAGGAATCTCTCAAGATTTTTTAAAATCAGTACAAAGCCCTTGAATTGGCCTCTGGTTCTGCAAGGAGGCAACACAAGTGGTGTATCCTCAGCAGACATGAATAGCAACATCACCGCATTGAGCTTTACTGGAGGTTTTTTACTTCAGTGGATTAATTTAATGTCCAGATAAATTCGGTTCCCCATGACCATAGTTGCAACTCAAAGGACCAGGGAATAATCTTGCAGTCCCGGTCAAAACCCCACCATTTTTCTTTTTCTGTTGTAGTTATTTAGGAGTTTCAGAGAAAGCCAGTCTGAAAGGATCAGCTTAGCAAACTGAGGCTAGCTTCTGTTAACAAACCAAGAGAGTGCCTGGCAGCCTGTCCTGTGGAGGTATGAAATAGAGGTCAGGGCCAAACATCCAAGAGGACACCACCAAATCATCCCTGCTGCCTCTTGCAGCAGGTTTCCCGGGCAGCTGCCAAAGCCAGGGCACGAACTCAGCCTGCCAGGCTGGCACCCAGGGTAACACAGAAATGATGTCCCTAAGGAGGGGGAGCTGGACACAAGGCAACAGAGAGAGTTTCGCTTCACCCTTTACTGTGGAAGTAACCAGACTCTTTGTTTCCGTGGTATCTGTGAGGTCTCTGTTATCCATGCAGTTCAGTGATCTCATCCTTGCTGCTTGTCCCGAGGTAAAATAAATTTATGGATTTAAAGCGACTGAAGGTTTTTAAAACAAATCTCTTCTCGTCCCTCAAGAAATCTTAAAAAAATCATATTTCAGCTTTCTGTTTTGTTTAAATGGCATCACACAAGTCCACTGCCCTCCCGGAAATATCACCCAAGAGCTGCCTTGAATATGAGCTGGAAGAGTGCTGATGCAGTTGAAGTAAATCACGCCAGTCATCCAGAGTGAACTGTTATTCCCATTCTCCTTATAAAAAGAATATTAACCTAGTAAAGAAAAAAAATAATAACACAGAATAAAATGCTGAGTTTCTTGGAACTGGCTATCAGTCCACTGGGTCAGTTTAAGGTTTTTAGTGAATATATTTCCTTTGTGCTGCTTGAGGCCTTGAAGAGGAACTACTATACCTCTTCCAATATTTTGCAGTGCTGAATGTTGTATAAAAAAAGAAATCAGGTGGACACACCCCTGGACTCTCTCCTCTTGTCCAGGCTGGCTGGGAGTCTTGCCGATCCTGACTGAACGCAATCAACCCAACCCCAGGCAGCCCTCCTTCTGAACCATCATTAGCCTTTTTAAGCATCACCTCCTTTTTTGAATTGAAGAAAATACAGAGGAGTCAAATGCTTTGTGTGAATCACCATGATGTCATCAGAGCCATGCCAAATTCTTTAAGGTGAAACACCACCCTGGGTATTCAGTGCACTAAGAATTCTGCTGGGAAGGAAGATGGGAAAATACAGAACAGGTAAAAAGATGTGTCTTAACCCTTCTAGAAACAGCAGGTTCCTATTTCAGACCCATGAGGTCACAGACTCATGCGTTTCTTAAAATAAGTCAAAATGTCCCAAATACTATTCACTGAGCAGATGTTCTCCAGTTAATAGCGAAGTCATGTTTGATTAATAGTGTTTTGCTGGCATATTTAACAGACTTGCCCTGCAGAGTTGTAGGCTGTTCAATTGAATTTCTGTTCAAGAGGGAAAAGAAAGCAAAGTACCAGCTTCTAGGTGTAAAATTAGTGCTATCTTCACTGAAGCCACCCATCAGCACTGAAGTCAATAGAGCAAACAACTTGAAGTAAGGAAAAATCTGACACTTTCTAGCCCTATTCTGACTGCAAATATAGTTTTGACAAACACTGGCAAGGAACTTAGAGCTGTTCCCGTTCCTGTGAGTAGGGAGCTTGCTGGTGGGCAGAACTGTTGCCCACATGCCCACAACATGGCCATGAGCCTATTGCTTCCAGTAAAGTAGGCGTGAGTTCACTCACCTCATGTGACGTGCATGTGGCTAGGATTAATTCAAACGAAAATAATCACATTAATTCTGAAAATGGAGATCAGAAAGCCTTATTGACCCTCATGGGCAGTGACGCTTTCACCCTGATAGGTATGCTCAGGACCAAGTCTTGATACTTGTTTTGTTCCACTGAAAAAAGCAGAGGCCCACTGGAAGACACCATGGGCATGAATATTTTGGCCCTCTGAGATTTGGGGGGGTTTTGTCTTTGATTGCTTGATGTGACAGGATGCAATGCAGAATTCCACTCAGATGGTATGGAAATTTCAAACAGTTGCAGACAGCACAGAGTCCCTTTGAGGAGAAGCAGGACCTCGTAAGGTGCTCTGAACACTTACTCACAAATCTGTTGTATACATCAAAATATAAGAATTGATGTGAATTGATAGATCCCTTCACTCCTGGAAGTCATGATCATAATATATAATTTATTAGATATCACTTGCCCAACGAACCTAGTGTCAAGCCAAACATCACAGTGGAGGTTCAATTTACGGAGTAATTTTGTCCATAGACAGCTCAGTGTTGGGCGTGAGGTCAAGAGCAAGGTTGGCCTGACTGCAAGAAGGGATTGAAATCACCCCTGTGCCACCAAAGCGGAGTTGGTTGGTGACAATTCAGTGTCATTGACCCAAGGCAGTGAATCTTCCTGATTTCTCTGCAGAAAAGTGGGGAGAAGTGAATACCATATATAAGTATTCAGAGACCAAAGAAACCCTGTGGAAATGGGAGCAGTGGTTGAGCTGATTGAGCCTTCGGGGACCAGTGGAGCTTGTCTTCAGTGAGTGTGTTGGAGGAACTGATGGTTCATTGAAACATCACTGTAGCAATGTGATCAGTCTGAATCTGCTTGGGGACTAGAGTGATCTGGGGAGAAGAATCACAGAATCACAGAATTATCTAGGTTGGAAAAGACCTTGAAGCTCCTCCAGTCCAATCATCAACCCATCAACCCAACATTAACAGTTCCCAACTCCACCAGATCCCTCAGCGCTAAGTCAACCGGACTCTTAAACCCGTCCAGAGATGGGGACTCCCCCCCTGCCCTGGGCAGCCCAACAACCCCTTCTGGAAAGAAATGCTTCCTAATATCCAGTCTAAACCTTCTAACAACAGCTGGATTAATAAACACAAAGGCAGAGATACAGCCATCCCAGCATGTTCCAGGGCTACTGGACAGGGAATGCAAGGCAAAGCGTGCCTTGCAGAAAGGGCAACGCAAAAACTTCTGCAACACTTGATCTGGTTACTCCTTAAGACCTTTGGCTTTTTCTGGGCTGATGCACAAAGATGGGTTTCACATGCTCTGGATGTGGAGCTCTCCAGGCTTAGCTCATGCAGACTTCACACACATGCACTCACTGCGAGCCTGGGACACCTCTCTCATGAGTTAGCAACCTGGTTACGTAGTGCTGCTGCTCTCAGCACATTTTTGTTAACCACATCTGAATCCAGTCGAATTCAAGGGTTGCTACTCCTGGGTAAGCAATCAGAAGTTTGAATCGCATCTGGGTAAATATTCACCCTTGTGTGAGGGTTTAAGCTACTCTCACCAGAGTCGGGAGTCATCTCTGGGAGCATTCACAGCGGTTAGGAAATGCCCGTGGCTTGTCTGGGTGTACCAACATCTGTCCGCATGGTTGTGTCTTTTTTCAGTGGCAAGTGTGGGCTCAGTGCTGGCTCACGTGAAGGACTAGTGGCTTCACAGAGAAGCAGGTGCTCTGAAAGCTTTAAATAGCTCTGCCACGTACTTCGAACATGACTGGCAGCACTCCTAGTATTCTGCCCTCCATTATTTAGCCAAGAAGCCTCAGTCTTTAACTTCCAGACTTGGCTATTTCAGCCTCCAGCCTTCATATGTCTCAATTCTTTGGAGCATCCCATCACTGAGCCTTGCTTAACACAGGTACAGCCCCCGGGGTGCTGTTCAAACATGCCAAGGGAGGAGGACATAATGAGAACCCATGGCAGGACATCTGTAATTTAAGCCAGGATTTGAACCCAGGCTTTGGCAGATGTCTAGGAGAATTTTGCCCAAGTGTGCTTGTTTTCCTCCTTTCTTTTTCCAAGTGTTTGTTTCCCAGTTTGCACTAAATTTTATTGAAAACATCAGGCTAATAGCAATGGGGAGAGTGGTTGAGTAGATTTTGCCTCTTTTTCCCTTTTCTTTCTGGAATGCAGCCATCAAAATAAACATTAAATACAAAATGCTGGGGCTTGAGTTATTACTTGTGAGGGTGCTGGGAGGGAAATTTATAGCAACATTACTGTGTTTTGCTAGAAATCTCTTAATGCACCAAAGTGGAGAGGTGTGTGTGTTTTTTATTAAAATGTTACACTCTATAAATCTGAGCAGCAGGGAGGACACAGGTGGCCCTGGGGCTCAGCTGACCCGACTGTCATTTCTGACTCGGGGAAGGTCTGTCTGTCTGTCCTCCCGTCTGACTGTCCTCCTGTCTCAGCATCACAGGCTGTCTCCGTCCCAGGCGGCAACGGCTGTGGAGGCTCTGCATTTGTTTCACTGCTGTTATTGTTGTTGCTGTTGGGTTTCCTCCCTCTTTTTCATCCTTCCGATCTTTAAGCCAACAAAGATAACAAGTCACACTGAGCCGTTGCTCCTCTCTTGATAGTGGGTTTCCTAACGATGTCATTCAAACCCGTCTCCTTTTTTGGATTTTCTCGGTGACTTTCGCCCCTGTCCTGGCTGCAGTTGTGTCCTGATGAGAAGGTTTTGTGGGTGGATGACTCCTAAAAGCTGAGGGTGGCTGCTGGGCAGAAGTCTCTGGCTGTGGCTGGGCAGGACTGTTGGCCGCGCAATTTGGAGACTGGGTGCACATCACCAGGGTTTCTGACTCAGTCATCTGAATTGCAGTGGCCTGATTTCTGCTCCAGCTGCTGCAGCTTTCGCTGGCTCCAAGAGAAGGTGGAGAAGCTCAGGACCTGGGGAAATCCCAGCCACTTGTGTGTCCCCGTGTGGTACTTCTGCCTGAACCACGGGGGCTGGCTGAGCTGCTTGCCTGGGAGGGTGCCTGGTGCTGCTGAGAGGCGCCGGTGGAGAGGGGCAGAGACCCGCCCGACTCCTGGGCTCTTTCCCAGGTCCTGTCGATAGCAGATTTTGTGGCTTACTGTGAGTTCAGGCCATCACTTGTTTCGGACTCAGTTTCTCTGCCTTAAAACAAGGGCACTTCCCTCAGT
>NW_020799101.1:44582452-44708745 GCF_003259725.1 Athene cunicularia
AGCGTGGGCAACCTACATTGGCCAACACAGGATACGGGTTCATTCCTGCTTTTCAGAAAACGCTGAGAAATCCCTGCTCCAAAAGTCATGTTTCTGAGGCATTCCTCCCACACATTTGGAATAAAATAAATATCCCATCTCGATTGTTAACCAGCTTGGAAAGCATAGGTCTAATATCTTCATGTAGATACACTTTCAAAAGGAAAAGGAATAGTTTTGGGTTCGGAGAAGCCTGAGCAGTAACGTAGCTAATACAGGACCCCTGTGACTTGAGAAACATTTACTAAGAGATGGATGGGAACATTCCATATGAATAAAGCGGTAATTTACCGTAGTTACACATCTCACAGCTGCCTCAACTTGTAAATGAAAGTTCATAAGTAAAGGAGGAAAGCTACTTACGTATATTAAATAAATGACCTCTACTTTATTTTCTGTGTAAGTTCAGATGAATCAATGTTATTATATGTACTGGTGAATCTGTTGGCCGTGTTTTCCTTCATGCTTGCAAATTGTCTTCATATTTTGACTGTCAAATAAGTAGACATGATGTGAAAGAGCAATCGGGATTGCCACGATATTCTAGGGCCATTTTTTGATCAAAGAGAGATGGGTCAGTGAGGAACAGAGGAGAGGGGTGGAGGAAGGGAGGAGCAGAGATGAATGAGAAGAGGCAGGGCAAGAAGAAGAGGAGATATCTTGGATGGGCAATGAGCTGCAACTGATTTTATGGACTATATAAGTATGAATTCACCAGCCTCAATTTCTTTCCCTCTCTGTTGAGAAGAGCTGTGACTCAACATTTAGGAGCTGCTATCTTCAGGTCTCAGCAGGATTTAGCCATGACAAGCTGGTATATCATGAGCTATGGTTCTCCTTATCTGTGCTGATCGAAGATCATTGCATTGCCTAACTCAGCAGTTAAATGCCTCTTTACATCTGATAAATTAATTTTTTTAGTGAAGATGCGGTTTAAGTGTTTATCCTGTTGCAGTAACCCGCTTGCTGGAAGCAGATGGTTGAATCAGTATTACTTCTAAATATATTCTTTATTAGCAAGAGCTGTGTTCATTAGCTCTAAGGCAAGTGGGTTTTCAGCTGGTGATAGAGCCTGAAAGGTAAGATGGATTAGTCACTGATAGACACGCTGTATGCTGAGGCTGGGTGAAAAATCTGCAGGGCTTATGAAGATAGCAACTGCCTTTATTCAGTAAAAGTCTGAAAACACTACAAAACCAATGTAGGGGGAGTCAACAGAAAGTCAAGGCCCATCAGAGAAGTGGATGGGAAATGGGGAACCTGAGGAAGAAACAGGACAAACATTTGGGGCAGGCTTCTGTCTGGGGGAAATAAAAGAAACTTGTCTCGAAATAACTCCTATCTGATTGCTGTTGTGTTTAGGGAGATAGGGCTGTGTGTGTGAGCACTGCTGCATAAGAGGAATACCTCTAGTCTCACCAGTTCCTCCCCTGTACTAGAAGCTGCCTCCTCAGGACTTCAGGTATTGACTGACTGCTTCAGTCGGGAGCGGTAACACTGGTGTCGGAGTAGGATGCAGTTTCTAAAGAGGGAAACAGGGAACTGTATTCATTCTTTTGATGCAAGAGGGATCAGATAACAAAGGTGCTTGCAGACATCTAACCTATTCGGGAGCAGTGGAAAGTGAAAGGAATTGACACCAGAATCAAATAAAAAAACCCCAGAGTTGTAAACTGTGCACAGGGAGAGAGGGCAATATCAGAAATTTTCCCAGAAAGGGTCTGAAAACAATCAGAGAATGATTCTGTGCTGGGACAGTGCCCAGAGAGATCCAAAGGCCCAGCTGCAAGACCGCGACTCCGTGAGGTGCTGGGGAACATGTGTGACACGGGCCAGAAAATATTTCACAAAACAGGGGAAACAGGAAAATGTTATTCAGCCTGAAAATTAATAGGTGGCCTGAGCCACAGCAACGTTTCTGACAGAATAGAAAACCATCTCAAAAAGGAAACCAAAGGCTCACTGGAGTACCAGCCTGCTGGGCTTGGACTTGGTCTCAGGCTGTTGGGTCTCTCAGGCGGGGCTTGGGTCACCCGTGGGACTGCCCGTTTCCAGCATGAGTGCTCTGTAAAGCAAGCACGGGGAGGCCCACAGCATCATGTTTTTTCCAGCCCTAGTGATGCCACTCAAGAAAGAAGCCCATGGGAGGCTGATGCATGTCTGTTCCCACCGCATGGCCGGCTGGAAAGAGGAGCTGGCCGGACCCTTGCTCTGCAGTTCATAGAGAAGAGCCTGAGGCCAAACACTGGGGCAGGGTTACACTCTGCTGGTGCTGGTCTCTGGTTCAGGAGGCTCTGAGACCTTCTGGAGCACTGTGTGGTTCTTTTTCAGCCTTCCCTGGGATGATGCATGCCCAGACCTCATCCTGGAGAGGAGTCAGGAGCACAGCTGTGGCAAGGACCCATACCTGAGAGCTGAGAAGCACTGCGTTATAGACATAACCTGGCTTATCAAGATTTGGTCTCAACCTTCATAAGCAGATTGGAGCCAGATATCAGTCTGAGCTAGACAGGACGCAGCCAAATGCTAGAAGGCAAGAGGAAGAAGAGACCCACCTAAATTGGCAGAGGACCTGCAGACATTTTGGGTTCCTTATGTCTCCAGATGCCAGTGAGGACTTCCAAGATAAATAGCCGATGGACCAATTGCTAGACACTTAGGCAGATTGTGCAGGAGGCCAGAAACACTCCATGAAGCTGTGGGATTTATGGCGGAGATTAAATATTGCGTTTCAGCCCTTGAACAGAAGTCAGAAAGCTGCTACTGGAAGAGAGGGAAAAGGGTTACTTTATAGAGGTGCAAGGTCCTGTGCTAGAGTATTTCCACCCAGTTCATACCTTTTCCAGCTATTAGAAAAAAGGGACTTATGCAAGACAGAAAGCAATGGGAGATTGGCTACAACATCAAACATGACTGCAGCAGCTCGGTTAAGTGCGGCTCTGGTGGGGAGGGGAAATATCCACAGAGAGAGTTGTTACAAATATATGGCTAGTCAGGACAGAGCCTCATAAAAATCTCCTGAAAGGCCCAAGCCTGGCTCAGGAAACAGGGGGACCTGAAGCTGCACATGCAAAGCTGGGTGATGCTGGTTTTAAGTTAGAGTTGAGGCTGTAGCAAGGTTTTGTGGTGCCCAGGTCTGGATGTTATGTTGGTGTTCAGAGAACCCCGCTCTTCCCTGGTAGTCTTTAATTCGCTTGCTTTTGAGAAGGGTACTTCTGTGGCTGGTTGTACTGGGAATCCCCTCTTCCTTGGACTTTGTGGCAAAAATTGGATTTCTTGGTTAAACAACCTGTTTGCCTCCGTTTGGCAGTGGTCCACTTTAGAGGGAGGGCTATGAGGGAAGCCAAGCAGCAAGAGAGGGGTTTATTGCCTGTATGATTTATAGGCATTGCCAACGCTCATTCAGGTGCTGCAGTTTGAAATTAAAACTAGGTGGAGAGGGAGATGATGGGACAATCCAAAATGGAGCCACCCCATGGGTATGAGGGAAGGCAGGGACTGGGGAAAATGTCCTTGCTGGGGAAAAATGCATGTGGGAGACTGGACTGCGGGGGTTCAGGAAAATGCTCAGCATAGCCAAGGTGGGAGATTAACTAATGCTTGGCATGTACATCACTGTTGTTGGGACCTGGTCAGCGAGCACCAGGGCTTTCAGCCTGAGGTGTTTTCCTTTAAAGACACGGATCATGTGAAAGAAAGAGGTTTGGGCAATCTGTTTGCGGCGTCTGCCTCTGTGGGCAGGCCCCTGAGCCATCTCTTTGAGCTTGTAGCCAGTTCTTGGACCTCATCTGTTGTTCTGGTTAGAAAAAAAAGGCTAGCAAGAGCTTTGCTGTATAATACATTAATCAAAGGGTCCTTATGCTTTACCATTAATAGATAATATCTGGGATGTGCCTTACTAGGTTCATTTTGGTTTCCCCAGTGGATATCTGGAGGTGAAAATGGCTTTCGTGTTAGCACAAGTCCGTAGCAAACTGTAGCGTGGGTCTCCCATCACCTGCGTAAGGCAGCCCTCACTCGAGAGACCATGAGAGCAGGTACTGCACGGCCAGCCACCCAGCCCCTGCATTACAGCTGAGGTGTATGCAGAGCCTTTAATGGGAACTGATAATGTTTTATAAACAGGGCTGTCATGGGCTGGAACCCAGAGCAAGGCGATCTGTAGAAGAGAAATGCCCAGCCAGGGGCGATGGGGCAGTGCTTCCCTGATGCGAGGGAGGGGAGCTGTCAGCCTGCCTGGCTTCGCAGGGCACCCATCCTGCTGCTGAGGGCTCAGCTGCAGACTTGCCAGGATTACAAAAGCTCCACATACTCCTTGTGAGAAGAAAAAGCTACCGTGGTGGCCGGAGGAGAATGGCTGGGCATTTTCAGAGCTGAAGCAGTTTCCGTTGAACACAGCTGGGGATGCCTGTGGGGTGGGGACGGCACTGACACAAGACCACAGTCACCAAAGGCTAGTTCTGCCAACGCCTTGTTCAAATGCCTTTTTTGGGGCAGGCACCTCCCATAGCAGGACAGCAAGAAAAGATTGAGACTGCATCCCTTTTTTTTTTTTTTCTCCTTTTTTTCACAGTCTGCAGGAATGAAAACAGTCCTGCTTCATCCAGTAGATGTAGATTTACAAGAGAAGAGTTCAGGGAGCTCAAATTGTCCCTCAAAAAGGTTCCTGATATCAAAACAAGGTGTGGTTGGAAAAAAAAAACCCAAAACCTCATTTGGCAACTATGTCTGCTTTTGAGTATAGTCTCTCTTCAGAGTAGCAGGGCAAAAGCTCTCTGGTCATGGTGGGAAAGCTTGGAATTTAAAGATGAAATGTTGTATAGGAGATGGGGAAATAAAACAATGGGTGATGAGTATTCATGAGAGCTCATTACACCCAAAACACTCAAAAAGGAGGTTCTGAGGTTTTGTTATGATGTCAAAACCGCTGGACATCTTGAGTTCGCAAAACCTTTAGTCAAGCCAAGAAAGAACTGGTTTTGAGGAAAATGCAGACAGATGATGGAAAAGTGCCACAGGAAATGTGATGCATTTCTTGCATATGTTGTGTTTCAAAAGTGGGTCCCCAAAGATGGGGAGAAACCCTACTGAGTAGTGGCTCCTGCGGACCTTACTGCCATTCATTGCTGTTGATGTTGTTGGGCCTTTGCCTGAGAGGGAATCTGCCAGACAATATTTGTTGGTAGCTATGGATTTCTTTAGAAAACGACCTGAAGCTTACCCAAAAAGGAACCAAGAGGCTATGATAGCAACCAAGCTTCTAAGGGATGAATTCTTCACCATATTTGGGGACCTAGACATGAAGAGCATGCAGTAAGGCAGAGGCTTTGAAGCCAAAGTATTTCGGCAGGTTTGTCGGATGTTAGTAAATACAACAGGAGGTACCCAGCATCCTATGGATGGTGGAGCGGGGAAGCTTGGCTGGTGCTGGGAGGAGGCATTGAGCCAACTGCATGGCACTCAGTCCCATTTACACTGCCTGGTCTCCCAGAGCTGCTCCTCTTGGTCTTGGCATCTGCCTGCCCCATGTTGGCATCTGAGAGACCTCAGTGTGTCTTGCACAGCACCAGAAACCTTTGAGAGGGCAACTGAATCACCCCCCAGATACTTTACAAGAGAATCACAAAAGGACCAGGACTAATCTAGCCCTTTGTCTATTCTGATGATTTTAATACCTTTCGGAGGCAGTGCAGTCTGACCCCATTTCTCCTTTTCAGACATCAGCCAGACACACTCCTTGAAAGAAGTTCATAAATTTGGGCCATTTGGCAAGCACTGGTCTGGCCTATCTGGACTCTGCAAAAATCAAGCGGAGCGACTCAGGTTTTTCTAGAAGAAAACAAATGTGAATATTGCCTCAGGCAACATGCACCTTCTCTGATGGAGGCTTCTGTGTGGAAACACAGCTGATTCCACAGCCCATGGAGATGGAGGGATTAGGAGCCCAAGGCAGATAAACCATGGTGTGTAACAGTGACCACATACATGCGTTAACACGTAAGAGGCCAGTGGGTCCTGGCCCAGGAGGAGTTAAGAGGGGAACTGAGAAGGTCCCGAAAGCTAAGAATACAGCTGTGGATGTTGAGTCTGATGGAAATTAGTTCCCTACAGGGCAAAAATAGGGAATAGCATGAGTTAGCTCACAGATTTCATTAAAACCAAAAACTTTGCTGAGAACTGCTTCTCAGGGAGTCAAAAGGAAAGGGAGCAGCAGCCGAAAGCCTCGAGTGGCATCCCAGTGGGAGCAGAGTCAGTCTGAACTGGCCCGACGGGAAAACAAGATATGAGTATGTAAATAGCTAAATTGGTTGCTCTCACGCTCTTCCTCCCCATATATTTGAGATGAAGCAGGTCCATGGGTCCGAGTTCTTCTGGCCTGTGTGGTTTTTCAGGGGTGCCCGGCAGTGGTGAGCGAAGCAGTTCCCTTTTGCTCAGCCCCATGCCAGAAGTACTGACTGTGGGCAATGAAAGCAGCAGATGAAGGCACTGAGGGCTGCTCAAAGCACACCCCAGAGCCAGCTAGGTACACCTGGAGCAGGGGGAAGGAGGGGAAAGTGGGGCACCCAGCAGTGTGGCAGGGACAGCACCGTGGTTGGCCCCAGCAGGGCTGTCCCTGCCAGCTCCTCACCCTGTTGTGTCCTGCATGAAGGGACGCCACACCAGGCCACCCCCTCTCCAGGCAAGCAGCTCTGCTCTGCAGCCCCCAGCTCTTCTGACAGAGCTTTCTCCTGGGGGCAAGACCCGTTAAATAAAGAGATGACACACGAGCTTCTAGACTGTCCCTGCCTGGTGATAACCTATAGAGCTTCTTACTGTAGTGTCTGAACTTCACGATCCATCTACTGACAGGAGGTGGAGCACCAAAGTTTTCTGTTTATGTCAGATAATGTTCTTGACAAAGTTACACATACATCCCCATCCCTCTCAGCTGGGAGTTATTTTACAAGGAGTTACTTTACAGGGGAAAGCTATTTAGTCCGGTGTGTACTACATACCGGACTAAATACTACATTTGAAGCAAATTGGACTGTATAGCAGTCGTGCTATCCCTGTTTAAAAGCCTCAGCTTCATCAGCTGCTGGAGGTGTCAGTTGGGAAGAACGGTATGATTTTAAGCTTATTTGGGAAGTTGCATCTTTGCTTTGGAAAACAGAGGGCATGAGCTGCAAATACTTAGAGTCCTTAATTCCAGGCAAGCCTCTCAGTTCCAGCAGGCACAGCACAGGGGATCTCTAACCCCTTCTCCAGGATGGAGACCTTACACAGCTTCCCCTAGCACTAAAACCTTGTCTCTGAAACCCTGACATCTTGGAAGCTACAGCCTCATAACTGAAGTTTCTTTGTAGTTTGGAGCCCCATTATCCTGACTATATCTTCCGAAAGCAAAATGAATTGCAGCAGAAAACACACATTCCCATATAGGCATGTTTGACTCTCGTGAAGTCTGCAAAATTAGGACCCAGATGTACAGTGAGGTAGTAAATCTGAGAAGACAGCGTGTGGGAAGCCTCGTCTGAGATGAGAAGGAAGGAGAAAGCAACCCACTGTGGCCCCGGCAGCTTCCTTGGCAGTCGCCCTGACCCTGGGAGCTGGGGATGCTTTGGCATGCAGAGGCCAGCTGGTGCCTAGTGACCCCACTAATGCTGGGAGTCCTCAGACATTGGAAACTGAAGTCTTTATCTGGTCTTTCCAAATTCCGTTCTCTGCAGACTGTTGAAGATAGGCTGATTTCTAAAGAGTGGGGGAAGACAGAGCAGTTGAAAAGGGGTCTTGCCTACTCTCAGCTAGAAAACTCTGAAACAGTACATACCGTGCAGACTGGTGCCTTCAACATGTATTCATTCCAGCCCATGTTTACGATTCTGTATTTTATTCTCCTCTCTAATCCATCCTGCCTGCAATTGCCCTTTCCACATGCTGTTAAGGCCTCACACTGCTTCCCACCCTGATAGAAAAGACAACTTTTAAACACGGAAGCTCTGGTTGTGGCACTGGCGTGGGGATGGTGCCTCCTTTAGGCAGAGCCCTTCTGAGCTGGGGGCAGTGTCAGCACACAGACACCCACACGTAGATCAGAACCCTCCCAAAACATGGGCTCTCCTAAGGGAGTGTTTTGGGAGACAGGGGGCATGAATGCCCCTTGCATTATATTTGGAAATTATGAACCAGGTATGATTTTTCGATGTCTGTCTGGGACCCAGGATTGCTGTTGGGATGACGTTTGCGAGTCGGCTTTGGTCAGCAGATTGTGTGTGTGTGTGTGTGTGTGTGTGTGTGTGTGTGTGTGAGTGTGTGAACTGGTGCAAGGAGTGTGCAGCTGAAAGGTGATCTGTGGCAGTGAGTGGAAGGTAGGTACGCGGCAGACACGTGAGATAAGTCTTTCCTCTTCCTTTGTTGGATGAGCATCAGCAGCAGAAATAGGTTTCTGGGGTAAATACTCATTTTCACAAGTTCCTAAAGATGATTCCTGTAAATATTTGCTAATGTTTACCTGACAGTTGCAGTCACCCATGTCAATATGATCCCATCCTAGAACATTAACTGGAAACAAAACCAAAAATGAGCATAAGCCCAGATGATGTGGATAGTTTTTAATTTAGGCTGATTTTCATGGTAATCATCTTTCAGATAATCATCCAGTTCTTCTGAGTATTAGTGGTGCTCCAGGAGCTTCACTGTGTCCAAGAGTCATGATTTTCTTGTTCTCTGTTAGGAAGTGTGTTACCAGAGTCACCGTTGTTTGTGTCTACTGTCTGATGCTCCCTACCAAAATTCTGCCTCCAGTTGCTTCTAACTTAATCAAAACATAATGATTTGGCATAAAAGCTCCCACAGCAGTTGTTTGCCTCTGGCTGGTTTTATAATACTAATTTTTTTAAACTTCATCTGAATCAATTAAGCTGTTTCCAAGAATGTAGCTAAAACTAAGCACATTTTTGATTTCTTCATGTCAGAAAAAAATCTACTGATGTTTTTTTCATAAGTTCTGGTGCATTGTGCTGTGGAGGAAGATCGTCAAACTTGCAGTGGAGCTGGGCTTTGGGTAGGAAATGTGCTTTGTGCCTTTCCTCTGAAAAATTACCTAAGACCAAGCCTTAAGGAGCTGTGGCTCTCACTCGCTCAGTAACGACAGCTTTGATTTTCACACCTAAACACACTGCAGATTTCCCATGTTCTGGGCATGTTTCCAGCCAGGTCTGAGCTCACCTTTCTTGCAGTTGCCGTTTATCCCAGTAGATGGTCCAGCCTTGCTTGGACCCAGGCAAAGTAGGGGAGCACATTGTTGGATGTAACTACAGGCACAAGGAAAGCTGTATCAGGGGAAGCAGCAGAAGGCTGGGATAGGAAATCTGGATGTGGCAGAAACTTGATCTAAAGACTGGGGAGTGTGTCGGATTGAACTAGGGCTTAGGACTGGGTGACCAAGATACAAAGGTATTGCATGATTCAAGGCACCTGCTGAGGCCAACAGTACAGAATCACAGAATCATCTCGGTTGGAAAAGACCTTGAAGTTCATCCAGTCCAACCATTAATCTTACACTGACCGTTCTCACTGACCTTTGTCTCCAAGCTGCAAAAATATTAGACAATGATAAGTACTCTCTAAAACTCAAGCTTGGAAATCTCAGAGTGGTTGTTGTACACTTGGTGGCTCTCTGTCTCAGTTTGCCACCCATACAACCTCCCCCCAGGCTCACTGTGGCTCAGGCATCTCTGTGCAACCTTCCCAGTATCGAATGCTGTGGGAAGCCCAGAGGACGCTGCTGAACAGGGTGTGGATGCCATGCAGTAAGGATTGCCTTCTCACACTGGATGATGAGAAGAAAATGGAGAACTGTTCACCAGGGGTATGGGTCCAGTATATACAATCTGAAGACCCACAAAGCAAGAAGTATGTTAGAAAAGAAATAAGAGAAAAGGCACAAAAGCCCTGCACACAGTGCTCTCTCTCTCATTCCCCTGGGTCCAGTAGATATGTTTGGTCCAGGTGTTGGGTGTAATCGTGGTGCTGAGCAGCCAGTGCCACCCCCAGCTAGCAGAAGCCAACCATCAGTGCTGGTGGAGCCACACCACACTGGGTGTCTTCTGCAGCCACACCAGCACATGGGGCAAATGTCTTCTTCGGTTCAGTCAGTCCCCAGAAAAATTTGATCCTGAAGTAGCTTTATAAAGGAACTGCAGGTGATGGTGAGAGATCCACATCTTGGGCTGGTTCGGTCACCACCAAGTGCAGTGGACAGACCCCAGTAACTTCAGTGGTCAGGGTCAAGTGGCCGGAGAGCATGTGCAGGATGGGAGGATGCTCTGGGAGTGTGGCTTACTGGGCATAGGCTGTCTGGGGGAGAAGTGAACCACAGAGGTGGAAAAGAAAGTATAAAGGCCAAATTCTCTCAGCTCATGCAAATCTACTTCTGTTTTTTTTTTCATTGTTTTGTTTTTGGGTTTAGTTTGTTTTTTTTTTTCTCCTGGTGACAATTAAGTGTGTTGCAAGGTGAAGTAGTCCTTGCTTGAAATGAAATCCCCCTTTCCTTTCCAACCTCGGCGTGCGTAGTGCTCTGAATTACTTGACAAGCACAGTTTACCCTTTGAGCAAGTCACGACTCTGCTTTCACAAGTAAGAGCTCACTTTTGTGGATGTTTTCCTTGCTCAGTACTACCTAATGGATTTTTCTTAATAACTGTCATTTACCCTGCATCCCTCTATTCTCGACTCCAAAGGAAAAACATAAGTTGCTGGCTGTGAATATTATTCATTATTCATTTACTAGAGGAATCTTACACACACTAATCTCATTTCCTCGTAGTGCCTCATTATCAATAAACCTTTGCCTCACTGCTTCTGTAAATCATTTTCATCCCTTTCCTTTGTGATCCATGTGCCTGGGCTCTTGCACAGATGTCTCATGAGAGCAACTGGCCAAGTCATACAGTATCGTTTTTACTCCTTGATAAGCTGGCAAAACTTCATTAAGAGGAGATATATTCCTCTTAATGTGATAAATACACATATATGTTTTTTTGGTTGAAGAAAGCACTGCACTTAAACCATGAGGCAAGCAGTGTTTCCCAGTGCCTTCCTGAGCACAGCGGCTTGCATCAGCAATTGGTATCATTCAAAAGATTTAGATTACCCTGGCCCCCACGGGGAAAATGCACCTTCTCTCTGCTGTGACAGGAAGGATCTGGAGCTAACCTTCCAGAGATAGAAATGCAGTAAGCTGGGGGTTAAATTTTGGGACCAAGGAGAAATGGGGGAGATTTTCAAACATCCTTTCCCTCCCTGTCATGGCCCCAACAGAAAACAATCCCAGGCGTGAGAGTGTAGCACCCCCGGTTGATGATGGGCTCCCGTCGGAGGCAGGAGCAGCGCTGGCACTTCCCCACCGTGGTGGCGGCTCTTCATGGCAAATTCCAGTGGTGGACGTAGACCCAGAGCCAGACTGGGGCAGCGGAGGACTGTCTGCCACAGAAGCTGGAGGGATCCTAGAGAGGCCAAGAGTTTATTAAACTTCAGTTTAACTGGAGCTGAAATATGTGCCTCTAATGCAGGGCAGCAGAGGTTAATGGAGTCCTTTTTACAGACATTTTATGACACTCTTTTGGGACACATATAAGAAGACTGGGGCGTTCAGAGTAATTTAAATAAATATTTGTTTAGACTGTGTAAGGGGCAATTGGAGTTTCCAGGCAAGTCAGATTTTTCTTTCTTTGCCCTTTCTCCCCAGATATAGCGTAGACAAGCTGTGGTTCACGGCCAGGCCACGCAGCACAGCTATGTCCCCCCATATCTGGAAACAATGTGGTCAGTGAGACCTTGAGGCTGCCGTGCACCCCCTGTACAGCATGGGGGGCTCATGGGGACCGAGGACGACAGCCCCTGGCTAGCAGGGGTGTCCACTGCCCTCAGACCCTGTCGGGAGTCCAGGCTCCCCCTTCTCCCTCAGCACCAGAATCTCCTCAGCAGGAAGCCCCTGCAGGGCTGAAGCACCATCTCCATCTTGTGACCCTACGGCAGGGAGATATTTTTTGCAGCGGGTGACCTGAGCAATGGTGAGAGGAGGGGTGTAGAGGTTGGGGGAAACAATCTGCTGCCCTCAGGTTTGCTGTTAGTTGTTTTGTCTTCCTTCTTGGTTGGCAAGTTCCCAGTTTGGTTGTGCTGATTCTTGCTTCAGTTTGTGATTTTCCTGCCCTCTTTCTCTCTGCCAGTAAAAGCTGATGCCAGTCTGTCGCCCAGCCCCAGTGACTGTGAAATGCTGGGACTGGTAGCCAGAAACCTAATTTCTTTCTGGAATGCTTCTAAAAGTCTAGTGCTCGTAGGAACATTAGCAATTCCCAGACCTGGCTGGCCTTTAGTTTTGCAGTGTGCAGTCAGAATGGAAATAAGTTTGAGCTGTGCTTCCAACAATGGGCAGGTTCGGGGAAGGCTGAATGTTTTTCTTCCTTCGTCTGGGCCTTTCTTTACTAATCAGCTGTATAAAACTGAAGAATAGCAGAACTATTTTGTTAAAGAACCTGGCCCAAACTTTGGCCCAATGTTTAAAGGCAACCCTTTCTGTGGTTCAGTGAGGTTCAGCCAACTTAGGGTGTTTTCTGTTTTTACTCCAGCTTTCCCGTCACTCCTGCTTTCAAGTCTCCACACAAAAATGCTAGCACCCCAATCCCCCTGAGATGCATTGCACTTGGGTAGCGATGGGGCTGCCTCAGCACCTCATCCAGACTCAGAGTCCCCAGCTCTTCTCCACGGGGGCACCGGGGGGCCCAGACTGGGAAGCACGAGGAGCAGCACAGGAGCGTTGCTGGGAGAATTTGCTGGGGCTTGTCTGACTGCCCATCTGAAGTACATAACGCTTTACTTTAAACCTAAGGGTAGTCCAGGACACACATATGCTGCAGTGCTTTGCTGGATTAGAGCCGCAGGCTGCTGCTTCAGCTGGGCAGAGCCCGCTCAGACGCCTCTCCGGCCGGTGCCTGCGAGCCTTTTGAAGTTTGTCTGTCACTAATTTGAACCAGGACTCCATAATGCAGAGGCAGCTGAGCTCTTGCTCAACTTGTGACAAAATGGCTCTAACCTCCCTCCTCCTGCCCCTCTGCTCTGCCGGTTATTTCAGGTTGCAGTTCCAGCCCTGTTACCAGCAGCACAAAACAGGCAACTGGAAGTCACCTCTGGGAGGCAGCTGAACTTCAGCAATGCATTGCTGCCTCTGCTGCGAAGAGGTTGCTTTGGCAAAGCAGACAGAAGAATGCAGAGAGACAGACTGACGGACCCACCAACCGACCGACAGCATGCGCACTGTCCGGGCAGGCACAGGCACATAGGATGGGCTGAATCACTCTCCAAGCTGGCAGCAGGGAATTAAACTGTGCCATAACCAGACATCAGAGCAAGGCTCAACTCACTTCAGGCAGTTTTGCCTCACCCGCCTTTCCCACCAGCTGGAAGAAACGTCCCCCTGCTCTCCTCTAATTAGATGGCTCATTGATACCCACTGTCACGCACGAGGGCCAGTGGGTCCTCGCTTGGCAGGCAGTTATACATGGAAGCCAACCACACACTGAGACCACAGAAGGTGGCACCAGAAATTCATGCCCCCCTCTCACCCTGACAGAGCGGGTGCCCTGCTCACCCAGCGCCCAGCTCTGGATGGAAATTGTAGGGAGAACATCCAGAACATGTTGTGGGGGAGAGGGAAGTGCTGACTGGTTGTGGGTGAAAGCTCTGGAGGAGATAACTTGCAGTGAAAAATCCCCTTTTGTCTTGCAGTGCTTAAGCAAGGTATCTTGGCCAAAGGGCAAGGGTGAGGTTAAGAGGAATACATAAATCTGCATCCGATGGGGAGGCTTATGCTTTTCCTTTCAGAGTGAGAGCTTAGCTCTAAGCCCTGCATCACCCTCCTCTGTCATTCACATCTGAACAACCCTTAGTGTTTCCACAGGCACTGAAGGGCATCGCTTGTCATCAGCCCCAGAGCTCCCCAGTGCTTACCTTTCCCCGCTGCAGGTAAGCCTGACTGCACAACACCTCGGAGCAGGGAGCAGGGCTGAATCCTGGCTGCCTTAAACACTACCGTCATGTAACTTGGCTGGAGATAACTTCCAAACATGGGAGAAGTGACATTGCCTGCCTGCCTTACTTCAGGATCTTCCAGTTCTCTCAGGGTTGTGTTTCCTTTAGAAAAATCTAGATACATCAAGGTTGCAGAGGAGGCAGGTGCTGTAGTAACACTCAGCTCAGACGGGAGCAGGACAGAGCCCCCACCTTGGGTCAGTGCATCGAGGGGTGCAAAACCCTGTGCTGCCTGTTTGCGGAGAACAAGGACTTCAGCAAACAGCAGGGGGACCTGCCTGTTCTGTCTTTCATCTACCCAAAGGGTCTGTGGACCGTTTTGGCCTTAGCTCCCAATAAACAACTACTGGCCTGCCTGTAGGTATGAGTCTATGACTGAGACAATCCCATTCAGTACTTTGCCCTATAGTAGTGATACTGTTTCTTTTTCTTTATGAGCTCCCATGTTTTGTCTTATTCAGCACTGAGCCCTGTCTTCAGAGCAGTTAGGTGCTCACATCTGGTTCTGAGGAACATGAGAAAAGCCAAGACCCTCAGGCGACCACAGCCATGGCAAGGCAATGCAGGTTTTTGCTTTGGAAGGAGGAGACTACTTATCCAGAAGGTATCAAATTCAGAGCCAAAAGGAAACTGAAAGCCCTTTCAAGCCCCCTTCCAATCCTTGTCCGCCTCATCCATCCTCCTTGGCAGGCAAGCACTGGCAATATATCAGAGGTACCAGGTGACTTCTGCTTCACATGCACTGTTTTAGGCAGACACACGAGTAGGACATAGCAGGAATCCACGATTATTTCCCAGCTGTTTGTGACATGCTCACAATGGGAAATAAAAAGAGATTTTAAAATGCAGTAGCTGACCCATCTTGACTGTCATAGTTTCAAGCAGGACTTTGCATGTAGCCTGGCATGCTGAAAACCCGCAGCCCTGTGCCTGGGGCTGCCTGCGTGGGATCTGCTGAGGGTCTGGCTGCCACTGAGCTGTACAGAGGTGAGTGTCGGCTCCCTCCACTGTCACTTAAAAACCCATCTTGTGGCTGGTCCTGGCACAGCGGAGCACATCCCCAAGGCAGTGTGTCATCCCCTGCAGCCACTGGAGACTTTCAGGTGTCAAGAGAGGAGAGTCAGGTCACGAAGAAATTCATGATTTTGTCAGAGAGAACCAAGATGCCCAGCTCCAGAATATTTGGCCTAAACAATAATCTCCTCTCACATTCGGTAGTGAGCAAGCCCTGGTACACAACTGAGCTGTTTCATTTTCTCCCCATGGAGACAATGGCAGTACATTTTCTTGCTCTTTCTCTTTTCCTGTATCGCGTTCTGGGAGCAGGAAGTCAGCTGCAATTACAGCAGGTTGCTAGAAGCATTTTTGTGCCTTCAAAATTTACTTGTCAGCTCTTTCTTGCTGTTCAAATGAATGTGCCATATGAAGAAGGACTTTGGACATAAACTGCGCCTTTATACTCTAGCCACAGCTTCTATGTGGAGTTTTCAGAACCGATTTGTTTATATAAAAGCCAGTTCTGTTAGTGTCCTTTAAATAACATGAAAGAGGAGCAAGTAGTTCATGTTGCGTTTGTACACATGATGCCAGTCTCTCCCCAAGTAGCCACAGGGTGTGTGAATTCAGCTAATCAGACAATAAAGCAATGCGTGCCCTCGAAAGCAGATGTTTACACTGGGAAAAAAAAAAAAAAAAGCAAGTTCAGAAAAAAAGCAAGTGGAACAGCAACTTCCACAAACAAATAATACACACATCCACACATTCCCCGGGGCATGCTGTGATGTAAACTTCTCAGCAGCACTAGAGTTAATATTTATCGAGCTGTCTGTTCCCAAACGTCACCAGCCAGGCACAAGAGGGTTTAAGTGCAGTCAGGACTGAGACAGTTTTGACTCGCAGGGAAGCATCTCCGAGGCACACAGAGTGGAGACAGAGTCAGTGACTTAAGTTATACACTGGCTGCGGTGCCATCAAAAGCCTACGGACCCACCAGTGCTGTGTGGCAACTTTGGCACGGTCCCCAGACAGCCTTTCTGGAACAGAAGGAGTTTTTGAGACCTTTCTGCTCTAGGCCTTAGGCTTGCTCCTGCTGTATGCTCTGCTCAGAAAAATAAGTCTCTTCTTGAAGAGAGGAACCCTTGGTGTGGTCAGGAGGAGCACAGCAGACACGCTCCTCTCCCCCTTTCATCCTTATACAAGTAGGCTTTTCTGTAGGAATTTGCTGTCTGTAATTAGCTCCCCAAGGTGGCCAGGTATTTCACAGCTGTTTTTAGTCTGCGGGTTTCATTATGTCCGCTCTTCGCTGTAGAGCCTCAGGAGGCTGCAGGCAGCAGCGCCAGCAGCTTTGGTGGGGCTCAGCAGAGGTGGATGGTGTCCGTGCGGATGGGCACATTCATGTGGTGATCTCCTCAGCACAACGGGAGGGTGGCGCATGCCATGCTGTGAGCAGAGGAGCTGCCTGGAGCACATCCCAGCCTTCCGGCAGGTTCTGCAGGGTCAACCAAATGAGCTCCCTGGCTGGGATAGATGGACAGATGTGCTTTCATACAGGAACCAGCTCTGCTTTATGCAAACTTAAAAGGGAGCTGCTGGTGGGTTGGACACGAGGTAATGTGTTCATCCTTATCCAGAGCTGAAATGGAGATGCCCCAACCAGTTTGTGCCTAGCAGCAAGGTGAACTGCAGCTTCCAGAACAATGCCAATGGCTTGTGTCTTATGTAGACTTCTACCACCTGCATTTAAGAGATCAATGCTGCTCAGTTTTACACTTCAGTGAGCCCAAGAGTGAAGGTATATTAAATATGTGATCATTGCTAATAAAATCAATGATGCCACATTCAGCTAAAATATTCTAGGTCTTCTCTCCATTTTAAACTCTTCTCTACATCTGCAGGCTGAAAGAGCCCTGACTCCCTGAACAGAAATAAACCTAGAGATTTGAGCCTTTTTATGTCTAAAATCTAGCCTCTCCATTTTATCCTATATAATGCAAAATGTGAATATTTTTGAAATGGTAGCCTTGTGCTGACTTCTAGACTGCAATGACAGACAGAAGGTAGAAGGCTGCAACAGATAACTTGGGAACAAGTTATAATGGCTTCAGCATGTGTTAAGGCAAGATCACAAGGACTGGATAAGGTTACTACAGTCAGCCAAGTCCTGGAGGTGTGCTGGCTGGGCTGTGGTGCAAATCTTCCTCGGTAAGAAGTGTAGAATACACTGCCCAAACCCTATCTAGGCAAAATTTTTAGCACTGATATTTAAGCAGGAGTTGAGAGAATGACATTAAGAGCCAGAACTGGATTTAAAAAGTCTTCTTAAACATCTGCACTAAGGTTTGTGAGGTTTGGGGTGGTTTTTTTTTAAAAAAGCATTGTTGCTATGAAAAGTAAGAGCCAGACGAGGGCTGTGCAGGCAGGGAAAGGCAGCATGAAATGGCCAGCATAGGAGGCCATAAGGATCTGGGGATGGGCAGGGGAGAAAACCCCCATGCCTACACGTGGGCAGGAAGGCAGCAGGTCCCTGCGTCATTTAACATGAGAGCAGAGAGGCAGCCTAGTGCAGCCACATGCTGCCCATGCCACATGCTTTGGCTGTGAGCCATCGTGTGCTGGTAGGTGTCCAGGTGGCCCAGGTTACACTCGGAGCCCCCCAGGGCTGGGATAGCATGGGGCTCCTCACTGAGACCATAATAGCTTGGATGAGATCCAAAGAAGGGCAACGGAGCTGGTGCAGGGTCTGGAGCACAGGTCTGATGGGGAGCGGCTGAGGGAACTGGGGGGGCTTAGTCTGGAGAAGAGGAGGCTGAGGGGAGACCTCATCGCCCTCTACAGCTCCCTGAAAGGAGGGTGCAGAGAGCTGGGGATGAGTCTCTTGAGCCAAGGAACCAGTGCCAGAACAAGAGGGAATGGCCTCAAGTTGCACCAGGGCAGGGTCAGGCTGGCTCTGAGGAAGGATTTCTTTGCAGAAGGGGCTGTTGGGCGTTGGAATGGGCTGCCCAGGGCAGGGGGGGAGTCCCCATCCTTGGAGGGGTTGAAGAGTCGGGTTGACCCAGTGCTGAGGGATCTGGTGGAGTTGGGAACGGTCAGTGTGGGGTTCATGGTTGGACTGGAGGAGCTTCAAGGTGTTTTCCAACTGAGATGATTCTGTGATTCTGAGATGGTGCCACAGCAGTGCATGAACAATGCCAAGATCCTGCAGGGTTCTTTGCCTGGAGCCTGGGGAAAACATTCCTTTGCTGGCTGTATCCTTGGGTTTTGCTGGCTGTGTAGTTGTCTTGGAACCTTGTAATCAGTGGGGCTGCAATCACAGGATCTATGTGAAGGAGTCTGTCAATAAGGATCTGTGGCTTGTCATGCATGTACTGTGCAAAGGAGACCTATCATTTCAAGTTGGGCCCTAAGGCATGTATTTGACATTTCCCAGTCTCCGTTGCCATGTAGATGCACCAAGCTGACTTTGCTCTAAATTAAATTTCATGGATACGATTGTGCATGGCAAAGATTTACTTTATCACTCTCCCAAAATAACACACTTCAGGAAAAGAAACAGATAGGAGTTGTGAAGCCAAACATTGTGATGGCATGGTGAAAACGGCTGTTCCCTCCAGGAAGGTGTCAGCAGAGCAGTGTGATGCCTGGCCATCCCGGGGGATCACCGCATGGCCATGCATGCAGCACAGACTGTCTCCTGCACCCCCTTCCTCCTCCGTGTGGTTCCCAGGACAGACACGGTGAGATCAGAAAGATGTAACCCCCCCTCCAGATGAACTGGGGATGCAGGCAGCCATCCTGCCCAAAAGGGAGAGAGCAGTCTGATGCTTGGGGCCTGTGTGTCCAGCTGTCCTGGGCTGTCCCTGCCCACTGGCAATGGACACAGGATGACTCAGGGAAGGTCTTGGAAGTGCTGATGGTCTAGCAGGCAGCCAAGGCTCTGGGAGAGCAGGGTCTAAGCATGGGAAGCCAGAAAATATTCTCATTCTACTGCTATGATGGCAAGGATGGAGTTGAGAGCAGTGGAGGAGGCACCAAGTGGTCCTGTCGGGCTTGTAAGGGTGCAGTGATGCTCACATTACCTTCTTGTCATGGAGATCTTCACAATATGTAATTCAAGGTCTCTTTAAGTTTGATTAGAAACAGACACCCCAAACTTTGTGCTGAAACTTTGAGGCCATCTCCAGTTACAGGAAGTCTGGGCATATCCATATGCAGATGTATGCAATTTGTTTCACTTCAGCAGTTACCATGACTGTTTGGAGGTCAGGGAGCCTGTTCCTAGGGAATGAGCATTACTTTTTGGGATGCTCAGCTGAGGGCAGATGCACACCATCCCCTCCCTACGCTGCCATCCGTGCTCCCTGCCTCCTGCCCTCCCTCCCACTATTGCTGCCCCTCTCACAGAGACAGCTCATCCCTGCCAGTGCCCCCAGGGGTTGGAAGGAAAGGAATTATAGAATCATAGAATCATGACCCTGTGTCTGCTGCAGCGTGGGAGCATGCGAGCAGCATGGCTGTGACACCACCGAGGGCTCTGGGCTGGCAGCAGGTCGCTTGCTCTTCAGGGCTGATGGCTTGTGGTAGAGACAACTATTGCTGCTGAAAGCCCAGCTCCCAGCTGCAGTTTGAGCCATGCAGCCGAGGAAATTAGATGAGAGCCAGAGCTTTTGTGTGTGTGTGTGTGTGTGTGTGTGTGTGTGTAGACCCTTCCCCAGCTAGCTGAGCCGCTCGAGCAGATAAGAGACGGCAGAGGGGTTCCCAAGGAAAGGCCTCAGGTCTTGCGTTTGCTGCTGCTGGAGTTGCAGGGGACCTGGGAGTTAGGGAGGCAGCCAGCACAAAGGCACAGGGGAAAATGTACTGAGCTTCCTGACATTATAAATAATAAAAAAAAACAAACAAAGGAGGAAAAAATTTCCTGGCATACTTTTATTTATTTATTACTCTGACTCTATTGACTCATAGGCAATAGTCCACTGCTGCAGACTTTCTGGACTGTTTTATTATCATTAGTTTTGAAAGTAATAAATATCACAGCTGTATCTTATGACTTACCCAGGTTGTGAGGCAGGGCACTGTCCCAGCCCATTTTGGATGGGTCTGCCCACCTGCATCCCCTGGAAGCAGCGGATGGTGCAGCTGTGAAGAAGAGGAGGCAGGGTGGCGGTCACTGGCCTGGACACCAGTCCTGGCACCCAGGGAGCATACATCTTGGCAAAATGTTCCTAAGGATCAAAGCAAAGAGAGTTGAGATAGACACCATCAGAATTTGCTGAGCTGTACACGGAGCTCCTCAAAAGCCTGAGGGCACAGTATTAGAGAAAGCAATAAACCTGAAAACGCAGTGGGGTGGTAGTGGCAGATGATAGCTCCTGCACCTCCGCTGCCTTCATCCCAGGTCTGCCTTCCACTCCTCCCTACTAACTGGGCAATTTTTTTCTCAAATCCCTTTCACAGCTCATCCTCCCAAGCTTAAACCTGGGCCTTCCTTGTCCTCGCCCAAAGGTGACGTGTACATTTCATCTCCTCTTTACATCCCAGTGCAGTCTTTCAGCTGCAAAAATGAGAAATGGGAGAGGATATGTGTACCTCCTCACAAGCCCACTCATGGGCTTTTGGCTGCAAAGCCATGACAGAGCCATTCACAGAAGGGCTAAGCTGTAAATATACAGGGAATTAGGTGGGAGGGTGTTGTAACAAGCCATGAGCGCTGGAAAAAATGGGGATTTCCAAAGGCATGGGCTAAGATGCTTGAGCTGGCATTTATGACCCTGGATATGAAAGTGCTGGGGAAAAGGTCCCTGTGGGGACATCACTTGATGGTGGAGCTATTTCCCAGAAAAACTGATCCTGGACTGAGAACACTTAAAAATAGGCTAATGCGAAATTAAAAAAAAAAAAAAAAAAAAAAAAAAAAAAAAAAAAAAAAAAAGATTAGCCAGTTAGTATGATCACGGCTTGCTAAGGAGAGCATGGATAGGAAGTACCACTGCACCCTTTCCTTCCTGGACCTTCAGGAGCCTGGCAGAGTGGCTCAAGGTTAAACCCTGCAGTAGGGCTACTGTGCTTTTTTGTCCAAAGAGCCCAGCCAGAAACGTGAGTGGGTGTGACACTGGGCTGGGCAGTATATGCTGGGTGGGCCAGTCACTCACGCCAGTCCCTCTTTTTCTGGTCTGGGACAGCTTGCTGCACAAAGCAGTGGCAGCAGGCAAGTAAGAACCACGGCCACTTGCCACGGGTCCCCGCCAGGGTCCTGCTGGCATGGCAGCACACTTGTGAATGAAAGGGACACCATTGTCACTGGGGGGCAGGAGGTGGGCAGGAGAGAGCGCTTTGCCCGTGCCTGAGGATACATATGCCCGGTTACAGAAGCTCAAAGGTGGTTTTACTCACAGCTGCTCAGCCTTAGAGAGGAACCAGCTCACTGCAGTGGTTGAAATGTTCGCCTCCTGCTTCACCATACTGCTCTCGTGCATCATGGCCCATTAGTTATTAATTGCTCGGAGCAGTCAGGCAGGAACAGCCTCCCAGGATGCTGTCAGACTCCTCTCTCATTTTTCCTTGCCCTGTGCACAGGTTGGGGTGTTTCTGTAGGTGTCTCACACCAACCTTTTCTGTGGCACTAAGCGCCACTCATTTCCTCTTTGCCAAAAGCAGTGCAAGTCGCAGAAGGCTGTGGGGGTGACCGTGAGGGGTCAGTCAGGAACACCTCTGCTGACACACCACCATCGCCTGGGGATGCCCAAGCAGAAGACAGATCCCATCGAGCGCCATGCATGGCTGCGTGGTTTTCAACTGTGTGTTTTGTGCCTCTGGTTTCCTACCGCGTGTTATTCAGTAGAGGAGCAGAGATGGGCTGGTGACTGGGAACCATCGTCTGAGGCCTGGGTTTGGATGCCTCTGTCCTCTTTTGTGGCCAGGACCAAGGAATGCAGTGCTCTGTGGGGTTCAGTCCCACTGTGGGTGGTGGGATGGTGAAGGAGGGTCTTGCTGGGCATGTGAGCGTGTTGGATTCGTCCTGGAGTGGGACTGGGACGAGCTGGCAGAGCTCACCCCAACCTCTCATTCCCTGGCTGTGCTGGCATTTGCGGGCTGTGCCATAACAGCCACCTCCTCCCTTGAATACAGCCCAGCCAGGTGCCCATGCCACCCCTGAGCTGAGCTCCAGCACCTGCCGAGGCTGAGGGCAGCAGCTTTCCTGCACCCGGGGCAGCCCTCTGCCTCACCTCCCTCCTCTTCCTCTGCCCAGGGTGCTGTAGTCTCTCTGCCTGCATTTGGGGACCAGCTGCCATGGCTAGCTTGAATTGGTTGAAGCAATCAGTTAGTCAAAAGGTTTACATCTGTTTCCTTCCCTCTCACTCCCCCACTCCTGACCCTGTTCAAACCTGCCCTTCTGTCCCCACCCGAACAGGTAAGGAGAGCAGTTTGGGAGAGGCTGACTTGCAGCCGAGCTCTGACCCTTCGGGAATGGACAGCAGCTACCTCAGCGTGAAGGAGGCCGGGGTGAAAGTGCCCCAGGACCGAGCCAGCACGGACCTCCCCAGCCCCATGGACAAGGCCGACTCGGAGAGCAACAAGGGCAAAAAGCGGAGGAACCGCACCACCTTCACCAGTTACCAGCTGGAGGAGCTGGAGAAGGTCTTCCAGAAGACCCACTACCCAGATGTCTATGCCAGGGAGCAGCTAGCCATGAGGACAGACCTCACCGAGGCTCGTGTACAGGTAACAGAGGATGTGGGGCTGGGTGAGGGGTGGGTGAGCTGCAAACGAGCCCCCACTCTCTGGGGAATGAAACCACAAACGCTGCAAATTTGTTGTCCCTTGCTGTGCCACAGGCTGGCACACCTCTGCAGTGGGGATGGACGGGGAGGGATGCCCATGTCTGACACTAGTGTCAGCTCCTTTATTGGGGCCGGTGTCCCGAGCTTCAGTGTTCACAGAGACGCCTCTTCTCCTTGAACTAATGGGATGGCAGGCTAGTAAACCTCACTGTCACCCTAAACAAAGCTATTACAAAAAATACTTCCTTCAGGAGAGTCAGCAGGGGACACAGGTTCATTGATCTGAGTGGGAGCAAGGTTTCCCACAGTATGGGCTCTGTCTGGCAAGATGGGGCTGCAGAGGTGACAGGGTGTTCAGTACCAGTGAGTGTGAGGTGATAGAGGAGAGGCAGCCCTTGTCGCCTGCTCAGCTGAGTGGGTGCTGAGACTGCACAGAGCCTGGTGATCTGGAGCAAAAAGGTGCTCCCACCACCTCGAGAGGAGCAGGAGAGTCAAACAGCCGCACTGCGGTCGCACCCACGTGAACTGACCCACGTGAACTGGCTCCCCCAAACTAACCTGGGGGTCCAGCAGAGCCAAACTCTGCATTGAAGGAGTGACTGATTCTATGAGTGCTGCTCTCTCCTCTGAGTCAAGGTTAAACCGAGGGCCTAGCAGAGCTCAGATGCATGTGAAAAAGGAGCACCATCACTTGGAGCAGACATCTGCAGCTCATGCTTTGATGGCCATCAAAGGTTCCCCTGAAGCTTAGGCTCTCATTCTCCAGTCCAGCTAATCCCGTGACTTCCATCTGCAGGCATTTATCAGCTCACCACCCACAGAACCTGCATTACCATCAAGAATAGCTGGCCTGTGGGGACATCTGATTGTACCTCTTCTACCAGGAAGATTCCCAGGTGCCAGGCAGCCTGGCTTGCCCTCTGCTCTGACCTCTACAAGTAGTTGTTGCAAACAGTGGAAGCAGTCAGGCCTTGCCTAAATCCATTTTAGTCTGCACATTTACTTCCAGTTTCAACTGGCTGCAGGATTTTTCTTTTCTTGCCTAAGTTGGTTTGCAGGACTGGTGTGCTCTTCTTCCCCACAGTTTATTTCTCTTCAGGCCGGACATGGCTGAATTTCAGTAGAAAGGAGTGTGATTCCTGCTGGTCCCGCATGCGGTGTGCTGAGCACTGCAGGATGGGCAGGGGAAGGCAGCGCTGCAAATGTCAGCTCTTTCTTTCTGCCACTGGACGCAGCCCTTGATTTCCCAGGGCCACATCACAAATGCTGATGGGGTCTCCTGGAAAGCTGGTTACCAACTGCACAGCGCATGAAATCCCTTTCACTCCGGAATGAGAATGAGGTGCTGGAGGGCAGTGAGCTCCTCCTGCTCACCTCTGAGCCAGGGTGTGCAGCTAGCATGTCACAGCTAGTGCTCAGGGCCGGCTAGCAGAGCCAGGGCAGGCAAGGCAGATGCAAGACACAAATTGTGGGGCATATGCCCCACAACTTCAGCTTTGTTTTTTTTCCGCTGGGTAACACTGCAGCTGAGGGTAGAAGCACCTCCCCAGGCAGCTGGGAGGAAATCTGGCAGAGGGTAGGGGGTGGCCTGGGGGTTTCAGCCTGCCCTGAGATAAGCAGCCCGGCAGTCACCCACCATGAGCAGCCAAGAAGAGCCTCAGTCCTTGAAGAGAAGCCTGAGGGGAGACCTCCTGGCCCTCTACAGCTCCCTGACAGGAGGGTGCAGAGAGCTGGGGATGAGTCTCTTTAACCAAGTAACAAGCGCCAGGACAAGAGGGAATGGCCTCAAGCTGCACCAGGGCAGGGTTAGACTGGATATTAGGAAGCATTTCTCTGCAGAAGGGGTTGTTGGCGCTGGAATGGGCTGCTCAGGGCAGGGGGGGAGTCCCCATCCCTGGAGGGGTTGAAGAGTCGGGTTGACCCAGCGCTGAGGGATCTGGTGGAGTTGGGAACGGTCAGTGTGGGGTTCATGGTTGGACTGGAGGAGCTTCAAGGTCCATTCCAACCAAGAGGATTCTGTGATTCTGCATTTCACTCATGCATTTTGCTCACTCCCCCAGCCCTGCCAGGAAGGACCTCATCCCTTGGGCTGTGGGCTGGCACCTAGCACCCAGCCTTGTGATGCAGGGCTGCCATGCCACCAGTGGAAATACAGACTCTCTGGCACTGGAGAGCGAGAACCAAGCAGGCTCATGTCACAGTGCTCGGCACTGTGTGTGCTGGTTGGCAGGTCCAGGGGCACCCCCAGGGTGCCCAGGGAGCTGGAGCTGCTGGCTAGCGAGCTGCTCAGCCTCGGCACGGCGGTGGCAGTCTCTGGGAGGCGTGAGGACACAGCCTGGGGCAGCACAGGGCTCTTCACTGATGGCATGGGGCTGCGCTTCCCACGAGGGAGGCTTTTGGGGCCAGAGCCTCAGTGAATCAACCTAGTGCCTGTCTCCAGCTCTGGGTTGTGTTACAGCATGTTTAGGCTTGGCTTTGGCCTTCCCACCCCTCTGAGCAGCTCTGCTCTGCTGGGGCCTCCCCTTGCCAGCACTGCAGCACCGAGAGCCATCAGCTCACAGCTGAAAAGCGGGCATGGGTACAAGGTAGCAGCCCAGGAGACCGATGGTGAAGCAAATGTCTATTCCAAGGCCCAAGGGCCTAACAAGGGCCATGGCAGAGGGTGGAAATCATAAAAAAGCCACAAGCCCCTTACTTCTTTCCTCCTGCAAGCCAAACAGCCACTGTGCACCCGGACACCCTCCGCCAAGCTGGCAGGGGCTCTGGCTGCTCAGCAGTCCCTCTCCCAAGGAAGGTACAGCTCTCTAAGGGATGGCGAGTGTCCTGGGATGATTTCAGGGAGGCCAGCTCCAGCTGCCTGCAAGGCTGAGTGAAGCCAAGCGGAGCGGCAGGAAGGCGAGGCGCCCAGCCGGTTTGAGGTGTGATGCTCCCTCCCACGGCTGAGCCAGCTTTTGGCTGGAGGTCGTCCCCTCCGGCCAGGCCCGGCTCCCTGAGGAGCGCAACCAGCCGCCACGCTGCAGGCGGGAGCAGATGCGGAGCCCAGACAGGCAAGTGGCAGCTCTGGTTTTTTCCATCCCTTTCCCAAGCTCACGCTTCATTAGTGAAATAGCTGCTGGAGATCTCGGTGCCTGGAGAAGAGCTCATGCCAGCAGCGGGCATGGGGCGGGCCACGCTGTCTGTGGAGCAGTGGCATCCCACAGCCTGGCCCCTCTCCTGCTCCATGGCTCTGCTTGGTTTCCAGCTGTCGGTGCTGGAATGTCCGACAATGTCAAAGTCCCCCTGCGATGCAACACAACGTTTTCCCCATCTGTCCCCCACAACCTGGCCCCTTGTTGCCAAGTTAAACTACTGCATGGCCCCGTTTTCCAAAGTGGGATCCACATGTAAGCCCTGTGCAGAGACAGGAACCACCCAGCCAGCAAGAGGCTGCTAGGGCTCCGAAACAAACCTGCAAGGTGATGCTTTCATGTAGGTCCTACACAGAGTTCGTATCCCATTCCTTTCTCCTCCTCTTCCAGGTCTGGGGCTGCAGAGCCCCAGAAAGAGCTCCTGCTCCATACCAGCAACTGCCTGAGCCCACCCAGGGCTGCGGCAGATGTCTGAGGCGGTGGCACTAGAGAAACATGGTAGAGACACACGTGTGTTATTCACACATGGCTCCCTCCCCTTTCATGCACACACACACACACACACCCAACCCAAGTCCACGCCAGCGTCGCTCCGGCTGCTCATGTCCCTCGGGCTGTGAGTATCTCTGCCTCCTGGCCTGCCCTGTGGCAGAGAGGAAAGAGATGGGGCTGGAAGGAGACTTCACAGCCAGGGAATATAACCCCTCAGCCAGCCCCCCTCAGAGCCAGCCTTATGATTGCTGAGACCGTTAATGAAATGTTTTCAGCGGTGACCCTGTGATGAGGCGGGGGCTTGAAAGTGAGAGGGAAATGTCAAACTCCGCTGTAGCAAAATCACCGCCTTGGAAAGAAAAGAAAAGAAAAAAAAGCAAAGCAAAGCAAGAAGTAATATATCTTGATCCCTTTTCCCCCATAAAACCCTGGGAGGCTGGTGGAAGGAGCGGAAAGACTGAGCTAAGCCTGCAGGAAATTAAACATGAAATGAAAACAAGCTCGAGTTATTCAATTCTCTCATCCCAGGCTCCAATTTCCCATTCCAGGCCACTGATAAAATGGTGTCCAGTTTCAGTGCACAAGGATGAATTCTGGCTCTGTTCTTGCAGGCTGGAAAGCAAAGGACTGGTGGCCATCTCTGGGAAGAGGGGAGACAGCCTGGCCTTTCGCAAAGGGATGGGGTCCTGGAGACAGACAGACAGACAGACAGACAGACAGACAGACAGAGGGAGGGAGGAGGGCAGCAGGGCCAGAGGACAGGGATGGGGAGAATGGCTGCTGCGAGGCTGCCAGGGGAGAGCCGGAGCACAAGAGGCTTGAACGCAGCAGGCAGCTCTCATCTGCATCGGGGCAGCGATGCTGCTGGCGGGGTTTGAGCACAGGGCGTGGGGCACTGGGCTGGATCTGGCCCCGTGGCTGCCACTGGCCCACCACCACACATGCAGAGGCCAACCTCACCCTGCACCACTGCACCAGGGCAGGTAAGAAGGAGGGGAAAAAAAATCACCTTTTCCTTAACTTGGAGGAAAGACAAACTCAGCAATGCATTTCCCAACTATCCAGCCGTGGCCAGAGGGGCGTGGTTGAGGACCCAGCTCAGCCCACCCACCTGTGCCCCGTGCAGGGCACCTGGGGCTTGGTGGCAGGGGCAGACCAGCAGCACCAGCTGGGTGCCAGGGTAGCGGCCACAGCGAGCAGGAGCCTCCTGCCTTCTTTGTCTCAGGCTGTCCCCAGCCTCTCCACCCCCCGCAGCACGTCAGTTGTGTATGCATATGGATTTAGGTACCAGCATATGGCTGAATGTTTATGGAGACATGAAACATTTTCTGTTCTGTAGATTTTTATAGGGCTGATTTGGTACGTCAGGGCTTATCAAAGCACTGTCTGCAGGAGTCAGATATATGACATTACCTTACACTCCCACTCTAATTGTTAACACTGAGATGCAGCCCACAGCAACTGCTTATCCCTGCACGAAGTACCCTGTCCTGACCCCAGAGGACACGCTGCACCGAGTGCTGCAGCCTCCACTGTCACATCCCCATCCCGTAGCAGCCTCTCTTGACAAAAGGTGACAGACAATGAAAGGAAAATGAGCTTTTGTTGGGTTTTTAATTTGCTTTTTTAAAAGCAGGTGTCTTCTAAGATTGAGGAAATACTTAGGATTAGTTGTTTTTCTGCTGACGTCTTTGCATTACGCATTGCCTCGCCTGCCCTGCTTTCCCTGGAGCACTGTGGAGGTCTGGAGAAACCCGACTGCAAGGTACCAAGCAGCCTAAAAGGACTTGGAACGGAGGAGAAAGGAGAACTTCAAAAAGTGGTCCAAACTTTGTCACAAGTATTTTGGAGCAGTGGCTCTCTGCCAGCCCTTGGAGTACCTCCAGCATGCCGAGCACCAGCACTTGAACTGAAGACACTTCTTTTTCAGCCTAATGTGATAGTTTGCCACAGCCTCCTGGCCCACCAGCTGAGCAGGGACTGCAATTCAGGAACTGCCAGTTTAAACCATTTTGCTCTGCCAGCACCAGTTCAATCAGCCTAAATGAGGAGCAGCAGAACAAAACCCTGCACTGTGGAGACCCCGCTCCGCCTCAGCCAGCCCCAGGAAACCTCCCTGCAGCTCTGGTGCTGTGCTGGGGAAGCCAAGCGCACAGACCCCGCGCTGATGGCTTCGGAGGTCACGCTGCGGGGTGGGATGCTCAGGCAAGCTGCCCTGTGTGGCCGCGCAGGTGTGCGGGCAGGCCAGCCGGTGCCTTCGGCGGGCAGCGGGACAGCCGCATATGCCTGGCATATGTTTGCCCTGGCCTCATGCACAGCCAGCGCTCTGCTCCCTACCTGCTCTGCACCCCTCTGTGCACAGCGGGGCCTCCTCCGCCTGAGGAGGAACCGGGTCACCACCGCTAACTTTGAATCTGTAGATCAAAGCGGCATGATCTGGGCCAGCCCTGGGACTGGCCTGCAGCTGGGCTGGAGCGCCTGTGCCAAGAAGAGGTAGAAGAAAAACAGACAGATGCCTGGGGCATCAAACCTGCTCCAGTAGGACACTCTTCATGTGCAGCATGAGCTCAGCTGGGATAACGTTAAGACCTTTCTGCTGGCTCTTTTTGCACCTGCTGAAAATCCTCACAGGGTTTTTGATTCGGGGTGGGGGGTTAATACCAGGTTGCTGCTTTGGGTATGTCTAGTCGGGTTGGCTTGTGAATGGCTCGGTGGCGCTGCCATGGGCACTAACCCCCACACCATCCCCAGCCCACACGGGGAGGAGGGGCCTGGGCAGGCCACAGCACACGGCTGGACCCTCAGCTGCCCACACGCACCACGGGGCTGGCGGCGGTGGGGAGCTGCGAGAGAACAGCATGAGGCTGCCGCCATGGCAGGGAGGGGCAAACTCAACCAGGAGAGCCTGAAACAACTCTTCCAGCACAAGCAAGAAGGTCAGCTCAGACCAGAAACCACAGACCCTCGGGCCTGTCTCTCGCTGGAGCAGTTCCTAGCTTTGCTGATGCAGGCTGCAAATGCCACCACTCTCCTGCCCTCCCCAAAAGCCGGCCCGCTGCCCCACCCTGTGCCCAGTGCCTGGCTCACCCCCCTGTCCTCCAAAGATGTGAGCTTCCCACCTGACATCTGGTTTCTCCAGCCGCCTGCCAAGCAGTGGATCTGCCCCACGGCCAGGCACAGGCAGGGCCAAGCTGTCGGTTAGCGATGTCCCCCCCCTCCGCAAGTCACCGTGTAAAACTCGAAGCAGAAGCGAGCGGCTCTAGGACTGCTCCTTTCATGCACTGGCGTGACCTGCACAACCCAGCCCCTGGTGATCGCCTGCATCTCTCAGTGCCTTCAAAGCGGCTCTTGATTGATGTGTTTCCCTGACTCACAAGCTTCAAGAGGCTTTGAAGACACTGGGCCAGGCTCTGATCTCTCTTAGGCTGATGCAAATCAGGAACAGTGGTGCTGACAACAGTGCAATAATCCACACTGATGTCAAGCCAGTAAAAATAAGAGCAGAAACAGAGTTTTGGTCTTTCCTCTGCCTTGAAGGCATCTGAGCAGCACTGTGAAGCAGAGCTGCAAACAAAACGTGGTGTAAAGCAAAGGGCACGCAACGCCGTAGAAGGGCACTTGTCCTTTCCTGCAGCTAAGGAGGGAAGGGGTGTTATGCTTTTTTTTTTTTTTTTTCACAGTTAAGAAAAATAAGACTGAGTGTTCATTGAGAATTGCAAGCTCTCAGCCAGTGGCATTGTCACAGCCAGGATTAGGCCCGGGGAAAGCCCCAGCACTGCTGGTTTCAGCCTGGCAGCAGCACATGGGGATGTATTCACACTTCTCGTCCAAGCCTGTCCAACAGCATGAGAGCTATGGGCAGCACCCGGGTAACACTGACTTAGGGGTGTGAGGAAGATGGGCAGCCCAGGGCAAACCAGGCTGTGACCATCCCCAGACAGGCAGGACACCGAACAATGGGCAGCACCTTTTGCCTGGGGTGGTCCCAGTGTGGGAGTGCAGGCTGGCCCCAAACCTCCAAGGGATGCAGGGCAGGATGCTGCTCCCCCTCAGGGCTTGTGTTCGGAGCCAGTGGGCTCCCTGGGGCTGCAGGGCTCCCAGCCACAGCCAGCAGCTCTCCTTTTGTTCACAGCTCCCCTGTCGCCCTCTCCCCAGGTGTGGTTTCAGAACCGGCGAGCGAAATGGCGCAAACGGGAGCGGTTCGGTCAGATGCAGCAGGTCCGGACCCATTTCTCCACCGCCTACGAGCTGCCCCTGCTCACCCGTGCTGAGAACTACGCCCAGGTGAGTGCATCCTCCCCTCCTGGTCTGACGGTTCCAGTGGCTGCTGGACACACCGCCTCTGCTCCCAGTCCCCCCAAGTGATGCTTCGCTTTTCAGGTTCATCCTCCTCCCCTCAGGAAGACTGTAAAAGTGCCGGGGCTGGGGCTATATGGCCAAGCACTGAAGGGCCAGGAGTTATTAAGCTGGGTGTCCTGCCTGGCTCCCTCATGCACACTGGCCTGAAGCAGCCATCTGAAAAGCAGGCACCAACCCCAGCCCTGAGTGACACTGTGCAGCCACCCTTTGGGCACAGCTCACCCTGATCACGTTCTGCTGTCCTTCTCCCATCATGTGTGCTGCTACCCACTAACTTCCTCGTGGTTTGGAAGAGGTCCAAAAGGCTATTTCATGCCTAAAACCCAGCAGTTCCCAGAAAGGCTCCCTGTTGCCATGCCTGGGTTTCCATGTCCCTTCTTTAGGCAGTTGGACAAAAGGTTTTTTTTCCCTTGGCAAATTCCCACAGAAGTCTCCCAGCCCTGGGCTGCGGTGCCCACAGCGTACTCAGTGACGTCTAGGGATGCTTCCCAAGGGACTCGTGGGTTTCTGCTCCAAAGGAAGGGTGGGATCAGCCTTGTTGGGATATCTGGGGCTGCTCCTGGGGCCTGTGGAAACCATTCCTGCCCAGGCCCAGGAGGCAGGTGACACAGCCGCCTCCCTGCCTTAGCTTTCTCTCCTGGGAAACCTGTTACCACAGTAGCCTCCTAAGCTTTGGGCCACCCCCCGTTTCACAACACTGCCTTCAGACCATGCCAGGGCAGACAAGAGTTCATTAGCTGGAGGGCTGGGCTCTGCCCCCACAAAGCGCTCCCTCCGCCCTGCCGATTCCTTTTCCCGCCACCCAGAATTTGCTTGAGGGTGCAGTTCTGCAGGCATGATGCTCTGAACCCGACTTGTCCTCACAGATCGGCTGGGAGCCCTCCCCGCCCTGACGCCCCGGCTGTCAGCCACCTCCCCAGCCAGCGCTGCACCAAAGCTCCCCCGCAGCCAAGTCAAGAGTGTTTGACCTCTCTCCTGCTTGGCGTCTCCCCCGAACTGAACAAGGAGCCCTTATGAAACAGCTGAGAGATGCCAAAGCAGCTTTTCAAGCAGAGGACACTCTCAGCAGCCTTTTCAGCGCTCCCTCCTCTTGCCTTTGTAATTTATACTGCTCCCTTCTCTCCCAGCCCTACAGATCAAAAAAACGCAAAATTTGCGAAGGTAAGAGATCAGAGAGGGCCCAAGGGTGAGCGGTGCAGCAGGGCACTGGGGTGAAGGGCCCTTTGCTCTCACTCCAGCTAGCTACTTGCCTTCTCCCTGCTTTTGTCCTGGGTGCTCCTGTCCCCACTGCCACCAGCAGATGCTGAGCCCCCCTGCTCTTCTGCAATATCATGCCATGAGCGACGCTGTAGGAGCCCAGATGGCCCCGCAGGGCTCTGCTCTGCAGCAGGGTGGGTGATGCTTCCTCAATGGGCAACGAGGGGCAGGGAATCTGACTGCGTTGGGGGCTGTCAGCAGTTCAGCTCCGACAGGCATGTCTGAGCGGCATGAAAAAGCCCCAAGCTGGGGCAGGAGGGCAGTTCAGCAGTCTCGCAGCATCCCGTTCTGCCTGTTCCCTCTGGAGTGGGTAGGCCCATGGAAACACTGCGGATAACACTGGGTTTTCTGTGCTGATCCCTGCTCCAGAAAGTGCTCATGGTGCAAAAAAAAAAAAAAATTGGCTGGGAGAGGGAACTGAGAGTCACTGTGGCAGAGAAGGGGCTCTGCTCCCCTATGAGTTAGTCTCCCGCACCCCCTGCCCTTGTGTGGGCTGGCATACAGATTTGGGAAGGGAGCTGCTGGCTCTGGGGGTTTCAGTGGGTCCCATTGTTGGCGGGGGCCAAAATGCCCCACCCCGTCACACCGGCTGCCCCTGGCGCAGCAGGGCCGGGGCTGAACACGCTGTATCCCCCCCCAAGGCCAGCCACCTGCTGCGTCCTGCGCAGGGCAGCCCTGACATTTCTCTTCCCACCCCCAGATTCAGAACCCCTCCTGGATTGGCAACAACGGAGCCGCCTCTCCCGTGCCCGCCTGCGTCGTCCCCTGCGAGACGGTGCCCTCCTGCATGTCCCCCCATGCTCATCCCCACGCAGCTGGCGGCGTCTCCGAGTTCCTCGGTGTCTCCGGCCCCGGCAGCCACGTGGGACAGACTCACATGGGCGGCCTCTTCGGCACGGCTGGCATGAGCCCCGGCCTCAATGGCTACGAGCTGAACAGCGAGCCGGACCGCAAGACCTCCAGCATCGCTGCCCTGAGGATGAAAGCGAAGGAGCACAGCGCCGCGATCTCCTGGGCGACATGACAGGGTTGCAGCCCAGCGCCCACGCGACACGGAGAGAGCACATGGGGACAGCCGAATAAATCCATCCGCTTGGACTCCAGACAGCAGTTGCCTCCTCGGGGATCTGAATGCAGCACTTTTAGCTACCCTAGGCATATAAAGTACATATGTTAACGTAAGTGGAGTGTTTCCAGCATGAACGTGGCAGCTCCCAGCTTCCTGGGATCAGGCAGGGAGAGGGTGGCTGTGGAGCAGCACCTTTTCCAGTGAGAGCTGGGTTGGGATGCATCCCCTCTCACCACCACCTCCCCAATAACCTGGGCATTTTTTCTACCCCGCTCCTTTTTCTGACACCAGATCTGCCTTTCCAAAGAGCAAGAGCCCGCTGGCATTGCAGTGGTTTCTCCCATCCCACCACCCCCCATACACGCACACACATACGTCTTCCTCTCCGTTGCTCAGATCTGTTCTGCCCCGGGCAGGGGACTGGATGGGGACTCTGGCACCAGCAAAGAGGCACCTCTCAGGCTGCTCCCATCCTCTTAGCGGGAGCCACAACTTCCCACAGCTGAGTGGGGAACAAGGCTAGGGAGATACCCGAGGCCAGAAAGAAGGCAACATTAGCCCACCTCCTTCCACCCTGCTTCCTCTCCATCTTGCAGTCGGAGATGAAGCACAGAGCCGTAGAGGCCTGTGAAGGGGATGCCTCTCTTCCCAACGTGGCATGGTGCTACCACGCTGGGAGTCTCTGCCAGCCCTCTGGTCACCCAGCTGGAGATGCACCCCGGCAGACGTTCGCTACCCAGCACGGCTCGCTGCCCCCTGGAGTGCCTGGGCTTTGCTTCACCGCGGTCATGGTTGATGTTGAGGCTCATGTGTGTGGTGGGGCAGCAAAGCATTTCCCCTATGTTGGGAATTACTACCCTCAATATAGAGGCAGCACCTATGGGAGGGGAGTATAGCTGCTGTGTAAATCCACAGGTCCCCAAGGAGACTGCTCTGAGAAACAGCCCAAGCACTAACACGCAGCCACGGCTGTGTGAGGCCACTGAGTTCCTCACACGCCTTGTCCTGGGGTCAGATCCATGCAGTGACAGCCCCTCCCGGCAGCCCTGCGGCCCCAGGGCCCTGCTGCACACAGCTGCTGTGGGCATCTCGGCCTGGGGATGGCCCGGGGAGCAGGTGGGGAAGGGACCTGAGTCTGGAGGAGGCAACACTGCCCTATCTCCAGCCACCTCAGATCCTCTTCACCTTGCACAGAGGGAGCAGGAGACACCAGAACTTGCCTGGTTTGCCTGAGCCAATGTGCCTCCTTGCTTTTCCCTCCCAGTGCTCTTCCCTGCACAGTGCTAACTGTTAAGACCTCCTTTGCAAGGCTAAAATCTTTTACAAGCTTTTCAGTGATCTCACAGTGCTAGGAATAATTTTGGAACATCCTTTTACCCCACTGAACTATCACCGAGTAGAAGCTGAAGGTCAGCTGAGCACTATCACCCACACCGTGCAGCTATGCAGGCTGAGCTTGAGCTGGGGCAGCCATCTCCAAGATTCACAAGGGAACTCCACGATTTTACTCCCATAAAAATTTGCGTGTCACCCTACCCTTCTCCCTCATGCTCAGTGTTAGGGGATCTTGTAGTTCAAGGTCCAGGAATATTTAGGGGTCTTGGAAAAGGCTCCAAATAAGCTACAACCAAATGTCAGGTTTCAGGTTAACAAGATAGCCAAGTATTTCTATAGTGCCTAGACTGCCATACACGACCTAAACGAGACACCGTTGCTCAGTTCAATGTAATACATATTTATTGGATTAAGGAAAGACCAGCAGTACTGTCTCTTTCCTCAGAAATGCTAAGATCTGCCTTCCTTGCTACTCACAGGGAACCAGCACGCATTTAACACCACCAGGTGTACGACCAAGGCCTCTCCCATCACAAGTAGCCAAGACTTAGGTCCCAGCTTAAACATTCAGCTGAGCCATTGGGCTTGATGGCTTAGGTGCTAAAAGCAATGCTGAGCACTGAACCAGACACCATCATGCTGACAAGTCGGAGGTGTATGTCACCCCCACCAGGCACCCCAGAAGCCACTGAGGGTCCCAAGCCACCCAGGGACCAGGGGCAGGAGGTGGTTTCTCCGGCAGATTTTGTGCAGGCGGCAGAGCACAGTGTCGAGAGCCTTTTCCCAGGTAGGCTGGGGAGCGTGACGCTTCCCAGGGTCAGCGAGCAACCCCGTGAAGGGCTGAGGCAAGCCAGCAGCAGGCAGAGCCCAGTGGGGTGGTCGGGACGGGTCCTGCATGGCCTGCAGGTACCAAAGGCAGCTCCAACAGTGCTGCAGCCATTCAAGAGCTTAGCTGCATTCCCAACTGAAGCTAAAGGGTAGCTTTTCCTCACGGACTTCCACGGGGCCAGGATTTCAACCGAGCTGTTTAACAGCCCAGAGGATTAAGTGCTGTATCCCCCATCTTGTTAGAGAGGAGCATCTCCTGGCAGCAGACTTGGCATTTACAGAGGCTTGTCCCTCGCTTTCCCTCACCTTAAAATCCACGTGCAAAGCACATGTTGGACTCACTCAATCTATTTTAAACGCCACTGCGTGTGCCTGGCCCTGGGCCTGCCTAGAAGCATCATGACGCGAGGTGGGGGGATGCTGTTCCCTACAGCCCCTTTGCCACAGGGCTGCCCTCCCAGCCCCTGCAGCCAGCAGCCCCGCTCGTCGCTGGGCTCTGCCTCCCCTCACTGGGTGCTGCCCCAGGGAGCACCCGCACCCATGGGTCACGCTGGAAGGCGCTCCCCTCAGAAGCCTCCCAAAGCAGTTATTCAGGCAGATTTAAGCTATGTGCATCTGTATTTACACACGTCTTTTTAATTAATTTAAAAGGGTTTTTAAAACTAGCTGTTAAATTAACAGGAAAACTGTATAAATATATATATATACTTTTATATATATATATATGTATCTTAATCTAGCCAACCTGCGGCTACTGCATTTCTTAAGGGTCACAGGGTCAGTGCTGTTCTTGCAATCTCAAATTACCATGATGATGCCTTTTTTAATTATTATTATTATTTTAATACCTTTCAACTCTATTTATGACTTTCTTCTCTATTTATTTCTTATTTAGTACTTTACTCCTGTCCATACATTGAGTTGCAATTCCCTGGCTTGGACTTGCCTTTGAAGCTGTGAGCTTCATCCCCGGCCACCACCAAAATGTCTCACAAGTCCCAGTCGCCCTGACACCAGCCATGCCCTGTGGTGGCATCCCCTGTGGGCGCAGCACCCACGGCACCCAGCTAGCTGGGCTCACCCAGCTGCCCTCTCCAGCCTCATGGAGGTAGCAAAATGTTCTCCTGAGCAGTCCTGGCCTTGGCTGAGCAGCAGGCACCCTACAAGGAGGCTGTCCTATGCTGCCTGTCGTTAGAAACACCAGAGACATCCCGGAGCATTGAGACGAGGAGGATATAAATAGTGAAAGAGACACAGGTTTCCAGCACTGGCTTAAAAGCAGTTGGGTACCACTCGCTGCTGAGTACTCAGAGGCACTTCTTGCCTACAAGCGGTAGTTAGTGCTTTGGTAGCAACTGCAAACCAGTGGTGAGCCAAGCTTGAGTTTGCTGGGCCCTGCAGGGCTGAAACTCTTAAGAGCTCTCAAGTGTCTGAACAAGCTCATGGAGAGGAGCGAGACAAGGGCCAGGTCAGCCCCTCCGGCACATCGCCCACAGCCAGCCTGCCCATGCTCCTGGCAAGCTCTCCAGCCAGCAGCCTCCTCTTGAATAGGCTACTCAGTTTGGGGCTCGCTGCCCCAGCACCTAGAGCACAAGGGGAAGAGACCCGAAACAGCAACGTGAAGGAGAACCAGCCTCCCTCTCCTCTAGAGCCCACGGCAGTGTGTGAATGAGTGCACATCCATTCCCTGCTGGAGCGCTCCTGGCCCGAGCTGTGAGTGTGGGCAGGGTGTTTGGGGAAGGCCACGTGTAGTGACAGACCCACGCGAGGTCGCAGAGATGTGGCACACGTGGTTTTACCTGCGCTCGGGACACAGCGCCGACCGGGACAGGCGTACCCGGTGTGCTGCCCAGGCGGGGCCGCCGGCTGGGTTTCTCCGGTGGTGGAGGTGTTTTGGGGCGGGGAGGGGCATTTCCCTGATTCCCAGAGTACACCCAGACCAGGCAGCACGTTGTAAAACACTCTCCAAACAAACAAAGGCAAAAAAAGGTAGTTTCCTGGAAAAGGTCTGAAAAATAATCAAGCAGAGGCAGAGCCCCGTGTTTATTTTGCTGCTCTGACTGACACAGCAAAAAGCAAACAGAGCGAAGGAGAAATTAAACCCAAATGGGAATGGGGGCAGAATTGGATGGAAAGTCATTCAGCCCTTTGCAGCTTCCCAAAGGGAGCTGGGAAGAGGCGACGGAGTGGCCTTGCACCCCCTTAACTCTTTGCTGGTAACACGGTTCCCCACTCCCCCCACATAGCTAGGTAGGTAGGTAGAGCTAGGACTTTTATACTACTGATTTTGAAGGACAGTTTTCAATGTATAATAATATATCGGTTTAGGTGTGCAGTGTTTGAAAGAGACTGGGAGAAAGAAAGAAAACAAACCTCAATCAATATTATTGTTTTTTTGTTGTAAAATATTGTAACCTTGTATAAACGCAACCTTTTTTTTTTTTTTTTTTTTTCTTTAGCTTAACAGCCTGGGGTAGAACATATTAAAAAAAAATTAAAAAGTTTTTTAAAAGTTCAGGAAAAAAAGAATAAAAAAAATCATTTAAAATGTTGCCATGTGAGGTTTGTGCGATGCAATGTTATTGCCTATGCAGCCATGTATTACCAGTTCATTACAGTGGAATATTAAAAAAGAACAAACAGTCTTGCAGCTTGATTCCTTTTAACTTCTTCTGAAGTTATTGCACTTGCAGCTTTTTTTTTTTTTTCCCTCTTTTTGGGGGGGTAGGGGTGGGTAGGGCTGGAATTTTTGGGCCCCAATTTTTATTTTTCCAGTTTTTGCAAGGAGTGGCATCACTGGGAAGGACCCTGTTTCCCAGCCACCCTGGCTGAGGGGGCACAAACACTGTTGTTGTTGTTTTGGTTTGCAATAAACTCCTTCTCTTCTCTCCTCTCAACTGCAATCTGGCTGGTTTGTTCCTGACTCATGACAGATGAAATGTGATCAGAGGGGCCTCCAAAATCTCACGTTAATTGAAGTTGGCAAAAAATACTAACAGTGCCCTTTTGAACTGCTGACGCAGTGCAGAATGGATTAGCCGGGGGTAGATTAACAACAGGTGGCAGCTCACGGGCCGCTGCCTCTCCCGGTACAAAGGAGATGGTTAACAGCCAGCAGCCAGGCGCGGGAACATCCTGCCAGCCAGCCCCCAGCTAACCAGGGCCTCTCTGCCTCCAAGTGTGCCACTAGGCATCGACTAGGCACGGCCATTGTCTGGCATGGCCACTGGCCACAAGGAAGAGAGGAGGATGGAGCCACCCGGCTCCCCATGCCATGGCACCGCTCCTTTGACACAGCACAGTCACGCTCAGGGCACGGCAGCACGAGGTCTCCTGAAGTCCCAAGAGCAGCCACCCGGGGCTGACAGTGGGGGGACCTTCCCCCCAAAAAGCGCTCCTTTCGCCCATGCCTCTAAGCCTCACCCACCCTCTCTTTGGCCATGGCTCCGCCGGGTGCCCGGGGGGGAGCAGCCAGACGCTGTTCACCAGGGGATGGGGCAGAACGGGCCCTCCAGGCTTCAGTTCTCCCTGCTGCGAGGAGAAGGGCTTGTCTCAGGCCCACGGGGTCCCAGGGCACAGCTCTTGCCCCATCTCAACATGGGGAAAATTTGGCTCTGGGAGGGCCCTTTCTGCTGCTTTCAATCTGTGAATAAACTCAGCTGTGAGCCCGTTTCCTTCAGACTCTACAGACCCACCAGCATGAGCACAAGGGAAGAGCTCAAGGCCCTGTACTGAGGTGCTGGGTGAATGGGAAAGTGCCATCCCTTCATGTCAAGGCAGAGCTGAGAAGGTGCCCAGCAGCTGTCAACAACCCGCCAAGACCCACAGTGCCTCTGGCCTTTCCATCAGTTGGCTGGGAGCATCAGCTCGGTTCAGATGGAGCGTGGCTGTTTTCCATCTCACAAAGAAATGGATAATGCAGGTGCTGTTGCAAGCTTATCCATTCCTCTCACTTGTAGGAGAAAAATTCCTTCTCTCCCCAAGCACTCAAAGCCAGAATCTCCAGATGTTGGCAGAGTTCAGACTGTTGAGAGCCTAAAGCCAGTTTCAGTAACATCCTGGCTGTATGGGTTTACATCAGAAATCGCTCCTAGCCTGAACATTGCCAAAGAGCTAAAAAATCTATAAACTCCCAATAGTGGCAGGGCCCAGATTAGAAATGTGCATTCTTCTCTTGAAGCTGCACTTTCCTACTGGCATTACAGGAGTTGTTTAAAACACATGGAAAAATTTCTCTCCAGGAGATGTGGCTACAGCACCTAGGTTAACACGTTCCTTCTCTGTTGGAGAATACAACTTTGAGGCAGGGCAAAGTTCGGGCAGTTTTAATGAAAAACAATTTTTTCTTCCTGTAAACTAAACAGATTTGTCTTTTTTCTTCCTCTTTTTTAAAAGCAGGTTATTAACCTTTAAGCAGATGGATGTACAATGATCTTCTCATTGGCAGGGAAGGTAACAGCCACGCAAGGTGCATCTACTTATGGCCAGCTGGAGCCCACATGTAAAGGTGTTGCATTTAATCTGAGACAAACAAGTGTTTATTATTTGTGAAAGGATCTTCCACTTTCTCTTGCTTTTCAGTTCGTAACTTACTCACAGGGCAAAGACAGATGCTCCGAGTTAGCAATCTGCTCCCTTTGCTGTAGCCTTGCTGAATTCCTGGATCTCATTTTACGGTCCTTTCTGCTTCGAACCTTTTCGTCTGCCTCCTAGTATGAAGCGTGGCAAAGGGGGCATTGTTCCACCAGCCCTCTGTCGCAGGCATCCAGCACTAACTGTGCCTAGCACCCGGCTGAGACCTGGCCCTCCCTTTGACAGAAAGGTTTTGTAAAAGAAGGACCAGTAAGTTTTCAAGCAGCCAGACCACCAGGTGAGAAATGGTGTTTTTCTTGAGTGTAGGGCTACACAGACATGCAGCAGTGAACATAAAGCATTCGGCCTGAAAACCTCAGATATTTTTCCAAGGCTTATCTACTGGATAAGCACGAGGTGTTCACACTGGGCAGGTAGATATCCCCACCCCAAGTGGCACTTTTCAGTCAGTCCCAAGCTCTGGCTTTTAGTTTTACAAGTTCCCACCGCAGCACAGAATGGGGGCCAGGAGTATAAGAGATGAGCTTCATCCTTAAAAGCACAGGGTGTAGCAGCAACCACGTCTCACCTTATGTGGGTCTGGATATATCAAGTTCTTCACACCTTAGTTGGCTTTGTTGGTCCAGCTTTCACCTTTTTCAAGTTCCCTGCCAACTAAAATTTAGGTTAAAAATCCAGTAGATGTGCCTTAATAATTAAGCTGGCATTTTCTTTTTCTCACAACTCTGTAGAAATAGTCACAACATGGATTGTTTCTCTTTATAGACACCTGAATCCTCCCCTTGCCCACCTTATCTGTTGTCTTCCCCCCTGCATACAGCCTCGTACTGAGCACTGATTCAAGTTCACAGACCTAATGAAATCATGACCAGGTTGCATTGATCTCAGTCCACAATCACTGCAGAGTTGTCAGGCTTGTCTGGTGCGGGAGAACTTCCTATTCATGCTAGCAAACAGGCATTCAGAATGAGTAAAGGAAATTTGAAGGAGAATTACTGGATCCTTTTCCAGACAAATGAAGACAGCAAACAGGCAGCCTTGCAGGGAGAACCTCTGAGCTGCACTGTTTCCAGTCGGAAACCTCCCTGCGTGCTGCTAGCTCCATGCCACTCCACTTAATTACCTCAATTGTCGCTGTTATCCTTTAATGGGAAACATAACTCGCTTTCAAAGCAACCACAAGAAGCTGCAGACAGGGGAATCCTGAAGATCAGCAGAGGTGGGACTGCATTACAGCCACTTCCATCAGGCTGAAATTACACAGAGTGCACCAGGAATGTCACTAAATGGCTTCAAGCCAGGGCAGGCTGAAGCATGCTGACACTTAAAGTCAAGGCTAACGGTCCTCTACCTTGGTGCTGAGCTACTCCAAACTCCAAACAACAGTTCAGACAAAAGTGTGGCCATTCTGCTAAAACACACACTTGTGATGCTGGTGTTCAGACCCGGTTTAACCCACACAACCCCTAAAGCCTTGCGTGTACGACAGCTTCTCTCCATTTCCTTATTTGCAGCTACAGGCAAGGAGCTGATCTTACCCAAGCAAGAAGACTGTGAAGCTCAATTTTTTGTGCTCAGATACAGCAGTTACAGGCATCATAAAAAGAATTTAAACCACCCTACATGCACTCCTAACAGCATCAGATACAACTGAAAGATCCATGACTCAAAAGTAAAGCAAAAGTGTTCCAGCTGATTTTTCTGCTAAGCAAATGCCATCTCTGTCTACATACCAATGTCAGCAAGAGGTCTGAAGTGACTACTTGCTCATGGGATAACTTTCAGATCCTACTGAAAGATGCAAAGAATACTGTGTTCAGTTTTCTGGCACTTTTGGACAGAAATTATGTCTTCCAGCCTAAAAACTAAAGAGAAAAGGCAATCTAGGCAGAACACTTGCCTAGGATTTGCTCTGCTCCTCTCAACTCTTCAGGATCTGACTGAAGTTAGCAATTGGATGCTCACTTTCTAGCATATATTTAATCCAATACAACCTTGCAGAATTATTTTTTTTCTTGCTTTAAGTACATGGATGAGACTACCCACAATTCCAAGAACTACTTGTAGTTTACATTTCAGTTTACAAAAGAACACGCTTTGCAACAGTCCTAGTAAAAATTTAATCATGCAAGCCTTTAAGAACAACGATGAAAAAACTCATACTCACTCCGTCTGATCTCTGGCTAGAGCATTTCAAGTCCATTTTCTCATCAGCACCATCAATTTAGTTTTTCTTTCCTGTACTGCAGCCCTGTTACAAGAGCAGCTTCCATGTGAAAGGGCTGGACGTAAGATTTATGCAGCACTGATTAACCATTCTGAGATCCTTCCTGATCAAAAGATGCTCTACCCGTGAGAAGTACCCAGAGTACCAGAGACACATTATGGAGAGCATCCATGCCAAATCTTGAAGGCATTTTTAACATTAAAATTGCCCACCTAAATCTGTTTTTCATGTGTCTCAGTATAGTATTTTTCCAGAGTGCTCATCACTCACCAGTACAGCCTAAAAGCAAAATGAGTCAGAAGTACTGAGCATCTCTTAAATCCCACCTCACAATTATTTTGATATCTGTGTCTCCAAGGCCCTTGAGTTTAAAAGGCTCTTGAATTGATAATTAATAGGGATAAACTAGCTGCTGCAGTAAAGCATATTTGAACCGGAGCAGCGGAAGCACTATGGATGGCAAGAGGATCAAGAGCAGGAGCTGGAGATGGCAGGAGAGAGGAAATTCAGAACATCAGGGCTCGAATTGGCATGTCCTGTAATGAGATAGCGGAGCTGCAAGGAAGGAAAGAGTCAAGATGCTGCAGGGTGAGTTGGTGATGCTAAAAATGTATCCCTAAGACTCACCATGACTGGCCGGGCAAGCACTGTGGCACACCACAGCTCCTGGCACACACAAGGAGCGAGGTGCACCACGTGCAGCCACTGCCCTTCTGCAGCAGAACCTGTGGCGCTTCTGCAAACAAAGAGCTGCCACCACGCTGGATTCCACAAGCTCCATGACTCAGCCGAAGCTCGTTTCTCAAAAGCACAGGTCTTCAATATTTGCTGTCTCTCTTCACAAAAAGAGAAAAGATCTGTTCCCTATTTCTCCAAGATAAATGCTATTGTCAAATCTTGGCAGAAAATTAGAGTAACAACTACTCTCCCCAAAAAGGTGACTGGGATGAATTCGTGCAGAACAAACTTCTACTTCAAAGACAACCATCCAACTCCAGTTATGAGAAAGACAAAATATCAACAGATCTTTCTTAGGTACACTGTGGATATTCAAGTTTAACACAGATTTATGTAGTAAACCAGCCTGTCACTGCAATTCTCCCTTCTAAATACATCCATGTTTCCTTGTGCTGCGCCAGAAGTGAAATACAACAAACAGTCCTTGGATTTACTTTTTAATATTCCAACATTAACCTCTTTTTAATAACATATATACAATGAAAGGTTAAAAACTATCTTAATTTAAAGACAGACACAAGCCCGTTCCAAATCAGACACACAGGTACATCTTACCTTTACAGATTTTGCATCAAGAACATCCCAATTATAAACTTAAGAGAAGTAGGCCTTTTTTCTTTTTTTTTAATTTTTTTTTTCCAGTCAATTGCCCGATTTTCTCCATGGCACAAACCAGAGACAAATTACTACCTAAAAGAGATGGCCCTATAAAAGCAACTGTAAAATGCCAAAGGACAAAACACGACTGACAGGGGTCACTGGGCATTCTGTGGAAGGGGAATCCACCCGGATGCTTCAGGATGCAGGCACAAGGACCTGTTGCCTTTTTACTGACCCGAGACTATAAAATCAGTTTAGGAGGGTTGGTTAGACTGTCCCCACCTAAAAACATTCCACCGACTATTTCAAATCCTCTGTGTCTTTTAAGACTCTGTGCAAAGCGTGCATTTTTTACTGGCTTACTGAGAAAGAACGAAGAAATCACAGCAGCTTCACAACTCTGTAAGGAAGATGTTATAACTCAGTTAAACTGCTGCAGCCTGCAAAAGCTGAGATCAGCCAAAACTGAAGAGACTACCACACTGTCACAGCTACTCTTTCTTTTAAAGCAAACTTCTCAAGGGAAACATGCTGGCCTCTCCCAATGCTCAAGTACCAGGACATAAATCAACAGGAAGATTCAGAAAGAAAAGTTCCCATGAGTGAACCTGAGTGGCTGCAAAGGAGAAATAGCGAGTGACAAACCTTCCTCTATCTTGTGATACCCACTGTGCAGACAGCAGTTGTTGTCACTGCAACAGCTATCCTCCTAGTTCCCCAACGCCCCCTCCCACAGCAACACAGGAATGAAACAAAGACTGCAGCGAAAAACATTTACTAGTAATTAAATGTTCCCAGAGAATCAGACGATACAGTTTACAGGCACATCCCAGGGGATTTATGAAGTGAAGCATCCCCTCAGAGCTATTGTTCCAATATGATTTTCATTCACAGCACATCCACTGCATTGGGCAATAAGATAAGTCTTAGTGGGGGTGAGACAAATAGGAGCAGATGTTTCCTGTTTCGAGCCTGACTTTCATTTGGTTTCTGTCATTGCTGCGTATCCAGCTTAGGAGAGGGGGTGAACCGTGATGCCTAACACTTGTCCTATTGTTTGGGGTCTGGCAAAATCTGAGGAATAAGGTTGCTTGCAGTGTAACAGAAAAACAGCCCATCAAGTAGGATGTCTCCGTAACTGGCAGCAATGGAAGTTTCAAAAGACAGTGAAATCATCTGGTAACAAACATTTTATCAGTGGAGCTGGAAAAGAGATTCCTTTCTCTGCACAACTTGGGATCATCTTTAATATCAAAGGACAAGAGTAACAGTCCAGGCAATTTTATTTCTAATTTTGTTGCATTTAGTTTTCTCATTCAGGTTAATTTCAGTATTGAGAAATAATTCCGATGCTCATAAGAAATGTAAAGCTTCTCCAAAAGCCTTCCTAAGCTGTATGTTTCAGTGGCAGCCTGTGGCAATGGGTTCCTTAAATTACAAGCAAAGACCCAACAGTTTTTCCAACAATGGTACTTTACAGGAGTTTGTACGTGTGCATTAATAGGGTCTCGTACATACAAATATCCCTGCACATTAAAGCGGTTAATTGGGAAATTTCTGTATATTTAAGTTTTACAAATCATTACTATAACACACTGCTTGCTAATAAAGATTCAGTTGTGAAAAACTTACTTCACATAGTTGTTGTTCCCAAACACGGCTACGATGTAACACTGCAACCTGACCGCTGCTTTGATAAGTGAAAATAAAAAAAATAGTAAGACAGAAAGATACATATTTTTCTGTATAGTACAACTAGTTTTGACAGTCACAGTCTCTTGCACGGATGCAGCAGAAAACCTGAGATTTATGCAGCAAGAAGAGGTGCAGCAATTGGAGTTCTGTCCTACAGGTCTCTGCTTTGAAGGAGACCATCCTCCCAGCTGCTGTGTGTCTCAATTTGCAGCAGAATAATTTAAGTAACATAAAATGCTTTGCCCTTTAAACCATCTCACAACACAGATTTTTTTTTGTTGCTGATGATGTAAAAAAATAAACATTTGTCTCACCATTCAGAAGAAAATGTTTGTTACACAGTTACTTAAGCCAAAAATTAAGCTCAAAAGACAGAGGCTCACCAACCACACAGGCAGTAAGTAAGCTCCTCCCAAAAGAGAGCAGCTATACACTGCAGACGGTTGCTTTGAATGGATGGATGCTTACAAACCAGAGAGCTGCAGCACATTTGATAGAAGAGGTCAGACCACAGAGAGGGAGATTCTGTTTAATTCTTCCAGGTGTGTAGCCTTCTGTGGAGACAGGCATGTGTGTGACATTTCTGGGAGGACTCGTGAATAGATTCAATCCTCTGTGAGCAACAGAGCAGGAGTTGTTCAGCTTTCCGTTACATCTTTGTGCAATGTAAAGGGAAGACAACATACCAGAATACAACATTAATTCCCATCTCCCTCAGATGTAACCCACTCTCTACCAATTTTTCTTCAGGGCCTTGTATTCCTCATAGCACCTTTTCAGTTGTCGTTTTCATCACTCAGGGTTGTCTCACAGCTGCCTTTACAAGCTGCCGATATTGGGAAAGCTCTTCAGTTTCTCAGGAAAGTCATCTTTGTACAGGACAGGGTCAGCACGGTGCTCCACCACTTTTAGAGGCATGGTCCCAAAGACAGAGGCAAACTTATTGATGCATTCCGATCTGGTGAAAGGGAAAGCAGTGTAATTAAGAACCCCAACAACTGGGCTGGCTACCAGCTCCCACACCAACATAACTGGTAGAAGAAACCTTCCCTCTTGCTCTTGGAAGTATTTCAGCCGTGCTGGCTACTAATAAATAAAAAGAGAGCCTCACTGCAGAGAGAACTGAAAAGAAGCTGGTGTTCTTTGATTTATCCATTTAATCACAGAGACGAGCAAGGGGATGCTGGCAGCAGCACATGTGCACATGGAGGTCAAAGCTTCCCTTCTCCCTCCCCCTAGAATTCCAGTCATTCTTAAAGCAATGTACATGCTGTAAACCAGAACAGATTAACTGCCAACATGTCTCTTAAAGGGCCACTGTTGGGTCAATTTGGCTCATAACAAAGGTTTTGCAAAAAACAAGCCTTTGTGAAAATGGAGTTCTTAAAAAAAAAAAAAAAAAAAGACTGGGGTTTTTCAGGCTTCTTCAGAAGCTCTATCTTCTCCCACAAAAATAAACATGCCTCAGCGTATAGGCACCACTGATTATACCATAACTTAAAAGTGAAGCTGAATTAAAACTATAAAATGAAACCAACTAGTTTATTTTCCTTGTCTAAATAAAGAGATATTGAATGGTAAGGTATCACATTAGCACAAAAAAGACTGGACCACTGATGACTCTTTCAGTTTTAATAATCTCAGGTGTCAGTAATGCTGTGAAAGGGAAGAGCTATGTGCTTCAAAAAACAAGCAAACAGATGTTTAACCTTACATCGCTCCTTTAACTCTTTCACTGAAAAGCACGGTACCTGTGGAAGCAAGGCAGGGAAAACTTGGCTCATCTCACCTCAGCCAGCACTCAGCTAAGGCCAGCTGTGTACTTTATACAGCAGCTTCTAAGAACTTCAGACACCAAGAGTCATGACAACAGTCCCCAGCATGTAACAGAGACAGCTACAAGAAAACAGGTCACGTTTCTTTTGCCATTCAAAAGGGAAAACAAAAAAGAAACGAGTACTTTGACCGGCTATAAAGGCTGACGTGCTGCAGGCGGTCCCAGAGCAGGTCTCTCACTCTCCAACCACTGCACCCTCTCCCGACCCCTTCAAAGGGTTAGGGGGTCACTATGGCTCCAGGATAATTTTCCTCAACAGACCCGGTCAATCACACCAACTGAGTGTGACAGTTTTGTGATGGGGACTGCTCAACACTGCCCCAAAACACTCTTTTGAAGTAGATGGGACAGCAAGACTGGTTTTCAAAATTAATTTCTCAGCCTCTGAGCCATCCCATGGCTCCCTCCTTAACTAGAGTAAACGACTGGAAAACACAAAGCCCAGGTTGTTAAAGTGCTACATCTTTACGCAGCTGTTTCAAGCTATAGCGGTCATATTTCAGGCCATTTTCTGGCCTGAGAAAAGTGTCAGAGAACTACTTCATATGGGGTGATGCTTGAATAAAATATTTATGCAGGTAAACGGCAGATATTTCACTTTCTGCTACCTTCTCATCCCTTCATACTACCTCCTACCTCCAGATTCAAAGCTTTGGACTAGGAAACAAATGTAAAGGAATTTAGAGTGTAAGAGGAAACCGTGTGCAGTGGGAAGCAACCTCTAGACCTGGCACAAGCACCATTTGCTCCAGGGTAGCACAAATCCGAAACAGCAAAGGAGTCATCAGCCAGGACTGAAGTAAAGAGACCCAAGTAGCTGTACAGTGCCTGCAGTAAGAAGGTGAGAAATCGGGAGGGTGAGCTTTGGGCCCTAGGCACAGAAAGGCTACAGTAACACCAAGAGCAGGAACCAAGCATTTTCTCCAGGAACAATAAGCAGTTTCTGTTGCCTCCATGAGATGCCCAACATGAGATACCTTAAATGTATCTAATTTTCAGATAAAGTCAGACTTCCAAATCATCTGTTACTTCTGAGAAAGGTGGCTAATTGTAATCCAAGTTGAATGTATTGGAGAAACCTCGTGGCAGGAAAACCACAAACTTCACAAGCGAGGAGGTAGATGCAATGGGAGATGTGCATGTGAGAAGTTTGCACAGCTGCTGGCCCTCACTGGTTTCTGGGATACAAGAATACTTCCAGTCTACTGGGTCAAATCCTGCCTCTGCCAGTGATGACTGAAGGACATTGTAATGTAACAGCTGCTTGGTGGCCGGTGTGAAATGAATTAGTTATCTCAGCCTGCTGCTGGGTAGGCAGGTGTCCACATCAGATCAGCCATTGTCACAAGCAGAACTAAGTGGCACCCTCAGAGCAAAAGACAAAACTAAATGGATAATGGAGACAAAATTGACCTCTTCTATCCAGAGGTTATACTCCCAAATTAAAGATGAGGTTGTATGAGAAAATATCAAGATGGAATCCTTCTGCAGCCAAATTTATTCTGGTGACAAGACCAATTCAAGCATACCAGTACACTATCTTTAACCACCAAGAAACCACTTCATAGTTAAAGAAATGAAAAAATGAAAAATGAAATAATCAGTTACATTCTAATCACTCTGGCTGAATGAGAAAAGTTAGTCCTCAGGAAATATCAAATTCAAAGATCAGAAACAGGCTTTTTTAGATGAAAGAAATGTCATACACAAGTCACAAAATGTGTTCGAAGGAAAGTCACCTCTTTCCAAAAATGTCATCTCCTGCACTGAACTAAATCACTTGAATTCCAAAGCCTTTGCCGCTTTCAGACAATATAAACCAGAAAGGATATCCAGAACATTAAACGTTCAAAGCTAGGTAGCCGTGAGACTGTAACGTGTCACCTTAATATGGAGGGAAGGTATTTTTCTTGGCTGTGTCGACGGTTTTGCAGATTTGTACTAACAGAAGCATGTTTGCTTCCAAGAATTATTCTTCATTTTCCTTGCTGTGCCAACAACATGCGGTTGTGCTCAACACGGAATTAAGATTGTGTGAACTCAGAAACTGAGATCCCTGTTGCCCCTGGCAGACTGGGTGAACTTCAGGTCTGTTAAGGTCTCTTAATCAGTTTCCTCTCCCTTATAAACCTAGTATTTTTTGGCAGGGTGACTCTGCACCTGCAGCCTTTGGCCAACTGTTACCTGGTCAGTTTGTCTCTAAAGGGAATGGCTTCTTATTTTGACTCTAACAAATACTTACATGTCCTAAATAAGACACTGCTGTTAATGTTGCTGCAGAAGCAGCTCAGTCCTTTGTTGTATTTACTGTACAGGCAGTTGCCCTCTAGGCTGCATTTTATGGAGTTCTCCATTTTTGAGAGCCAGATGCAAAGATGCTAAAGGCAGAAAACTTGTTGCTACTTAAACAGCACCTGTAAATACAGGGATTATGAGATCTTCCTACAGCTTCTTCCGTGACCTGATATAAAGGCTAACCTAGGGCAAGAAGGGGATTCTTGGTGCAAAGCTTTCTTTAGTTAATGTATTTTAATGATGGAGCTCGATAACCCTGGGGACTGAAGTCTTTTATTTATCTCAGAGAGATTACACAGCAGGAAGAATGGCAGTGTTGGCTTTCCCATGATTTGCTATAAATATCCTTCAGTATTGGTCAAAAAAATCTCTTAATAAGAGACAGAGCACAACTGTACCATCTTTCCTTTGTCTCTGCTGAAAGTGCCAAAAGGCTCAAGAGAACTGGTTAGTTACATGTCCCTCCTGGACAGATCTCCGCAACTGACTTCTCAAGACTTCCACGCTTACAAAACAATCATCAGGCAGTTGCTGGGCACCTCTCTGCTATTTCTGAACCAGAAACCTAACACCAAATGTTGTGCATGCCCATAACAACCCTGATAACCTGTTTGTTTCACAAACAGTAGGCTGATCCCTGGATATCTGGGCAAGTAATTAGCTCACACTACCTGCTCACTATTTCTGAATGCTAAAAACCAAGAAGTCTGGCACATCAGGAAGCTGCAGGTAAAGCTGATAATGGCTCTTTTCCTGATACCCAAGGCATTGTTCTCAGTACTCAACACTGTGAAGTTATCTGTACAGAAAGTTTTATAGTAAGATTCCTTGATGTATGCACTTTTTCCACTGAACTTCTCTCCTGACCCTGAAAACACCCAGTGTGTGTGTATACATACAAATATAGATAGATAGATAGATAGATAGATAGATAGATAGATAGATAGATAGATAGATACACACACACATATATATAGGAGCAATAAGAGCCTTGTTTACTGCTATGTTACGAAAATTTGCTCCAGGAGTTGCTATCATTTATTATCCACTTAAAATTTATAGCTATCTTAGAAGATTTCAAAAAAAGAAACCCTTTCAGATTTTCAAATAACTCCCTTATATTGAAGGTAGATAATAACAACACAGGGAAAGAAGGTATCAGGTGTAGCATGCAGTTTCAGTATGATATTAATGAACTTCAGAACGAAGACTACACCCAAAGTGTATATTCCCCTAGATTTTCTCCTTCACTCAGACTCTACCCCACCATGTACTCCTTTGGCTGGGCATATAAAAGTATGTGCATTTGCAGTCAATCTAACATTTCCCACAACCTAGTTATCTCCACTGTTGGAAACTACAGAGAAGAAAAGCAACAATTTAAACATGTTCTCAATAAACTGTCAATGAGATTTTACTCTGAGGATTCAAGAATTGGTATAGACATGGAAACATGACCTTTGCCCTACGTCATAATGCACTTTGGAGCAAAAAGCACTTTTTTATCTTCTGTTTTTACAGTGTTTACATTAATGAGAACCTAGTTCATGACTGAAATTCCTATGTGCTGTTGTAATGCTACTAGTATGATCATAGGGGAGCTCCACTGGCTTCAGGTAGTCCATCCTGTAAGCCAGTGCAGAATTACTAGACACAGGACAACCTCTTGTGCTTGCCCTTCAGCTAATATTTAAGATCTACAAAGCTTCCAGCCCCTTTCTTAAGAAGTTTTCTGCAGAGTACTTTTTACCATCTTAATGGGGTACATTTCTGCCTTACATACATACTCCATTTTTTTAATCAAGCCTTATACATCCAGTCTAAACACTTTGTCACTAACCTTGGTGATCATGCTCTTCAACACCTGGCATGATCCTTAGTTAATAATCAATCAGCCAAGCTAGACATGTGTTTGTGTGTGTTGTATAATGTGTATTTACACACTGGGCACACTTACGCACTCTTCTTGTGAATAAGCCCCCAACCTGCTAATCAGTTTTGCATTAGTCCACCGCATATATTACAATACATAAATTTACATTGCTAAAGGCCAGTAAATGGAAACAACACTTTAAGTTGCCTGAGTACTATGGAGAAGAACAGAAAAAAAGCTCACTATTAAGATGATAATTGGTAAGATAGCCATTTTATGTCTTAGTGTAAATCTGAAATGGCCTATTTTAAATGCAGGTCAGATTTTTTAAATTTTTGCACCTCTTCTGGTAGTCTCTTCCAGCACTATGGCTACCCCTGCTTGCCTACCCCATCAATTCTATGGCTGCAAATTATTTTTCCCAAAGTTTGCAGGAGAGATGCAACAGTCCAAGAAGTCTAAGGTGTAATGCCTTTGTCAGTCCTAGATCTCAGGTTAATTCCACCTAATAACTAGTATGTACATTTATTGTCAGATGGTCCTTTTCAAACCCGAGTGTTGAACAACTTTGTGAAAGTGATGAAGCTTTTCCTTAATTTTACACATTCAGAAGCCAAGGCAGAGGGAAGTGTAGTGTCTCGGTCAAGGCTGGGAAGCCATTTTACTGTAAAGCAGGGAATGCAACTATTACACTTACCACCTCTGAGTATTTCACTCTAAATGTTCACTGCCTTTCCAAATACATACTTAATTTCAAAATTAAATTCTCATAAAAATATAATAATGCTGCCACTGTTAAAAAATGTGACATACAATCATTCAGGCAAATGTCCTTCATTAGTGAAAGCAATGTGCTTCACAATCTTTGGAGGAAAGACAATGTACAAACACCAAATAATTTTATTAATAATTTATATCCTTGTTACTCTTTGGTAAGATAGCAACTGTCTGGTTTAAAAAAAATAAATCTCATACTCATTGCAGTCAATTTCCACAGTAAAACAGAAACGTGGTATTACTGAAAGTACTGCCAACAACCTGAATTCCAGATATGTGTCCTATATGCTTCGCAGCAAAGCTGCTAAGAATTGTGCCCTTCTGAAGTCCTTTCTTGCAGTAGTTCCCTTGTCAATGTCACATCATCCATTGTAGGAATGACTTATGCTGATCAAATCCACACAACTCTCAAAATTAGTAATTTACAGAAATACAGTGAGCATTTTTGATTCTAACAATGAGACACAGGATAAGATTCTAGGGATGTAGAACAAGGCAGTCAGAAGAATAAAGGGTGGTCACTCACCTTTCCACCATGTGTGTCTGGTCCAGTGATAACCCATCAATTGCTGTGCATTCTGGACATTTGAACTTCTTTCGTGGGGTCACCTGCAGGAAGGCACGCCAGATATCATCAAATATCAACAGAAGGGACATTAATCTCCTTGCACAGAGAGCAGCGCAATACCTCTGAACATGCCTGCAGTGTAAGCTGAGCTGTCAAAAAAAAAAAAAAAAAAAAAAGCAAAAAAAAAAGCCACTCCATTCCTCCATTCAGCTCCATCTGGCCCATCTGACTGCGAAATTCACAGGGGCCCAATAAAAACGGCTTGGAGGGGTTTTTCCTTCTGTAACTGAAAAGAAGCAGCGATGACAAGCTCCTTAATTCCTGTTTAATGACTGTTTTCTCACTGCCAAGGTCCCTGTATAAACACCATTTGTTCTTGCAGCCATAACAGCGATGAAATATAGCTTCCCATACTTCACCGTAACGTTAATCCAACAGACGCTCTTTTGCTCGCTCCAGTTAATAGCTGACTGGCAAACTCTGCAAGGCTCTCCGAATCGCACAGAGGTGCCAAATTACTCTGCTGTGCCCTCATACAGCTCAAAAACGTTTTCAGCAAAAACACACACTTTATCTTCTAAAGACTTTTCTAGGAAACGCAGCCACCAGTCCTAGTAAATGATGATGGACAGATGGGAAAATGGACCTTGCTAATTGAGGTAACGCCTGGTGGCCTCTAAATCTCATTCCAAGTTGACACACTTTGAAATGAATGTACAGAGTGAATGTCCAGACCTGAAAACGTGTCGAAACATGTCAGGAAATTAATTCAGGGATAAAAAGTTCATTTAAAGCTGATCTTGCAATTAACATTCTTGCAATTAACATTCCTATAAATCAGCTGTTGCCAAGCCATGACAGAGCAAGCTGTGGACAGTTGGCAATTTCTTTCCACTAGTGATCTCAAATAGTTAAAATATATGTATGTGGGCGTGTGTGTGTATATATATACACACACACATATATCTCTATATCTATAATCTAAATTACCCTTTTTAATACCTCATCTAGATGGCTAAAATAACTACCAGAAGCAACTGCTAAAAGACAATTCTCTGTTTCCAGTTAGCGTAAAAGTTTTACTAAAAGGGCCTTTCTATCATGGAAGGAGAACAAGACACCCTACCACCGGTACATGAGAGAAAAAGAAAGATTGAGTAATATATTGAAGACTACGAAATAATTTTATATCAGTATGTACATCCTGTTTTTAAAGTCTGTAAAGCTAAACTGCTGAAAAGTCCCACCTTAATAACTGATTTGCCAGTGACATTTGCTACTAGAAAATTCATGGCAATATCTTCACAATTCATATGAGCATCCACCCAATTCTTGATGTCTCCAGGCATTTTGTAGGTGTAAAGATAGTTGAAATACTGCAGGATAGAGGGAAAGAGAGAAAAGGTCATTTTAAATACAGATGCAGTAACTATAAGACTATTTTGGTCACTGAACAGCAGGCAGCTAAGGATGGATTATGTACAAACTGTGATACTGCCTTCAGCCAAGGACTACTTAGCAGATAGAAAATAATTTTTGGGTGCTGAAGTGCATAATTACTCCTTTCCTGACCAGCACACAAATTTCTTTACAGTGAGTTTTCTTTTCTTAAACTGCTAGCTACAAAGCTACCTTCACTGCAGAATTTGCTATGTAGTTACAGGTCATGCAAACTGGCAAGAGTTCTTCTGTAAGTTCATGAAGGTAATGGTTTAATTTTACAGAGAGACAAGCCAGTAGTTTTCACAGCAACTGAAAGAGGCTTAATGTATTCACACAGAACAATGACAGAAGCACATACAGCTCTTTAAAAAGGTTCATGTTGTATACTGGTATACTAGAAATTACATCACCTTGTGGTAGAACGCTGCCCCAGTGAGCACCATTGAAACTTCATTGGTCCATTCTGATTCATATTTCCATTTGTTCATCTCATGGTCCCAGAGATGCAGGCGGCCTGGATATCCAACCAACCTGTCAGGGAACTCCCTCCAAACCTGAAGAGAAAAAGACGTGACACGCTGCTATCCAGGCCTGCAGCGCAAACACAAATGTGCAGATACAACACATCTGCTTTGGGAGGTTAGAGTTACAGTGGTGAAAAGATCACATCAATTCTTCTAAGTCCCAATTCTTGGAATAGGAAACTGCCTGGAATAAGAACAAAGAAGCCCAAATTTGCTTTGGGAGGACCCTACAACGGAGGGAAGCCATACCCCACAGCAAAAGGCCACTAAAGCAATACCAAATTCCTTGTTGTAGAGAAATACAACCGACCATTCAAAAAAATTTTAACACTAACTAAAACCAAGCATGATTAAAATGGAACTTTTGATGTTAACTTCAGTAGATATGGCTACAACCTAACTACTTTCACAGCTGGCTTTGGATCTAACCAACCTGCTTTCTTTGATAGGAACAGGCTTAAAACAGGCTTATATTTTAATATTTCTGGTATTCTTTAGTGGGTGCTTGGATGGATCTACTGCTACATGGAAGGCCTCTTTGCCCTTGACTTGTTCCAGACAGCTGGATACAATCAAGATACCATCCTTGTCACTCCATACATTATTTTGTAGCTAACTATAGGATCAAACACAGTAGACAAGAACAAGGAGAAGGGCATCATTAACGCAACCCCAGTTCTCCACACTGCTGGCCACATTAAATAATGGACAATTTTTGCATTAGGTAAAAAGGGAGAAAGGATTATAATTAGAAGGGTCTGAATGCTATTTGCTTGCTAAATAAACAGTCTGTCTTTTTGCTGATCAGTAAAGAAATTAGTATTTATCTGCATTATTTGCAGACAAATTACTCAAAATTTGTCCTTTAATTCAAATAACTGCTAGGTTTGTTAGAAGAATACGAGTCTTGACTCTCCAATGCAATGTTAGGTCACAAGAGTTTCTTTCAGGTTTGGTAGTATATAAATAAACACACACAACCCCAAATTTCATTGTGTATGCAAGATCAAGAACAACATATCTCATAAATTCCTGGCGATCACTTCACTAGCAAACCTCTTTTCTCTGTACAAAAGGCAAGAGAATCATACAGTTGAATTTGCAGTAAAGAAAGGTGTTATCTGGTATTCCATTATCCTGCAAACCTCACCTGGTCAGCAGTTCACTTTGGGCACTTTTTATGTGCCAGTATATTTCAGTTGGGAGGCCTGGACTATAAGGGCTCTATGCAAGTATTTTGTCAAAGTAAATATGATAAAACAATCAACTTAAAGTTACTGCTTCTATATCTATATTTCTGTGATTCTGCATTACTATATACCTTTTCATCTGTACATCTCAACACATTTTATTGCTGTCAGTTAATATAGCTTCAGAATCCCATGATGAGAGCAGTTATTATTTCAAATGTACAGATGAGGAAACTTGCCAAAAATCATACAGGAAACAAGAATGGGAACCAGATCTTCTCACTCCCTGACTCATACTTTACCCAGAAATCAATCTTTCTAGACAGTTCTAGGGCACAAGTACTGGGATCGTATTTAGATATGACAGCGCTCTAACACAGAGGGCTCTTGAAAGCAGAGATGATTTGGAATTCAAGGAAGAGAATTCACAGGACATTGTTACAAGTTAGTGCCATCAGCTAATTTAAAAAATACAGATTTTTTGGCAGGAAAGCCAGTGAGGGCTTGAGATACCTATTTTGACATGATGTCAAAAACATTACTAAAGAACACAAAACCAAAGGTACAGTCACACCCTCTTCCAAAATTTTATTCTTCACTCTCAAAGACTCAAAAAATTAATGATTTAATTTTAATATTTTTTTAAGCCTATTAAAATGCCCATGTCCCAGCTGTTGGAAGGCAGCACCACATAAGCTACTGAGGCTCAACAAAGGATTTGACAGAACACTACAGATCTGCAGCATACTGGGCTAAGAATTCTTGTAGAGGGAATGCCATGCGTATTAAAGGCAGCTGAAAGAAAGATTAAACTCAGCTACTGCCTTCCCAAGGGACTTCAATGCCTTCAAAATACAGAACTGTGGACTCATACCCCTTCTAGTTTTTGCCCTCAGTGTCATCTTCCAAGAATGCAAATGACATAAAAGCCAACTATAAGGCATGTTACTCATTAATTTGTATCACTATCAAGCTCAACCCTATCCTATTTCTGGCCTCCAAAAATTGTCAGTTTGATGCACTGAAAAAATAACTTGTTTGCTTTAAACAAAGATTCCTTTTAAAAGTAATGATATCAAAGTCAGTGGAAAAGCTTGGCTTTTCATTATGTTCAGCACTAGCTCGTTCAATGGTAATTCTGGAAAGGCTCCAAAGAGCTGCATCCAGCTCATTGCCCAAATCCATACATACGTTTTGTGCCAAAAGTAATATATACAGCTACTGCTTATAAGGAAGCTTTCAGAATAAAAATAGTAGCAATGATTCTTATACTATGCTATTTTGTACTACTGTCCATTTTCCTGTTTGATGGTTGCCTATAATTTATTAGTCTGTTAGGAATACATTCCATTTTAGCCAGTGATCTTATTAGTTTTCTCAGACTAAAGAAGAATAGCCTGATTTAATACTGGTAAGGGACACATCCAAGGAAAAACATATTGCCAAGTGAAGAGGAGGTACGCTTCTTTACGGACAATACTATTCCAATGACTCTGCTAGACAGCCCTGAAGATAAATATTTTTGGACGAAGCATCTCCCAGATGAAAAGTCAAACAGAAGTTCTGACTTGGTAGTTTCACTAAAAATCTTCTAAGAGACACCAAGAGAAAATGTCAGTAATTTTGTTTCCAAGCTGAGTTCCCCAAGTGAACAGCTGAGCTATAACATCCTCCAGTCTCACCTCTCCACAGCAATTTTTGCCTCCCAGGCTCAACTACTCTGTGCTGCTTAGCTGTGCCATCAGCACAGCTGCCACAACTCATTCTCCATGTAGCCAGGAGGACAGAGAAGCACTTCCTTTTTCAGAATACCCTCCACCATTTATTCATCATATTTATTAGACTATATTAAGTCACATGACACTTCAGGAACTGGCTCATTACAACTAGAAAATGTTCTAATTTAATAAACAAAAAATAATCAGTGTTTCCAAAGCTATCATGCCAATGTTGACCATCCTCTACTAATGAAAGAAAACCTAACCAATTGTATTCCTTCTCTCCTCCCAGAGCCCCATCCACTTCTAATTATTCACTGGTCCTCAAAGGGATGGCTCCTGCTATTACTAAACAAAAAATAAAATGTAAACACCAAGCCCATTAAAAGGTAAATGATGCTTCACATGCACATAATTTGTAAAACAACTTCAATTTGAAGAAAAGCTTTGAATGTGGCCAACATTTACACATGGGTAAGTCTTTTGGTAAGCGGAGTTAAGATCATTCCTCCTACAAAGGAATGCTGAAAAATACACGGGTACAGAAGAATTCTTCTAAAGAAGGTGTTTAAACTTTATGATGATTTAAGTCTAGTGAAATATGTAATTCATCAGAGAGTTGATTTTTTTTTTTTTAAAAGAATGACAGAGACATGAAGCACTGAAAACCAGCTCTGAAACAGAATAAGATCATCTACTAGCAGAAGGCAAAAAGCTTCCAACAGAAAACACACAAACTTAGCAATGCACCTGATAATATTTTCTGTGACAAACCCCATAGATTCAGACAATAATCCCAATTTAGATTATTTCTATTATTGCTGTAATAAAAATACTACATCTTTGTAATGACAAAGTGCTGCACAAGTATGTAGTAAGAAATCCTTATGACCTTCATACTTGGAAATTGTTATCCCCACTTTTCAGGGCGATAGAAATGCTAAGCCATCTGCCCCGAGGCCATCTGAGACAGAGGTGGGAACACTATAACCCGTGCTTTCAGTCTCAAACACCAAACACTTCAGGAGCAGCCACTGGTTTTGCTTTAATTTTTTAAGATTATGATAATCTAAATACTCGCTCCTTTTCTTGGGTCTCTCTGATACTCCCTCTGTGAACAACAAAGATCAATAAGTGGGGAAAAAGCTGTCTAGCCTAACAGGTTTTTTTCCAGCGTCCCAAGTCACGCCTGTGATTTCATCATGTAACTTAACAGAAATACTTTTTTCAAAGTCAGAATGTCATGAGCATTCTTCTGCTACCTTAATACAGCAGCACACAGGGACTATTTTTCTGCTTGCTCCAACAGATTTACACAATGTCATAAATCACTGTACCATAATAGTTCACTTTTAACAAGTAAAAAATGTCTGACACTTTGAGTGTTACTATAATTTTTTATGGCTGAAAGTGTACAGAGATCAAAGTTTTCTGGTTTTTTTTAGGCTTGCTCTATACATTCAGACAAGTCTGTGACAGAGGGAGTTTTGCCACATGTTTAAATGTAAAGTCTCAAGGATGTTAGGAGGAGAAAAGAAAATGACTGAATGTCACGTTTCCAGCCCTTCTTATGACCAAAGCAGAAGCAGACATACTTTTAAAAGAAAACTTTCTAGTAACATTATATGCTGCTACTGTTCCCTCTGGATTCCCCTGCAAATGAGTCAAGAGCTTGAGAGATACTTTCCTGGTAACACACATAAACAGATAAATAAATTATCACAGGCTGAAGACAATTTAAACATCTGGGAGCCAGCTCAGGCTTGTCAAGCAAGTCACAGACACTCAGGGACAGGAAAGATCAATCTTCAGACCTTCATTTCTGTGCCAAAGAATAGGAACCACATCACCCACCCTCTATGAGGAGAAAATTGTGTATTTATAAAATAATCTGCTGTGCTTCTGTATTCAAAGACATTTCTATTCATTTATTTAAGGAAAAAAACCTCATCTCAAAATATAAGGATTCAAATAACCCACAGGTTTCTCTCAAATCTCTGCTCAATAAGGCATTTTAATTTTCCAATAATGTGGCTGTGCAGTAAGCTGAATTCACAGACCCCCCCCAAAATAGGATTTATAATAAAATGCAAAAAACTGCAAATGCAATAGTTTTTAGTTTGCCAGACTAAACAATCTCGCGTCCAGTTACATTCACACACGGACTGTAAGGACTGTTACTCAGTCACTGCAATCAATGCATACGGTCCGCAGAAAGCCAATAAATTAGCCAGCACAGTCCAACAGCTAGACCTGGGGATGAGGAGTTGTAAGTCCCAACTGCCACCTAATCACACTGACTGCAGGGGAATTCATGTCAACTTTCCTTTGTCTTATTTTTTTTTTCATGAGGATAAATAACCCTTTCCTGCCTCAGTGACCAGACTCAGTATATGTGAAGTTACAGATATTCTCCATTGAGGATGTTTATATTAATGCTTCAGACACACGAGCACCACAGTTCTACTTCTCATGACTTCTGGCTGACACAGCTGAAACTCAGCTGCAGTTTGAATCTCTGCTTCAAAGCCTGCTTTGCCAGTCGCAGAGATTCATTTGAAACTACTTACACTGTCACTTAGGTTTTTATAAAACTTCTTTTTATTTACTTTGAGACAGCTCAATGAAAATGAAAATCAAACTGCAGATGAAGCCAGGCTTTACACCACATGCACGTTAAGCATTTGCTATCTTTCATCCCATCAGTTCACCCTCAAAACTAGTAGTTATAAGAACCAACACAGACAAAAGTAAGTCAACCTGCAGAACTGCCAACACATAGATTGCTCTGCTGTTGCAGCGCAGTGCTTATAACATTCTGTGTAGACAACGGAGTATAGAGAAGGCGTATGTGGCCAAAAAACACCCCTTCCTTTGCTTGTCTTCTCTTCATTCCATCTTTCACACTTCATGTACTAACCCGTTACTCTTAACCTGGCAAGGGAAGTATTTCCTTTCTGGAGACACACATGATAGATTAAACCTCCGTCTCCACTACTTAACATCTTTGTTATTACATCAGCATACCTACATTACCACAAGCCATTCGTTGAGTCCAAAAGCTCGTTACTTGCTAACATTCTCTTTCACTTGAGGGGGAGAAAGAGTATTTACCACGTATGTATTGACATTAAAGAAATACTTCCAACATCTAAAAAATACCATCTTCTGTTAACAACTACATTTAAGATCGTTAAAAATGAGACAACTGACATATTTAGTTTACTTTCTACCTTTTAGAAAAGTCATTGTTTCACTCAGTTTAAATAACAGGTTCATGTTCTAGATCTCATGTATGAAGCCCAGTGTTGTTTTGCTCTTAATATTGCAGGTACAGGTGTGACTCAACTATTCAAACCTTTCTTAAAATATGGTATTACATTTTCTAATGTTTCTGATTTATTTACAAATATAGTGTGTTTGTCTTAAATACACACATAACAGTAACATCAGATTATGGACTGTGTCATATACTCAAATACAAACGGAAGACAAAAATTAACACATTCAAACCAATGTTCTGGAAGGAAGACAACAGTGTTGCTTTAAAAAAACAACTCAAATGCCCATGAAGACTGCCACCTCTTTGTACTGCCATGGGTAACTGATTTGGACAAACTCTCTTTTTGTTGATACCCTCATTACAACAGCAGCTGTTGAAGCTTTGCCATTTCAGGCATATGATACAGGCATCCCCTCCTTGACATTCTTCAGTTCCTCTTTTCATTGCACTCCACCGTACTTCAGCTTGTCCTCAAGAGGCCTCCTCTGTTCCCAACACTTAATCTCTGAAACTTGTCTTGTCCATCAAGACACATTAACTTGGATAGCACTTCTGATTTGTCTGAAAACTGTTTGAAACTGTTAAGAAGAATGCAATTCAGTCTCCAAACTGCTTCCATTACACCCATTACACAACATTTTCTGGAGTCTCTTGGCATTACTGTGGCAGTTGCTGAAAATTTTCTGTTAGCTGGCAGGTTTTTTCCATAAAGTAGTGACTGTCTGTAAAAATATTTCAGTCCTCATTGAACTGTTACGGTAAAGAGAGATGCAACGATCTGAATCAACAGACTATGCAGTGATTCCTCCACTTCATATACACATGCATTGTTGAAGTGGTCAGCCTAAGAGACAGGAAAAACCCAGTTCTCTTACCTCATAGCCAAACTGGAGTTCATCTGAAGTAAGCATAATGATATCATCATCAATAGCCAACACTGCTTCTGTTTCAATCTCATCATAGGGGAAGAAGCGGTTACTAAGTTTGTTTTCTGCAGTCCTAACAACTTTCAGGGGAACACGAATCTTTGGCCAGAGGGAATCTAAAGAGAAAAAGTAAAAGAAATAGAATTCAATAGTATACTGTATTTCTGAACAGGTCTGCACATCTGTTTTAGCTTCTCTTTACTCTTTTTTTTCTTCACATATTAAACAGAAGCTTCTTAATGGTCAATTTACATCTGATTTTCAGTTAGGCAAACGTGAGCATATGAAGGCAAGAGACAGAAGTTCAGCTACAATTTCCCTCTTTTGCTCTCTACAGGGAGTCTCACAGACAGCTATATGGGGGATAGCTTGCTCAAAACAGCAGTCTGCAATAATCACAGAACAAGAGTCATCGACACTGTGTATTTACTGATTTAGGACACAGCAAGAAAAGACACTTTAATCAACTGCAACTATTTAAAAGAAATTGAAGCAGCAGTATACAATCACTGACTGTAAGTCTAGTTGCAAAGAATTTGAATGTTAGTTCTATCAAGTGCTGAGAAAAATAAATTTTATTATATCAATTAAAAATCTAGATACACCTAAAATGTTAATTGCTGTTGACAGTTAAGGAGTAGATTCTGCGGATGAGTAATTTCTTTCATCTTCAAAGTCCTAAATCACAGTGATAATTTAAGCAAGATAAATGCAAAAGGATTATTCTACTTGTGCCCTACAGCATCCTTACAGGTACAATGCACTAGAGTACATGATCATGAAAATTCACAAGCCAAACGATGTTTTAACTAGCAACAAAAAACCCTGTAGATACAAAACTAGATCCAATTCACTTTACAATGGGATTAGATTTCCATTTCTTGCTATGTGTTTATCATGTAGCACCTTAATTTCACATTAACAGTTTCTGCACGCTTCTGCATGTATTTGAAAATTTTCAAAATCATATTCTATTACTACAAAAGTATAGAGCACCAAACTAAAAGAAATACACCTAAGGACCAAATATGAGACATTGATTCTAAATTCACATATTCAAACATATACATTTTCTAGCACAAAGCTTAACAGTAGCCATTATTACAGTATGATACATGCCAAAGTACCAATTCATCAAAAAGTAGTTTAATTAATAGCTAAACAAAGATAAATGTGATGCGTTGGTTTCTTCCGGCTTTCACATAAACATATATTTTAATGAAAATCTGAGGGAAAAGAGAGCATTGTAAGATCGCCCTTGTTCTTGTGGGCGACTTTAACTTCCCAGACATCTGCTGGAAATACAACATGGCAGAATGAGACCAGTCCTAGAATGTGTGGGAGACAACTTCCTGACTCAGCTGGTGAGTAAACGGACCAGAGAAGGTGCCCTGCTGGATCTCCTCTTTGTGAGCAGAGAAGGGCTGATGGAGGACGTGGAGGCTGGAGGCTGACTAGGGCACAGTGATCATGAAATAATAGTGTTCTCTGTTCTTAGAGAGGCCAGGAGAGAGATAAGCAAGACTGACATCCTGGATTTCAGAAGGGCTGACTTTGTCTTGTTTAGGCACCTGCTTGAAAGGATCCCCTGAGAGACTCTCCTGAAGGGTACAGGCCCCAGGAAGGCTGGGCACTATTTAAGAAGGAAGTGTTAATGGCACAGGAGCAGGCGGTGCCCAGGTGCTCTAAGGGAAGCCAATGCCAGAGAAGACCACCCTGGCTGAACAGGGAGCTTTGGCTTCAACTCAGGGAGAAAAGGAGAGTTTGTGGCCTTTGGAAGAAGGGGCTAGCCACATACAGTGATTACAGAGAGGCTGTGAGGCTATGCAGGGTGGAAATCAGAAGGGCTAAAGCCCAACTGGAAATTAATTTGGCCTCTGCAATCAAGGATAACAAAAAAAGTTTCTATAAGTATGCAAAAGAAAGCCCAAGAAAAGTCTCCATTCCCTGCTAAATGCAGGAGGAAATTTGGTAACAAGTGATGAGGAGAAGGCTGAGGTGCTTAATGCCTCCTTTGCCTCAGTCTTTAATAGCAAGGTTAGTTGTATTGATGAAATCCAGCCTCCACAGCCAGAATACAGAGACTGGGAGAACGACCCCCCTGCAATCCAGGAGTCAGTCAGTGACCTACTGCATCACACAGACACACACAAGTTTGTGGGACCGGATGGGATACACCCGAGGGTGCTGAAGGAGCTGGCTGGAGTGCTCACCAGGCCACTTTCTATCATTTCCCAGCAGCCCTGGATGCCTGGCTGACCAGGGAGGTCCTGACTGACTGGAAATTAGTCAATGTGACGCCCATCTATAAGAAGGGTCAGAAGGACGATCTGGGAAATTATAGGCCTGTCAGCTTGACTTCAGTGCCCGGGAAGCTGATGGAGCAGCTCATCCTAAACACCATCATGCAACACATGAGGGACAACCAGATGCTCAGGCCCAGTCAGCATGGGTTTAGGAAAGGCAGGTCCTGTTTGACAAACCTGATCTCCTATGACAGAGCAACCTGCTTATTGGATGAGGGAAAGGCTGTGGATGTAATCTACCTTGACTTAGCAAGGCTTTTGACACTGTTTCCCACAGCATTCTCCTGGCAAAAATAGCTGCTCGAGGTTTGGACAATCGCACACTTCGCTGGGTTAAAAAAAAACTGGATGGCCGGCCCAAAGAGTTGTGGTGAATGGAGTTAAATCCGGTCAGTGGCCCATCACGAGTGGTGTCCCCCAGGGCTGGGTGTTGGGGCAACTCCTGTTTAACATCTTTATTGATGATCTGGACAAGGGGATCGAGTACACCCTCAGTAAGTTTGCAGATGACATCCAGTTGGGTGGGAGTGTTGATCTGCTCGAGGGTAGGGAGGCTCTGCAGAGAGACCTGGACAGGCTGGAGCCATGGACTGAGCCCAACTGGAGGAGTTTCAATAAGGCCAAATGCCGGGGGCTGCCCTTGGGCCACAACAACCCCCAGCAGCGCTACAGGCTTGGGGAGGAGTGGCTGGAGAGCTGCCAGGCAGAGAGGGACCTGGGGGTGCTGATTGACAGCTGGCTGAACAGGAACCAGCAGTGTGCCCAGGTGGCCAAGAAGGCCAATGGCATCCTGGCTTGTGTCAGCAATAGTGTGGCCAGCAGGGACAGGGAAGGGATCTGACCCCTGTACTTGGCGCTGGTGAGGCCGCCCCTCGATTCCTGTGTTCAGTTTTGGGCCCCTCACTACAAAAAGGACATAGGGTTACTCGAACATGTCCAGAGAAGGGCTACAAAGCTGGTCAAGGGTCTGGAACACATGTTCTATGAGGAATGGCTGAGGGAACTGGGATTGTTTAGTCTGGAGAAGAGGAGGCTGAGGGGAGACCTTATCACCCTTTACAGCTACCTGAAAGGAGGGTGCAGAGAGCTGGGTTTGAGTCTCTTTAGCCTAGTAGTAAGCGACAGGACAAGAGGAAATGGCCTCAAGTTGCGCCAGGGAAAGTTCAGACTAGATTTCTTTACAGAACAGGTTGTGAGGCATTGGAATGGGCTGCCCAGGGAGGTGGTGGAGTCCCCATCCCTGGAGGTGTTTAAGAGTAGGGTCGATTTAGAGCTTAAGGATATGCTGTAGGTGAGAACTGTGCTAGGAGAATGGTTGGACTAGATCTCCAAGGTCCTTTCCAACCTAGATGATTCTGTGTACGAGACTGAATACCTTGTGAACAGCAGAGATGAACACTTGAGTTTCTTACACTGGTGAAATGGAGAGGATGACAATGGTAAATGATAAGAAAAATAAGGAAAAATACATTAAATCTACAAAGTGACTGCTCATAGAATTTGTAAGTAGTTCTCTGTGTCAAATGAAAATGTGTAGAAGGATACACCTTGAGGGAAGCATCACTTCCCCTCTGCTCAGCACTGGTGTGGCCACACCTGGAGTGCTGTGTCCAGCTCTGGGCTCCCCAGTGCAGGAGAGACATGGATAGGCTGGAGAGAGTCCAGCAAAGAGCCGCAAAGATGGTGAAGGAGCTGGAGCATCTCTCCTGTGGGGAAAGGCTGAGAGACCTGGGACTGTTCAGCCTGCAGAAGAGAAGGCGCAGGGAAGGTCTCATCAGTATGTACAAATACCTGAAGGGAAGGTGTAAAGAAGACTGAGCCAGGCTCCTTTCAGTGGTGCCCAGTGACAGGATCAGAGGCTATGGGCACAAACCAAACCACCAGAGCTTCCCCATGAACCCGAGGAAACTATTTTTCACTGTGATGGTGACCGAACACTGGCACAGGTTGCCCAGCAAGGTGGTGAAGTCTCCACCCTTTGAAATATTCAAAAGCCATTTGGAGATCATCCTGTGCAATCTGCTTGAGGTGACCCTGCTCAAGCAAGAGGGCTGGACAGGAAGATCACCCAAGGCCCCTTCCAAGCTCAGTCACTCTGTGATTCTGTGGCAAGAGTCTGTAAGAACTGTCCCTGGGCCTGAAGGCACTGAAATTTGCATCAGTGGTCTGAAACATATAAATTGCCAGTGCAATTTGCAAGTGACACAAAGCCTGGAGATCTGAAAAATAATGAGGACGATACAGTCATACAGAGTACTTTGGACTGCTTCATAGAGTAGGGGCATTTGAACAAAAGACTGACATAAGTTGACACACAGTTAAGCACCAGGACCAAGGCAACTTTTTCCCTAAAAGTAGCTGCTGAAAAGGATTAAGGGATCAGAGTGGACATCAGTTCTCAGCATGCTGCTGAGGCAAAATGGATTAATGCAATTTTTGCATATGTAGATAGGTTAGCAGTAAGAAACGGGCAATTTTCCCTATATACAAACACAGACAGATGCTAAAACACTGATTCTGGCTTTTGTATTTTTGAAACCATGTTAAAACACTGAAAATGGTGCAGGAAAGAACCACAAGTTATTTGAGGGCAGGAGAAAATGCCTATGGTAGAACTTGGAGATCAATCTGTTTAGCTTACTAAAAGGAGGAACCAAAAGTGGATTTGATTAACATGTACAAGTGTCTACACAGGAAGAAAAATGCCACATATCTTCAACCAACTGGAGAAAGACATAACAAAAAACAATGACCGAAATCTGAAGCCAGGCAAATTCAAAGTATAAATAAGGCAGACATTTTTAATAGCAACAGTGGTTAACCTCTGGAAGAAGTTAACAAGGACTACAGCTGATTCTGTACATCTTGTCTTTCAACAAGATTGGGCAATGTTACAGAAGATGCACTCAAGTTAGAAATCACTGGACTGAAAGGAAAGGTAATGTGGTGACTCATGATTTACAGGTCAACCCAGATGACCTTACTGCCCCTTCTGCCTCAAACTGTGAACCAATGACCAGTGAGATTGCTGACTGTCGTCAGGATGAGAACAGGCAGCTTGAATGTAAACTACTAGGACATGGGGAGCGAATACAGAAATTCAGAGAATAGCACAAGGAAATAAGATCCTTGCTTGTGTGTTTTGAGAGTGAAAAGAGGAAGGTAAAATGGGTGTCAATGAAAAAAGCCACTGTAACAGCCAAGATAAGAGAAATCCTGAGAAAATTGTTTTAGTTTGTAAATAACAACATATAATCAAATTCTGGAAGTGTTCTCAACAGAAGGATCTGAAGAACACTGGATGACAAACACCAAAAATAAATGGGTTCAACATGATACAATTAGGCACACACACTTCCAATTCCATAATGACCCAAAATTAGGTCTGCTTCCTAGACAGCTTCACCCTCTTTCCACTGTGAGTCTGTTGCACTAGGAAGATAGTTACTACCGGAAAAGAAGTCGCTCCACTCTATCATGTATAAGTAGAACTTGCTCACTGGAATGAGTGTCCACGTCCTCATTGCCACTGGGCCTCTCAGATTTAACAGCTCACACAACACTCAAATAAAACAGTTTCACACTGCTTAAAGACACCAGAGTCCAAACACTGCTTCACTGGGAAAACAAAGCAGTACTTCCAAACCACAGTACGAGTCTTCAAAAGTCAGTTTTTCTTGGAGCTGTATTTTAGAAAGAAGGGTTGGCATGCATGGGTGGCCAAAAGAAAGGATAAGAAATACAGAGTAATATTTACTGGCAAAATTTGTATTCAGTTTCCTACCCTGAGGTTTTTCCTGTGAGATTGAAAGAGTGACTGTAAAAATCTACCTTCATCTGGGTGGTCTTGTAAATCATGGCCTGTATTTGACAAGTACGCAGGTTCTTGTCCAGTTTTACTCACCTCTTTTCCTTCTAATAGAAGGCAAGAGGCATCAGACCAAACACTGATGCACACTTGAATGGCTTGTGATACTGATTAGTAGCCAGTCAGAAGGATTCAGCCATGCTCCTGATGGGCTTCAATGGAAGTCACAGTCAGCCAGCAGCTGGGGAGATACAGCAAGTGCCTTGGGGCCACAACAAAAGCATTCAAGAGCCATGGACTCTAGTTACAGTGCAATGAGCTCATTTTATTCTCAGCTTTGTAAGGTCTTTGAAATCCCCTGCTTGAACCATAATCTGAACTATGATTCCAGTAGGCCACAACTGAAATTCCAAAAATTTTAGTCTTACTAGTCATTCTAACCTCAGGAGGCAGTAACACTGAACGACTGGAACCGTTTACTGCAAATTAGTACTCTCAAGTCAACTCACAGCTTTCTTACTGGTTTACCATACAACATGCAAGTATCCGTATTTACAAGACAGTTTCAGGCACCTCACAAAGTCACAAATCATGGCCTCATACAGACTGTAGACTGCTTAATGCTTGCAAGCTACTTAAAGACCTTTGGCTAATTTACTATAACTATCCAATCATAATCCCAGTATTGGCATCAAATAATTTTAAGCAGCCTGCTAGATCCCCAAAACACTCTTGCTGTCACAAGTGTTTCAGCAGCAATCAGAATTGCCATAGGTATGTACCCATTTCTAAATTTGTATTTATAAGTATCAACAAAGTTCACATTCTATACATGTCAAATACTCTTTTACTGGGGCTTTTCTTCCTCTCACATCTGCTACACAAGACAAAAAAAAAGACAACCCAATTTCAACAAAGATCTTATTTCAGTGCAGGAATACACTGAAAGAAAAATTAAAATTAAAATTAAAAAGTCACTAGGATTGAAAAATAATTCTTCAGAAAAGAAAGCAAGCATGGATGCTTTAAACTTCTAGCTCTTCAGAAAAATCAACCATTTGATAACCTACTAACACATGCCACTTGCATAAAAATGCAGTAACAGAAGAAAAAGTAATGAAAATTATATGAAAAATAAAGGTGTAATCTTAAATTATAATCAGCATGCATCTCAGATATCAGCAAACCCTGTTAAATACACATAATTTACTAAAGTCTTGGAAAGTGTCTCAAAATGACCAATTCTCAAAGAGAGCTTTGTGACTGCAAAGTATCTGTGCTTCAAGAAACATGATATAAAGCTTCTGAATTTGGACTTAAATTAATGAACGGAAAATACGAACATTTTGGAGAAACTCTGAATAAGACACTAGGGTATCAGTTACTCTGCAGCACATGAAATGAAAGCAAGCTACTTGGTGCCTAGAGGCTGATCTGATACTGAAGGCTGCTGCACCTTCAGAGATGGAAGTGCTCAGGGGAAGTCATGACAACACCTGGGTAACCACTTTGACAGCCTGGCCAGAAATGACTATCACAAGGAACAGCAGACTACAACCAGATCTAAGCATTCAAAACCAGTCCTGCAGCAGGAACTCCAAAAGAAATATATAGTCAATAAAAAAAGACAACAGCTACTTCAGAAGTCAAAGTTTCAGAATCTATCAGGAAGGTTAAAACTGTCTATATTTAAGACCACAAGAGTATTTGTACTTTTCTTTTTTTATGCACAGGAGGAATGTGGCTTAAAGAGAAGTCAGAGACAGGGTCTGCCACTTCTGTTAATACCATGTTCCAAATTTTCAGATACTGCTTGGAAAGTTATGAGAAGCCTCAGAACTAGCAAAACATATATGGAGGAAATTCTCAGTTTAGTAAACTTTATTCTAACCAAGGTAAAAACGCATGCTTTATTCTTACAGTAAGAGGACACAGCATCATTTAACAGAGTATATATAAATATAGCCCAAGACAAAAAGGCAAATGACATCTTATGTGACAGCATGAGAACTTTTAAGCATACAGAAGTAAAAGTGCATGTTTGGACTGGGAATTATTCTTACTACTTTTAAAACCAGTGAGGACTTTCTGTGATGCAGCAGAAGACAGTTGTAAAATATAAAAATAAAGCTCTCTGGAGTGTATATAAAACCCCCATGTATATACGGAGTCTGAAGAGAATTACAAGCATCTCCTATTGCACATCATACTGAAATAATTATGAGAGAAGCCTGAACACCACTTACACTTGCTCTCTGGCAACAAGACTCAGGGTATTCTTGGCACTTCATCCTATTTAGGACTACTGATGCACTGATTGCAGGAGCTGCCCATAGAAAACAGCATGTGGTCTTCTAAACACAAAATCAGCAGTCTCACAATTTTGCCAAGAGCAGCTTCTACTTCCAATGGGCTTCCAATCCCTAACCACCGCATACATGGCTGTATTTCTGAGCAGCCCACAATCCCACCATTAAGTCCTGCAAGTCTCCATCTCGCAGTAAGTTTTTCAAGCATGATTTCAGGATGATTTCCACAAACTTCAGGATGAAAAAAGTGCTGTAATTACATTCCCATTTAAAACACTCACATAAGTGCAGCGAAAGAACCCATCCACTAAATATGCATTTCTCAGCTACAACTCCCAGTGAATTACATGAAAGACATAAGGAAGAGAAGGGAGGACAATCATGAGAGAGTCAACTTCATTATAGCCTAAAGGAATACCCTCTCACACCAAAAAAACCTTTAAATTTCCACACACCCCTAGGCTTGCCATCAGATGTCTGTAACAAAAACGTCAGTAACATAAGCTTGCAAAATGCTTATATATAAAAATGAATTCTTAGTCTGAAATCCATCCCTGTTTCTCAGCTCTTAATGAACTGTTACACCATACATAAAAGAGGGATCATTAAAAATAACAGAGTTAATAATTCTGCGGAGCCTATTACCTCTTTTCAAAGAGAAATGGCACCATCAAGTTGTTAAATAGCATCATTCTTTGTATCCTTGCTTCTAAGAAACTGAAAAGTTAGTAATATCTGAAGGGGTCCTTTAGCAACAGATGCATTGTCATCTATCTAGCCAGCAGACAAAAATGTGTTACTTGCTCTGATTAGTAATCATCCATCTCCAGTTTCAGCATTCAACCTAAAGAAAGTGAGAAATCAATAGAGCTGCTGTACAGAGCTAACCAGTATTGTTGGGACACCCATTCTGAGTAGTATCGAGCTCAGAAATGATACTTGAATATCTTGAGCTCAGCAAGTGATACTTGAATGTGGATGGTTTGTTGCATTTGCAATTGGAAGCAGCAGGTAAAGATAAAGAGGAGGAGATGGAAATACAGTGTACACTCTTGATGGAAAGAACTGAATGCTTGCCAGTATTAAAAGTAGTATGACAAATTAAAATTAGAAAGAGATCCACTTATTGGCTTAAATAAAGGCATTTTGATGACTCATACAACGATGCTTTTCCTGTTTTACTTCCTCAGTAACAACAGCTAGGAATATCTTATGACTGCTGATAACCTAGCACCAGAGTACTTACTCATTAAGCTCAGCCTTCCCACAACTTATGTGGAGCCCATTTGGAACTATAAAAAGGAAAAACCTTTCCAGAAGTTGTGCAAGGTAGACTAAGATCAATAAAAAATTGGCAGGAAACACCTCTAAACACATTCCTCTATGTACTTGCAGTTGCACAGAATCCCATATTCACTATGCTCAACTCTCATACCTGATCTTTTATAAAATCTTTTATTTGATGCTCATTCTAATTTGTCTATAGTAGTCTTTATGAATTCAACTCATTGAACATGTATGATGGAAGCCTAGCAAGTACTTTTTCAGTCTCCAAGACTGAAAGGCAGAACTTAGCTGGAATCTGAAGTTTGAAAAAACTGTCAGAAACAACATCATCTCTTTGTTACATCTATTTATTACCAGAATTCCTTCAAATTATGGCTGACTGAAAAGGTCTCTCCAGGCATTTCAACTGCTTCAACTTAGAACTATCTTTTCAAAACAGGTGTTTTCTACTTACATTACAATGTTTATATTGGTCTACAGCAATGCACAGAATTCCTTTTATATATAACAGAATATTGGTTTCTAGGACATTATTTAGAGCCCAGTTTTGTTAAGCTAGATTTCAGACTTCTTGGGAAACAACATTGCAAAATGTTTGTTAAGATGATTCATGGAAGACTAAAACCATCATGAAATAGTTCTCTAGCTAATCAAGGAAAATGGTCATTTTCCAAGTCCATGGTCAAGAAGCCAAATTCAAAACTGAAAGGGAAGTTAAAACAAACATTTCCACCAGTGCTGACTATTAAAGGCACAGTATGCAAAAAAATCTGCCACTGAAGATTTTTTAGGTTTTTTTTTTTTAATTAACACTTTAAGATACAGTAATCCATAGGATATTCAGGTTCCTTATCCCCAGTGCTCTATATCAATATTGTCCATTAATAGCACCAAACTGAAATACAAAGATGATTACTGCAGTAATACCCATACACCTTATAGTCTGTATCTTGTTCCAAGTTTATCAGCACCTTAGCTTCAGGAACCACAGACACAACCACACAAAGTACACGTTCTTTAAAATACGCTTTTCATTTTTATAAAACTGAACCTAAAAAGGAATCAAGCTATCACATATGATTTGTAGCTTGTTGCCTATTTATTAGCAGTAATGCATTTATACATTCTAATACCGTTTATGTGGTGGACAAAATAGTTTCTTCAATTGTCTGAAACAAACATAATGAAATGTCGCTGAAAATCTCTATCACAGAGTATTTTCTTGAATTTCAGAACTAGCAATTTAGACAAATATAAATGAAAGGGCAAAAGTATTTGGCTGATGGAGAAAATGAAAAAACACCCTGTCTACACAAATATTCCCAGCAGCAGGCACTTGGACCACAATGTTTATTTTAATGGACGTGGAGTAAGTGATTAAAAAAATATTCTTTTTTTCCTGTAATATTTCAAAGCTTTTAATCTTTTTAATAGTATACATGCAGTCATGAGCCAGCTGACAGTACTGATGGGTTGACAGGCTTCTTGCATGCCCTGCATGGCTGAGAATATATGCAAAATTCAGCCAAACACAGAGCAGAGATCACATCCCCTAAATCCAGAGAGTGCTTAAGATCAGCAAGATGATTCTATAAAGCTCTAAGGTTCCAGATTAAAATCATAATCGTGATATTTTCTCTGTTATTTCACACATAAGATCCAACATCTTTACCATCATAAGCCCTCTGAAAACTTCAAAATGTTTGCATCAAACAGCTGTGTTGATCATCTGTTGCAGTTCTTTTTTTTTTTCCTAAGACACTGCTCATACTTTGGGTTCAAAACCAAGAGATTAGACCCTTGGTTTCCAGCCTCACCCAAAGCACTGTGCTCCTACTTTGGCGCACAGATTCTGCAATGACCTTAAAATGCACAGTAAAGCTTCCACCCCTTTATCCATACCTACGTCTATGATATCTCTCAAATAAAACGTGTGGGAAGGCAGTGTGTTCAACTAGGTGAAATGAAGGCCAAAGCACAGGACCTTCCTGAATCAATTCCTTGCCCTGAAGCTGAATTATGGAGTGATGGTGAACACTCTCTGTACCTGTTTGTAGAGCTGTAAAATGGTAATAACCAGTTAATCTGCTGGTCATATAGCCACAATACGTACATATTTGTAAATGTTTTGAAGGTACTCAGATTAACTTAAACCTATAAAAAGCAGTTTCTTTTATTATTTATATTTTACTTTGATTTCAAAGAGACATTAACTTTCTAATTAGAAATCTCGGCACCTATCTAATAATATCGTGAATAATGATACTTACATAACAGTTTTAGACTATACGTCTCAAAGCATTTTATCTAAGACAGTATCGTTGTATTCATTTTATAGACACAGAAACAGGATCAGTAAGAAATTAGTTCCCACTCAACAGGCAGAAGTTGTGTCTGGTCAGTGTCCCACCTACAAGTACTATCTGCCCAAGAAAAATAATTGAAACATTGTTTTTAATGCTCATTAATTTTTATTTGTCAAGAACCTTGTGGCACAGCCCATGTGTCCTTCACTATGTTCAGGTACCAGTATGGCAAAACAAGTAGGAACTCAGGGCAGACAGTTATGTGACTAAAGATCAGTCATTTAAGCTTGTACTAGTCACCTCGTGTTTCCTTCACACTCAGTAGAGGAAAAAAGGCTATTTCTGGAAGGATGATACAGTTTCCCCAAAATAAATACCTAATGCAGGTTAGATGGAGGTGTTTGTTGCTCTTCACTGGTTCTACAGGAAATGCAGAGTGATGAGCTCAGACTACACATGTAGTTCTCAACCCCCCCCCCTTACACATACAAAACAAAAACACACAAAGGGTTGAAGCAACAAAAGCCAAGATTTGCTTCTGTACCAAAACACGTTCCTTACACGGAAAGGACCAGAAAATACAGCACTTGATGCTCTAGGAGGTTAAGCACCTCAGCTTTACTATAACCAATTAAAAGTGAATAGCCATAAAAGTGCAGATACTACTGTAGGGTAGTAAACCAGACTTTATCAGTGACAGTGGTGCACATTACAAACTTCAAACTCATTCCTTGCTCTAATCCATCAGAAACTTCCTGGCTTTAACAGGCTATAAACAGCAAAAGCTTTGAAGTCCAAGGATTAGAATCACTAATAGACAGACTGAATGAGAGACTGGCTGAAGAGCCAAGTGGAATGCCCTGCATGGATCTGGAATAAAACAAGTTAATTTAATCAAACTGACCTCTCTCTAGCCATAGGCCAAAAGATTACAATGGTTATAACAGCAGTAAAGGGACAAGAAACTCTAGAATCAAATAGTTATTTGCTCCAGTGTGATGCTTAGGCCAATGTAAGGGCAAAACCGCCAATGTTTTCAACTGTGCTCTCAAACCCACAATTTTAAGCTCTACGGGTAAAAAAAAATTAAACACACTTTAATTTTCAAGAATTTATAAATGTAAGATTAATAGAATGGTTTAACAAAAAAGACCATTCTAATGATTGGTTTGCTTTCACTCTCCTGTATCTCAGACTCACTCAAAGGAAATGTGGAAACAACCCATCTGGTTAAATCCACCTGCATTCAGTGCTCACATAACTGAATATTTAAGACTAAGCATTTTTGCTTTTAGAAGAAGCTTCTTACTGCAAAAATTCCAATTGCCATCAATTTATATGTAACAATTCTCACTCTGAAGGATTGCAAAACATTTAATAAAGCATTAAACTTGAGGTGTTTAGCACAGTAATATTACAGAACACTTTTTAAAGCAAACAGTAAAGCTACTCTGCTTTAAACTGGAGCAAGTTGCCAAAATGGCAAATGAGCCAAGTGAATGGTAGCAATAGCTTGGCCCTAAGAAGTTTTTAGAAGATGGTAAATTGAGACAAGTGGTCAGGGATTAATTTTTACATTGTATCTTGCCGCTATGCAGAGCAGCTAACTTTGAGGAGTGGAAAACTGCAGCAGCTGAAGCCTCTGAAAAGAGAACTACAAAGCAAGGAGTCCTAACAACACGCTTCATTCACTACAGAATACAAAAGAATCCACAATATAGCGTTGGTTTATGAGCACATATTCCTACAAGGCAACTCTTCTTGTCCCACAAAATCACCACATTTTCAGATGAGAATGACAAGATTTATACGTACAGCATACAGGAAACAAACTCATTTACAGCTACTTATCTACAGTATTTAATCAAGATTGACAAGAGGCAGCTTTAATTGCCCAGAACAATGCTCAGGATTTTAGTACTAGTGTACTTGGAAGAAACACAAGATAGGAAGCAATAAGCATGGAAATAAAATGACTGGCATTGCAGTGGCTGTCTGGCACTGGAGAGGATTACCACAGGCCAAGCCTAGCTGCCTTCTTTACATGGGGCAATGCCTTCTGCCTCTCCCATTTACTCCATGATGACTTTGTAAAGGAATTCACCAGTGTCAGGACCTGTGCTTCCAGCTGAGGACCTGGGAGAAGAGTAAGAGCAGCATGGTGTTATGAGGCAGACAGCCCAGGACTGGGAAAAAAGGGAGCTGGTGAGAGACAGAGCAGCCATGGTGCGTGCACTGGCATTACATGGAAGGAGACAGAGAAATTTGGGATTAGGATCCTGGGTTTGAAAACATAGGCAGCAAGTAACAAGGACTGGGCAGCTGGAGACTGAGGTCCTGGCACGAGGGGATACAGTATGGCAACATGCCAGGCCAGCAGGTACCCCTGCCAGCAAAGCACACCTCAGCTACTGAAAATTAAACAAATTAATTCAGAGATTTACAGCACTGAGTTCACACTGGAGTCATTAATATACTCTTGAAACCACATCTTCTTCCAAAACCTACACATTTAAATCATTTGGGAAATGGTCTGTGAATGTGCCCTCATTTTACAATAACCATGAAGTAAAAAAATTTAAAATATCATGTAGACTTCACCAGACTCACTCATAAAGACTATAAAGAGCAACAGAGTACCACATGTGTTGGAAACAGAAACATCTTTAAAAAGTCTTCCTGGGCTAGCTGTAGCATTTTCAAAACATATTCTGGTGGTGTGGGAACTTCTTTTCAGACACCCAAAATATCCCAAGTTTTCATTTCATTAGTCAAAATATTCACTTATTTTATAGTTCCAAGCATTCAAACTACTTTGCTGCTTTGAACTACATTTGCCCTAGAAAACAGTCTAGCAAAAGTCGTATTCACTGCTATGAGAGTGTCTACAGAGAAATAAAACCAAGCACTTACAAATCAAAGATGGGTCTCTCCTTACCACTCCCCAAAATAAAGTTAAGGACAGAAATGTTTCTGTAACTACTGCATCTGTCATCTTCGATTCAGAAGTTAGCAGCACAACCACTGACAAGGTTTTTTCTTTTAATCTATTTTGGCTTTACTCATTTCACTTTCAAAAATACTGCCAAAAAAATCCAAATTTATTATTTCAAAAGTAACCATTAAATGCTTTTCAAAGATAAATTAATGAAGTAGAAGAGAGGTCATTCTGTAACATCCTACCACCAGTTTCACCCTCCTCCACCTCACCTACCAGGGGGTCTTACCTTCTGGTGGACTCTTATTCTGGTTGTTCCAAACAACTAACAATTTGGATAGACTAGGCACTTTAGACACCTCTGTGATGACTCGGAAAAGGCTCTCCACCCGGTCATAGGTCAGAACTATGGCTGTGAAACCTTGGGACTGAGGTGGGATCAGTGGAAGGAAGAGTGGGTTGCTTACACTGCTCCATTTCTGTGAAGGCAAACAAGAAAACAGGAAAACAATTTGATTAAAGTTACTTGTCACAGTAAGGAGTAATTATTACAGTAGGGAGTAATTCACATAGCCAGGACCTAACCGACAGGTTTGGAATTTGCTCAATGAAGCACTTTGACTCTTCAATTCTGGCAATGGTGGACTTCAGTAATTTCTCAAGACCTTCCTTCCCCTATCTTTCTTAATTCAATTTTCATTTTTACCTAGCTGTAATGTTGCAAACGAGCTGCTTTAGGTAAAAAATAGTGGAAGAGGCAGACAGATTTGTGGAGAAGGAAAACCAAAGTGAATTTTGAACCCAGCTAGCGTGATTCAATTCTCATATACTAATCACTATTTCAAGACATTTATATTTATAGTCGGGATTCAATAAACAAAGAGAAACTTAATCAGCACTACAATTTTAGAAGCAAAAAAGAGTTAACAGTAAAATCAAAGCAGCAAAACCATAAACCTGGCATAAAATGAATACCCAAACAAAAAAGGCAAAAATGGGCACTAAGAGGAATAATGTACTAGCTTCCACAAAACTGTGTTTGTTCAATGGTGAAAAAAACACCTACTGCATTAAAAAATATAAGACGTGTGACATGCAAAGATGAATTTCAGAGAGTTATCTACTCCTTGTGAATTTTAACTAGGGCATCCCTTTTAAGACTTTAAAGGTCTTACTTCAATACATTGCCAGCATAAGGCAGCCAACTCAGCTGGCAAAAGACAAGACAGACAACTAAATTCTCACTGAATGTGTCAGCCTTCTTTGGAGCCGACAACATGGGGGAGGGAGCAGCGAAGGGACCCTTCAACAGGAATGAAAGTGCCAGCACTTCAGTCTCAACTTTTCCATTCCAGCTGATGTTCCAAGCAGAGGTCGGACACAGAAGCAAAGGGAAAAACAAGACCTTTTGGGATGAGGTGAAAAGGGGAAGAGTTGGGAAAGCGAGGTGAAAAGGGGAGTTGGGAAAGCAGAAACTGAGTGATGCTGTTTTGCAGGGAAATCTTGAATCCTAGCCTGTAAAAACCATGAACACTCATAAGAAGTTAATAACTGTCAGCAGTTTACAGAAATACTGCGAGAATCTCCAGCTAAATTCATACCATGAGTCTGCTTGTATCAGGAGGAAAGCAAGTTTTACACACTCAAAAGTTATCAGCTCATATTTGCAGGAAATAAACTCTGCAATTTTCCATTTTCTTTTTTAGTCTTTGGGTTACTTTATACACCCAGCAATCACATTCCTCATGTTTAGTGGTTAGACACCTCTAACTAGAATAACTTCAAGGAGGGGGAGAATAGAGAGCCTATTTACTAGAAGAGATCAGAACATTTCAACTATTTTAGTAAAGGAGAAAAGAGCATGATGTGAATATGATACAAATGTATCAACACTGAAGGGAGGATAAATATGTGAGGTGGAAAAGAGACACTTAAAGTTAAGCACAGCACTGGCACACTATTTTATCCAGGATGGTCTAAGGAGATGTTCCAGGCAAGGATTTGTCAGTAGAAGTAATAACTTTAAGGAGACTTCCTGAAATAGTTGGAAAGGCAGACTAATTTTCAACTACACATCCTTTATTGGGTCTGGTACAAGAAGCATTCAACACAAACTGTTGGTGAGGTTCCTAATGGAAAGCATGAAGTTCCAGTTTTTACCCAACAGGAGTAATAGGATAATGTAGAAATAGTAACAGTATAACACGGAGCTTAGATTCATGAATGAGACATGGTTACCTGTGATAGCAGAGGACTGCACTCAGTAATTCAGAAAATATACATTACTTCAGCAACTGATATGTGCAGAGACAAATCTGCTTTCAGATTATTACGTTTTCTAAAATTAAAGTTTTTAAGTATACTTCTGTTAATTTTACAAGACAACTGGTGGCAGATGGGGACAGAGTTCTGATTTTGCTCCAGCTTCAGTAATTCCTACAGCAAATCACAATATAAATGTTACCAGAGCATAATCTTTCTCATTAAAGCTTTACAAACTTGTTTCCACACAACTCCCACTCCAAGACTGCTATTACCCAAATGACCCTTGTAATGTCGAGCAGCTTCTTAGAACAACTTTCAGAACCCTCTTTTCATTAATACTTGAAGCAGAGGTTTAACATCATACTCAGTAGTATACCAAGAAAATTTTATGTTTCTGCCCTACAAGAAGAAATATCTGGTAATCTATAGATAGTGTTGTATTTACTAGTTACGGGTCAGTATTGCCACCTAAATTAATGGCTCGCACTTGAAGCTTTTCCAGCAATTTTTTTCTCTCTAGCCACAACATTTCACAATAAATTACTTGCTATATCATCCTTGGAAAAGTATTATTCCTTTTCTATCATCTAAGACTATTTTAGGTACTTAAAGAAAAAAAAAACAGATACACATGTGTGAGCACATCCATACATGCCTAAAAAATCATCACATTTTCTCTTAAAAACCTAAGATTTAGGTACAATACTTAAATTCCAACTTTTATTACTTTCAAAGGCATGAAAATTCTCCCCTGCTGGTTACAACTTAGGAAAAATAAGGCAACTTTTGAGGTGGTTTTGCTCATGCATCTACTAAAGGATGATGGAGCAAGGGAAAAGCCTGTAGATACACACTAATGGATGGGAGAACCATGCCTCTCATTTGAGAAAAACATTTCAAAAAGGCAATTAAGCATCTCTCAAGTGCCATTAAGAGCCAACCCCCTGCTGCCTGCCTGAAGAGTGTGTCTACAGTCTGAGACCTATTGACCCCACTTTCTGCAGGAAATCGGGCAAATTCAAGCCTCCATAATTTGCTAAAGTCTTCCAGATTTCTGCTTGGAAAAAGCAAACCATACAGGCAATTAATTCAACAGCAACCTAATTAAATCTCCATTATGGCAGCAAAGCATGAAATGGATAATGACACAGGGATGGGTTCTCCCAGTCACTGCTCAAGACACCAAGTGGTGAAGGAACATTTGCTCCAGTCCCATTTTTATTAACATTCTTGATGGAAATTCACAGGAACTTTCACTCTTCGAGAGAAGAGCAAACTGCAACAGTGGATTGATCATCCATCACCTTTCCTTAACAACGTGATGACACTCAGCTATGGATAAGACAAGCTTCACTCTCGCCCTCCCAGCTAATATCATTAGAAGAGACGAGATAATTAATCTAAGATTAATAGGTTGTTTGCTGTGAATCATTTTTATGGGCAAAAAGGATCAAGTTCAAATGCCAGTTTCCTAAGAGTAATCTCGTGTCACTTAAGTCTCACAGTCTCAGTTGTCTGACAGCTCTTTGCAGTTCACGTGAAAATCCAAAGTAGTTTGACCTGAATGACAGTGAGAACTTAGGGACAGCTTAAAGCTGGGGAGAGGGGAGAATTCAGGAATGGGTACGTATAAAGGGAAGGATTCAGACTGCTGCAGCTGCCCTGGGAATGCTTTCCACACATGTGCATGCATAATAATGCCTTAGAAATAAGGCACATTCCTTTACTATAGAAACATCAAATATTGCCCTCCGTGGTGATTAAAAACAACTTGATTGCATTTTAGGAAAAGTTAGTACATTAAGGACAAGGTATCACGTGAGTTGAATTCTCATTATGTGGGATGCTTAAGGCTGGACTCGATGTGGAGTCTTCAGGTTCAACTTAGCAGAGAAGTTTTAAAGAGACGGTTCTTAGCAGGATACAAAAGAGACAGATGGGAGCTTTGGGACATCAGTGAACATAACCGGACTAAGAACATAATAAATGCTAGAGCCTCAAAGGTATTGGCAAAACACCAGACATAACTAAGACAGGATCCTACCCCAAAACTTCTTATTTGGGTGTACACTGAGTATCACAAAGAGACTTGAAGAAAGACATAGCAGACACAAACTGCATCGCAGAATGCCCTCTAGGAAAACAAGGTTGCATAAGATGTGCCATATTTATAGGAAAGAGTAAAGAATTTCCCAGCTGTCACTTAGTGAGAAAACTCAGCAACAGAACTTAAGAATAGAATTTCACTGCTCTCACAAACAAGACAGTGGGTTTTCCTCCTTGTGAATTTTATTTTCAGCAACTAGACTGCTTGATGTAACCACGTATTAGTGAAACTATACAGTCTAAATAACTCACTGTCTTTTAAAAGCAGAAGCAAGGACAACACTGTGTTACTGAAACAGTAAGCAGCTCTTCTATACATCTAAGCAAAACAGATATGTATCCCCTGCCTCTGTGGGCAAGGCTTTTTCAGTTGGGTTGTTCTGAGTATCAAACCAACCTCAATGTGGTTTCAATTATGAATTACCAGACAAAAAAGCGCCTTGATTTATTCTATTTTGCTCCAATTATTCATGATAAGTTTCTATTGAATACTTTGAGAAAGTATTTCATCATGCTTCCCATCCTCAAGTGGTCATAGGGCAAACCCAAAGGAATTAACCCCCTCTACTTCGCCAGAGCCAACCGTAGTGCTTACGTTCTGCAGAATCACAAACCAAGTTGCAGTGGCCACCATTTCATGTTTTGATGAAGATTAGAAACCTTCCTCAAAAAAAATTTTAGGCACAAGACACACAGGAGTTTCTACCTATTCATTCTTGAGTAATGAAATACCTATCATCCTCCCACAGCCAGAAAAGACAGGGAGTACTGAAAAGAGGACAATGCAACACAGTGTCCTTTTTTTTTTTTTTTTTTTTTTTTTTTTTTTTTTTTTTTTTTTTTTAAACAGTTAATCACTCCCATTACATACAATAAAGCTGCACAGTTATGAAGCCACAGGAGGCACTAGGCAGTGCAATGAACAAGGTAAGAACAACAGTGATAAGAACCTCACCTCTGGCCTGCAAAATTTTTCTTTGGGTGCATCTCAAAACCAGCTTCCTTAAGATTAAAAACATATCTCTCACTTGTATGTTTAGGTGTCTACTTCTAAGCAAAAGACAAAGCAAAAAGCTCTTACAGAAAATAAAAGCCAACAGTATTAAATGGTTAGGTTCAGTCTTAAGAACTAAAATGTCATTCATGCAAAATACCTGAAATCCAGTTTCCTATTGTGTCAAACAAAAAATTTTGTTCATGTCTCAAAAATTATCATTTACAATGGAAATAAACCTACATGCTAGATTCTAGCCACACAATATAAGATAATTGTGAGGTTATCTACCACTGTGTAAGAGAAGTATCCTAATATCTGGGCTAGTAAGTAGAAGAACCAACTGTAAAATCAAGTTTCACACACAGACACAAAAATATCGCTATTTATAGCTGAATACTCAACTTGTCCATAACATCAACACTGAAAAACATATTGATAAACCAAAATTTAGTGTAAGGAAGAATACCTATCTTCTAACGTAGTAAGGACACCAAAATTTCAACCAGCTGTTTCAAACCATCACACAAGATAACTGGAAATACAGCAGGAACCGAAACCTAATATTGTTCTATGGAAAAAATACCAGGCGTGCACTGCCCAGAAAAGTGCTAGTTTGTTCTCATTTACAGGTAACTAAAAAAGCAAATGTTAATTATTTGCTTAATGCTTTGAAGATGAGGATGGAAGTACAGTTATAACAGTGTCTTATCTGGAGACTGTAAAATACTACTCAAATTGCTTAGAAAGAGTTTAATTGTTTAAGTGCCAACTGCCTGGTAACTGGCAGAAGCCCACAAAGTATTCTGTAAATGAACATCCTACTTAGGCTTTGCTAAATGAACGGCACTTTTTGCACTAAATTAATTTGCTTACTTTAGTTTAAACCAAATGATGGTGCTGTTTTCTGTCTCACTGGGAGAAATAAAATCTGGTATGTTTATTGTTCAGCATAGTGATATTCTCAAGTGATTATTAAACTATGGTCTGTATCATTCAAGGTCAAAGCTCAAAAGCAGTCCCTAACAAAAAAAACCCTCTAATGTTTTATAGGTCTACATTATAAACAGGCTTGAAAGAATTTCAACAAAAGCAACTAAAGAAATCTGGAAAAAAACCCATCTTACTGATTTTTCAGAAACACATATACATTAGCAAGGTATGATGCAAAGTAGGAGGAGAATTCAAATAATCTACAAAGAGGCGCAAGTGAGAAAGCAATTAACATCTGTTAGAGCATAACAAAGTACTTAATTGAAGATAACAGATCACATCTCAAACCCAGGTCATTAGTTCTAATCCACCCCAAACTAGTAACCATCAGAAGGCACACCGCAGAAGCTGTCATTTTCTGGCTTACTTGAACGTAACTGATTGCCCCTGCCTAATGGATAATGGTTGGGCCAAGAAACACAAAAGGCATTAAACTCCCGTGCTTGCAGCAAAAGACCATCTGAGACGTAAAGGACTCGAGCGGTCAGGAACGAATTTCAGGCCCCAAAAACATTATCTGCCCCTCTTCATTAAAAGAGGGAAGCATCTTGTAGTGCATTTCCATTGAAAGTACTGTTCCATAACATACTAGTATGTTACATGTACTAGTCCTCCACTTCCTCAACAGGATAGTGGATAAGTAGAAAAATAATTCACTTGACAATGTAGGTTTTTTCTTTAGAAAAAAAAAACCTCAAACCAGTCTTCATTCAATCCATACAAACACATAAAATTTGCTGGATCACTTCCTCAATGCAATGTACTAAGTATGGAGTTAACTGCATATGCATTTATCTTCTGTGTACCTTATACTCCCTCTCCTGCTGGAAAACCACCCTCCTGTACTGCTGCTGTATCCACATTGTGGTGAAGATACTCAGGCAACAGTCTTACTAATATTTTGAGCCAATATAAGCCAAACTAATGCCAAAAAAAGCAACCTTCCAGCCACCCGGTGCCTCCCTTGCCACCCATTCCCCCTTTTTTTCTTTTGCTCAGTAAGTTTTACACGAGGAAAATTATTTTGGTTAATCCACCACAAGTGAATTGGGGAACTCAAAAAGAAGGCAGCACATAGAATATAGAGAGAAATCATCATCCAACTGTAGAAGAGTGCAGGACTGCTTCTTTTGGCAACAGTATCTGCTTATAGCGGTTTGAAGTGTTTGGGAAACTACAGACAACACAAAGTGGGCTGGTGTTTCTTTGTGTTGAGACTTGAAAAATGTCTTGGGAACAGGAATAAAGCTTATCTATATACAGATCTAACCATGAACATGCTTCACTGATTTTAAATGCATGAATATCACTTTTAGGCTGACTGTCCAAGATAACAACCACCCCCTCAGATACAAAGATCAATGCAGTTTTGCTGAAGAGGATGTAATCATTATTATGTTTGCAGATATGTCCTAATTCTTAATTTGAAGTCTCAGAGTTCTAAATAAAGCAAAAAGAAAATTTCCAGAAAATAGCCATAAGTCCCTACCAGTCCTGCTTTGCAAATGACAAACTTCAGGCAGCTTCTGTGAAAGATGCAGCTTTCTCCCCATAGGTGTTGTTGTTACAAACTTACTTAAATCAAATATTTGAGGCCTCTCAAAATCTCTTATCTAGCACACTTACAGGCTGTAATCTGTTAAATGTTTGCTAACTCAAAATAGATTCAATTCTACTGTACTATAATTAAAAAGCAGTATAAGCATAACAGGCAGTACATGAGATCACAGGAAATAGACTGAAATCAGATGATGAATCTTAAAACTGGAAGCAAACTCATGAAGCTGAAATAGCTAAACAGAGTAAAATGTGCACCTTGGAGAACTGTGAGCTATCTTAATTGTCAAAGCAGAAATAATGTTTTTACTGCTTTATTTAACACCTGAAGCAGCTGTAACAACTGAGCAGTAGAACAATTAGCAACCAGGACATTTTTATTGAGCTCTATTTTTCTATTTTTCTCAGGATCCTAGTGACATAATAAGCAAAACTAACCCCTATAAGCACACAAAGAAAAAGAATCCTTAACCAAGGAGGCAGGCAGGTAAGCAACGATGGCCAAGGATTCTTTCTAGCTAAAGATTCTCCTCTGCATGATGATCTTGCAAAAACAGCAAGCTCTTCTTGATGTTAGAAAGGTGTATTTCTCCTAGCAAGTAAGCTCATAAAGCCATTAAAGATAGCATTTTCTGTATAAATATTCCAAAGGCAAATCCATGCTCTCATTTTCAAAACCTCACTATTCAGAGCACAGGGATCTGAGCTCTATTAACAGCCTTGTACTGACTAAAGAAATTGCTGGCTAATTGTAGTAAGGCCCTTACCTTAAAATGGTGATTGCACCTCTGCACCTACTGTTAATTTGCCTACAGCTTCCACACACTCTTTCTGCAACTCCACGTTCCTATTTAAACTGCATAATGGGAACAAGAGCATATAGAACACTGCGTCTAACCCTTACTGACCACACCATCACCACATGAACTGCAGGCAGAGCTAGAGGAACTTCATGCTGAGCCAGCTGAGTTTGAAGGCAGAATACATGTGGCAAGTTCTGGAGGTACAGTTCTGGCCCAGTTACTCACACATGTCACACTGGTATTAATGCTAACTCACAAGTGCTTCATTTTAAGTTACCTATATCCTGGTCCTGTGACCAACCTGAAATACTTTTCTTTAAAAGCTTCGGTCTTGGGAGTTTATTTACAATTTTCTCCTAAATGAGGAACACATTCAAGTCATCTTTAGTTACTTTAACTTCTTATCAGAGTTAGGGGATACAGTTGACATCTTCTGCTACCACAAATGTACATATGTACCTGCTTTCCAACTATAAAGTTCCATCCAGGCTTACTGGAAATTGTAACAGTGCTGTGAGTGGACATTAGGCACCACCTTAGATGAGAAACATACTCAGGCTCAAGTGGATCATCATTCCCCTGACAAGCAGACACCAACTATGGAATTCAAACTAGCGCAATTATTTTAAAATAAATAAATAACTAAAATTACTATTCAATGCATTGACTTATTCAATTTACTAGCAGATAGTGTATATATCACCTTCTAAATTATCTGAAATTAGCTGTTCCGAAAAATATGCTCCCCTGTAGATCACAACTGTAATATGCTCTCATCTCAAAGAGATAAAATATATGCACAGAAAAAAAGAAAATAAATCTCCAAGATAAACTGGAGAATACTCCAGTTATTTGCTTCGAATGAAAGAAAAAGAGTCAAAACCAAACAGTATTAGCTGGCTCAAACAAAAAAGAAAAAAAAAAAAAAAAAAAAGACCCTGATGGAAGGAAATTTCATACCTGCTCAGAGTAGCTATCAAAATCCCCAATTAAAAATATCACTGGATTATGTACTGCTGTTCTACAAATTTAACTGCTCTTGAACAATTTCTGATCTGAATTCTATTTTCTTTAACTGACCCTTTGAGGAAGGGTCACAAGCACTCTGGTTTGCTGATTAATATGGAGCTTACACAGCCCATAAAGGAACTTTTAACGACATTTCTGTTTCATATCGAAGCAAGAAATGAATTCATGCACATATTAAGCAGTTTTCATAGACTAGGATAAACATCAAATTCTTTCAACTGGGACATAAAACCACCAAGGAACTGACCATTCGTGGTATGAGAGAGTCACGATATGAGGTGTTAACTCCAACGTCTTGGACAGATTCCAGCCTGCGTAGTTGCACTCAGCTTTCTAAATTTTCTCTGCAATTGCACATTGATACAATATTCCTGCCTACTCCTTGTACTGGCCTAGCATGGTACTGCTGTTACATGTTCTCCCACAGTTCCAGGGTTCTGGTCTGTATGTTGCTGTGTCTGTGGTCATAAACTTTCTGCTTAAGAACCTCTAGGTTGAATGACTAATATAAATATTTTTTCCAAGTATATATTAAAAACAAACAAAAAAGGAGCCAGCTTCTTGCTCAGATTAGCTTCCCTAGAAATGGATAGGTTTCCAGTATAAGAGAGAACCCAGAAGATGTTTTTGCATTCCCTTTAAAGGCTGAGTAATGCTAAAGCAATTTTCTTCATTTCACTAGGTGATTCAAGGTGCTTGTTTTGCTAGCATAACTTAAAAGCATTGAAATGTCCTGATCCCCTTCTTGCAGTGTATGTACTATCCTGTGTAGCTTAATTTCTTCCTTAAATACTGGTAAATCCCAAGGTTTTGCCTCCAGGCAATGACAACAGTAGGTTATTAATGCCTTTGGGTAGGCAATGGAAAATCATCTTCTGAAACCCAGCCTCTAACTCTTTGTCAGCAACTGTTCACACTCTGTCAGCCTGAAGAGTTTAAAGTGAAACACAATCTACTCCTGAGCACTCCTACTCAGCTTCCAGAGAAAACCTCTCTCTAAACCACCATAAAGTGAGACAGTTAACAAGTTTGTTTTTATTAGTGAAACAAAACTAATTTTTATATTTTGACACAAAGAAAATTAACTGATTATGAGTGAAAATCATCTGCAGGCTTTTACATAGTAAAAAAATCAGAACCAGCTGCTTGGTGCAGAAGGTTAATTAATACTCCAGTGTTTCTTAACAGAGGTGGATTCAAGCAGTGAAAGTTTTTTTTTTAAGAAAACAAAAATGCCCCAGCAGAACTTTGAACATCAGTTTCTTGATAAGAGAAATTACACAGAAATAATATGTAGAAAACTGTAGGCATAGCAATAATTAGCTATTTAATCAGAATTACATGAAAGAGACTTGCAGATTGTTTAAGATCTTCAGTATTTCCACTATTTCCACTGCAGTTATGCATTTTTAAGAGCATTTTATGAGTGCTAAACTCACACAAAATTTAACAGAAATAAAGAAGTATGTGTGTATGCATGCATGAAAAATAAATAAATAAACAAGCAACCAATTTAGTGTATGCAATATTGAAAGTTGAAAGTTTGCATTTCACTGCCAGGACATGAACTGGTAGTTATTTTGCCAGTTGTCATAAAATATATTAGCTTCATCTGTGCAAGTTACCAACACAACACGTACACACACAAACACACACACAGAGAATTATTACCAAGTTTCATAGCACATACCTTTTATACGAGAAAAAAAAAAAACCACAATTTGTTTTATGAGTAAATCAAACGAATTTACTTACCACAGCTGGGGGATCATTCCATTCTTCATAAGAAATGGCAGCATATGGGTAAATTCTATCATTGATAATCTGAAGAGTAGCAAGAGCAATTGCTTTCATCGATCGAAAATATGCTTCCCAGAACCACCTTGCCTGTAAAGATAATAAATTTCACTTTCACATTGCACAGCTCCAGTGCTTAATAATCAATTTTGGCTTGCCATGCACAATCTGTAGACTATATGTCAGGTGGAAATTAAATTAGGAGGCATGTTTATTGTAGCTAGGATATTTCCAGGGAGCCTGAAGACTTCAAACTCAACCCCACACCCCAAAAAAAACAGGACCTACATCCAATAAAAAGAAGCAGCAGCATTACTTTGCAAGTGATTAAACAGAATGAGAATACTTGAAGGAATCAGTTACTTTTCACACTTTTATCATATGTTTTCCTCTTGAAAAATGTCAAAAGCAGTTTGACCATACAACAGAAGAAATTGCTGTTACATTCAGTTTTGCCAAGGCAAAGGAATCCACAAGGCAGCTCAAGAGCCAAATAAAAGCATCAAGCCTATAACTTAGAAGTCACTTTTTAACATCAATATTAGAGACAGCTGATTAGCTAGAGAATTCCAGTACTCATGAACCCTACCAAACTATTACCTTCCTACATCTTCCAAAAACCAAATATTATTTGAGTAAATATTAAGATTTTTACACAAAAGGCACATGCCTTTACACAAAAGCACATGCATTTACACAAAAGCACATGCCCATTTGCTACAAATATTAATCTAGGCTGATTTACAACACAAGCAGTGTAAAACTGCTAAAATGAAGCATGTGATTTTCTTAAAGACAGATGCACTTAATCTCAAAGATGAGTCATTTTCAAGCAAAGGTCCTGTTTGGCAAGTTTCAATCTTGTCCCAGTTTCTGTACAAGACAGAAATGCTGGAAGAAAAGCAGGGTTTGGGAATGAAAATGCTGACTTACCTGATTCTCTGTTAAGAGACATAAATGTACTTTTTAAATGCCTAGAACCATCAAATGATCCTGTAGGACCCCATCCAAGCCAGAAGGAAACACACTTTGCCAATAAATGTAGTTCAAGAGTTTTGGCCCAAGAGGTAAAAATTTTTTCCACAAAATTTTTCTTTAAGAAACCCTAGCATCCTGAAGTGTCCAAAAGGTAATTTAATTTGCATTCTCCCAGTGGTTCATTATCAACTATAAGAGTATGTGTTTGCATCTAGGTAATAGAACAATTAAAACAAAAACCATTTTTTCATTAATTGGAAGCTTTAGAAGTTTTCAGACCAAGAATACAACAACTGAAGAGAACACACAAATTCAAGCAAGTGCTATTCTACTCTTGCTATGGATTCCTTAAACAACAAAAATGCTCTACAGACAGGGTGTTTTTAATCATGTGCTATGAGAACATACAATATTATTATTTAGCATATTAAGTTATTGAAGGAGTACAAAGTTTCTGCAGGTACAGACTTTAAGATGAACCAAAAATAACTCTCATTTAGATGTTGTTTACAAGTTGCCAGTTCTCTCACTGCAGGTCATTACTTTTTACTGGAAGACAGAGTGATTCCTACATACTCACTTTGTGCTGGAGCATTCCCAGGCTAAATAACAGTGTACAGGAAAGATTACAAGTACAGAAAATGCAAATTCACAAGATAACTTACACATATTCAAGCATATGCCACCCTGTACTTTACTCTGAGTGTAAGCTATGGGATTCAGAACTAAAGACCTGTTGTGGAAACACTGGCCCTAAAAATCTACTCTATGGGTATTTCGTAAAACAGCTTCTTCAGAATAGATTTGTAAAAATTTAAAATGAAATAATCCATGGTACCATTAAAAAAGCGAATTAGGAAAGAGGTAAGTGCTCTCTTACTTTTATTGTGAGAAAACATTAACAACCATAAGCCTTACTATTTCAGAGTATTTCAAAATTTTATTAAGGATACTGATGAGTATGTTCAAAAACTATACTTCTCTGGAGCTTGTCATCCAGAGAGAGGGCAAAGCAATTTATTCCAGGATGGAATCACTATCCTCTCCTCCTCTCCCTGGTGGAAATTAACAGCTGGATAATATGTCAATTGCCAAGAACACAGAACAAAATGCATATTACATCCAACTGTAAAAGCAGAAGAACTATATAAACAGGTAAGAATAATGTCTGCCATCCTAAAACACCATCACAGTTAACCTCTCAAGTATCCTAAATAAACAAGAGTAAGAACACAAGATTTCAAATTTCATTTTCACATTAGACAACAGTTTAGAACCAGTACTATAAGCATCACTAAGTAGGAAGGCTAAATTATTTCACGTAGTCTTCTAACATATAACTTTATAAAGCAATTAAGTAGATATTGTGTGAAATACACACAGGGCTGTGTATTTAATTGTTATTAAATAACAGCATTCCTATAGCATTCTAACTCTACAATTGTTTATTAATACTGTAATATCTGTTATCTAGCTTCATAACCATCAAAGCTGGTTTTCCTCCTTCAGCAAAACTAGGATGGATCTGGCCTACCTTCTCTTTGTCAAAAAAATATTTGCAATGTCAGGCAAGTTTACATCTTTATAGCAGAAGCAAGACTGGAGAACAGGGCAGAGAGAATTTACTTTTTCTAAACTAATATTTATGTAATTAATTTTTTGTAAAGAGCTAGAAAATGTTCCCACAGTTGGTTGCGATTTTTTGGAGCTGTGTTTCTTTAAGGCAGAACTCAAAACCTTCTAAGGGGATTCGAAGTCTCCAAACAGATGTTTCAGGGTCTCATTACTTCCTCCCCACCTTGTTTGCTTTTATAAAGCAGAACTGATTAGCATGGGTTGCTAGTGTCTGCTGCTCAGCATGCTAAGTCACTAAACATTTTGGGAAAGTCTTCTATTGGGATGGTGTATGTCAATTCCATTTGAAATGTATTTTCTGCTCTACTTGGTATGGTTGAAAAGCTTATGTGGGAATGTAACAAATATGTAGGGGGGATAAAAATCCCATGCACATGTTTGGGATATAGGAGAAAAAACACACAACACATCCTCCCACCCCACCCCCCAAAAAAAAAAAAAAAAAAAGACAAAAAAAGAGATATATCTGTTTCCGACTCCTATGCCAACTTTCTTAGCATTCTTACATAATTTTTCCTGAGCTGTCCATTTCTCTTTTCTGTATCTATGAATTCAGAAGACTAAAAGTTATATACTCTAAAGTAGGTTTAATGCACCGGGAAATATTTGTAAGGTATGGCATCAGTAACATAGTAATTACATCTACCTGAAAGCCTTTCAGGATCTTGAAATAAATGATCCATAATTAAAGATCTTGTCTTCCACACAGCATTGATTATACAGACTCTACAACTATGATATGGTCAGGCCACCATTCCTTTCAACTTGAACTGAAATTAAACTTCTAGTACTCTAGTAGTCTGCTTGATGAGGTTTCAGAATTTTCTAAGGAAACATGCTATGTGGACCACAGATTTGTAGAGAATGCTATCTTTGTATACACCTAAATATTGCTTAGGTCACAGGCAATCTAAACTGTAAATAGAGATCAAACCTGTAGTTTGTACAACTGCCAAAACAACACAGATGAATATATGTTAACCTATGGGATCTTGTTCTGGCTGTATGGCTTACCAGGAATTGCAAACAGGTATTTAAGAAACACAGCTTCTCTTCCCATTCTAAATTTCTAGATAAACAGAAAATCTAGGATAGATCTAAGATGAAAGACAGAAAAGCATTACTTTCTATAACGGTTTTGCCAACATGTGGAAAAGTCAAATGTAGAGTACTGAATGACTTGACTGAGAATGAGAAATACATTATATTATTGGGTTGTCCAATGGATTGGAATTGACTGGAATCCCTTATAATACAATAGATTCCCCATGAAATTAGTTCACCCGAATTCAATTTCTGCAGAAATTTTTACAAAGCCAAGACAGCTTCACTATAAAAGCCAAAGACTGAAGGAAACAGAGACCAAACTCTCCCCTCCCTCCAAGCAGTGGGCTCTGCAGACCAAGGTCACAAACACTGGCATGCCAGTAAGTAGTTCTAAGCATCCCTTCCTTCTTCCCTACTCCACTTCCAACTGCTGCATCCTCACTAGATCAGCCATGAAAAAACACCACTTTTTGCAAAGGCTAAAATTGCTTAATGTACTGTAGAAGTATTCATTCATCTCTACAAATACATATGCACGCCTTGAGGAACATGAGCAGTATCTGTAAGACAGAAGAAAAAGTTTAGTAACTTTGTTTCTTCCTTGTAACTGTAGATGGTATGGGAAATTTTGTGTTCCTTCAAACAAGTAAGCAAGCATCCAAATGAAGAGTTCAATTCCACTTGTTTTCAGTTCAGGATTTTGTTCAAGTGGACTACGAAGAAACTAAACTGACAATACTCAGCACATACTGATACAGGCAAGAGGTTAGGATGGAAACATTTGCAGTTATTTTCATAGGAGGCAACAGGCAGCACCACACAGCCATAGGGTAGCCTACTCACAGAAAGTAACATTTATTTAGGTAAGGTGTTATTTTCCTTAGAAATAAACACACTTGGGGGCCTAGCATCTCTTTATAAGCTCTTTACAAGCCAGCATAGAATCAGGTTACAGAGCCCATTCATATAATGTTTATAAGTTCTAGTGTTAATGCCACTAATGGTGCTCCAGTGTAGAGTGCAAGTCAGATCAATGTAAATCTTTTGATTAGTTTGTGAAAAGAAAAACACTGGGCATGAGGCAAGGAAAGGAATACTTTCTGTAACATTTAGATCAAGGGGAAAACAGCTCATGAAAGGAACCTTCTAGCCTCCTGTTTTTTCACAGCCCACGATTTGGTGGGAGTTGGTAAAGTTAGCAAAAGGGGAAAAACAAGATTCGCAAAAGTGTAGTAAAAGTTAACTGCCCATAAACCACCACTTCACTCAGCTTTTAGGTCAGGCGCCATGATGCTGTAAGATTTTGCCCCACTGCAGGAGCTCAGCATTTCCAAAATGCCTTGAAAAGGTTTACGAGGCCTTGAAATACAACCATTTTCACCCTGGCTGCCGTGACTCAAATGCTTTCCCTTCTCAACGGCTCTTGGTGTTCCTGGTTTTTACTCCCTGACCAGCTGGGTTCAGGAAGTCTGGTTGAAGAAAAGAGAGTAGCCTAGCTGCTGCAGCAGCACTGGCCTGGAAGCTTAGTGATCTTACTTGTAATCCTGGTTCTGTTACTTGTTTACAGATAAATGCTTGACATAAATTAATTTGGCTTCTTGCTTCTAGTTCAGCCTCTCAGCAGTATGTGTAATATTCAACTCACAGAGATATTATGAGACTTAAGCATTCTAGACCTTTCAGATTCTGAGGTGAATAGAAGAACAGAATAAATTTAACTTTATCCTCTCATTATTTGTAAAAAGAAACCTTAAATTAATAAAACTAATATTTATCTAGCCAATGCTACTAAAGTAACTGCCTGTGGCAACCCTTTGCTAAAATACCTACCTTCAGCAGAGATATAAAAGATCTCACAAGAAATACCTACAGCTCTGCTGTGCATTTAACAGTTCTGGATGTGGAAGTTCATCCACTAAGACCTTCAGGCCCTTAAGTTACATGGGATACTGTAAAATAATCAAATGTTTTATAAGTTACTGAGACTTAACAAGTTCTTGCCCATCAAGCAAGCTACTACAATTGGTCATAGGCACCCCTCCCCCAAGCTCTTTCAGTAAGATTAGACAGGCCACTGAGGTTCAAGATAAACTGAATTATTGTATATTTGCCCCATATTAAAGATGCAGATGAGGGTAGCTGATGATATCTAATAATCAGATAGCAAGCTTGAGTTCTCAAGCTCCCTATCCCTCCCCCCAAGGTAAAATGGAACTGAAGACAGAGCATAAGTTCCTCCTTTGGAGAAACAAGCATTTTATAAAAAGTTTCCCAATACAAATTTTGGGTTCAGACTGAGGAACCTATAACCTCAAATTCCCACATTTTTCTGCCTATGAACTGTAATCTGCCCCCTCTTTCTTGACTGCTTTACTGTTTCTACAGCTGGTTCCCTGTTCCAACAACTTCCTTGCCGATCACACATAACACTTTTAGTATGTAGTTCTTCATCAAAGGTGATACCAGAGGGGTCAGCTAAAACCAGTGCCATCTTTGTTTCTTTACACAGGCTTACAAGAAGTCCTCAGAAGACTTTATACTGTTAAGAATTAGACAGCAATTTGTTCTAGCAGGTAATTTATTTCTAGAAAGCAGTGAGAATTTGGGTTAAAAAAAAAATGTGCTTATTGCTAAGAGACCTGAACCAAATAACACAATCAAGTTCAATCCACCTAAAGCTGGCTAGCTCAATTTTCTCTCTGTAATCAGTGGGGGAAAAAAAACAGGGTAATTCAGAGGGAAATCTAGAGCTCTGGTACCTTAAAATACCTCCTGAACAATGTGTTCTCCTCTCATTAAGGGAGCAGAGAGTACAGAGTAAGTGACTAGCTGTGGGCCATGATCCTTCTTCCTCTTAAAGCCTTATATTCAAAAATGTTCTGAGGGCCCTCTCATTTTCCCAGAGAGGCATGAAGATTTGAAATGAGAACAAACAAGAATGTAGGCTACATTTTTCAAAAATAATGCATGTGTTTCAGGCTATGGAAAAATATAAGACAGTCATGCTCTGAAAAGTTGTCTCACTTTTGGGGTGCCACTACAATTACCCAAAACTGGAGGTCACCTCTTTATAAACTGCAATTTGAAAGTAAAAATTAGATTCTTGTTCCCATACATACACTACTATGTAGGAACATGAAGAGGTAATCCATTAAAGCAATGGAATACTGGTAAAATCATGTTAACTTGCCAAAACCTAAAAAGTTTTCTGAATTATTCTCATGTTTTATAGAAGAAGATCAGATTAAAAGCACCTTTCAAATTTGACCTAGGCTGGTTGTGTTGTGTCTGTTTGTCAACAAGGACCTATCCAAGAAAAGCAGTAGTGTAGGCATTGTATAAGGACTGCTCGTAAGATCAGCATGACACTTGTAAAGCTAAAAAATGGGAGTAACAAGGAATTGAACTTTTGGAAGTGTCTGATCACTTCTGATAAAGACTAATCCAGAATTCAACACTGGGTTTTCCCAAAGCTCCAACCAGACGTTTCTCTACAAGGAAAAAGAGAAACGAGCAGTAGAACAAGGCAAGGCACATATAGTCGTATCCAGTTATCTAAGGTTTGCTTCTAATGGAACATGACAATGTCCTTCTAATATTGTTTCTGAATTTTCATTCCATCTTTCAACTCTTATTTCTGAGCTATGCATGATTCCCAAGTAAAGCCCTAAAAATATTCAATTCCGCTATTTAACTTATGCAACTTATATGAGTGGCCTACAGAGGAATATTCCTTAATTAAAAGGCACTTCCACAGGATGAGCAAGCAAAACAATTTGTATCATTACAGTCCTATATTTTAAGAAAGAGATTCTAGATAGACATTTTGTGGTGCTGGTTTTTATTGTAGTTCAGTCCCAAAAAATATCTCTTCAAAAGTAAAGCAGTAGGTGGATTTAATCACCTGGATTAACATTCTCCACTGTAGTAATTTCAGCCATGAGACAAGGACATTTGCCTACTTCAGAAACAACAGTGAAAACTAAGTCTTTCCACTATCCAAATTTCTTTTCTTTTTCTTTTTGAAGATGCCAATTCACAAGGGGACAGAGGTCAGAGTTCAAAACACTAGTCTTACCATTCGGATACCAGCCACTTGGGAGTAACTCACTTCTACTGGCTCTCATTTTATTGCTGTAAACTACTTGACAAATGCTGACTCATAAGAGCTAAGGGTAAAGGAAAATGTTAGTGCAAGCTCAGATATTAATCTTAAGCTTCTTGCACTGCAGTACTCCTTAAGCTCTCCTCTTTGGTGCTTTAAAAAGAATCACTTTTATCAATTATAGTAATCCATATGTACACCACCACATACTATGCACGAATGAGAATGGTTCTTTTGCAGCTTGAGTTAACAGTTTGAGTCTTGCTTCCATACTTCAACAAAATTTGGGGGGTTTGGTTCTTTTGGTTTGTTAGGGATTTTTTAAGGTTTTAATCTTCTCTTATGAACAAGAGCCTTATTCTGCTTAGAATCTGGCTCAACTATATGACGCAGAAGCAGTTATTTTCAACAGAACAATTCTCATTCTCTCTTGAAATGGTAACATTTTATAGGGTTTTGAAATCCTGCATTATCTTGACCCTTAAAATACAGATTTCTGCTATTCCTTGTCCTAGTGACAGTAACACAAGACTTGAATAGATAAAAATACCACTTAGTACTAGTGTTCTCCCCTCCCTCCATATATTTCTGCACTTCAAACTTGCTTCTTTGATTAATGAGCATGTCAACTTCACAACTCTGTTGCAGAAGGCAACACTGCGCCAGCCAGGAAACCTGACTTACTGCCCTGGCAGCCTACAAATCCACTGCCAAATTACATTTCACTTATGGTGCCAACAAATAGATACCAGCACTACGAGCAGTAAGGAACCACCCCATTCTCAGCTGTGGCTGGGAATACTGTCGCAAAGCACTGAGACCAAGACAGCAAAGAAGGCAGCAGGATGAGGAAAAAAAGCAAAGTGTCATACTTAAATCTTTAAAAACATGTAATAATGGCTCCCATTTACTGAATTCCCTTTGCTCCCAAAGAGTTTTCAGTTCTGTCTTCATATTTACAGGCAAATGACATGTGTTGACACTGCAGAAATAACACAGCTGTAAGAGTAATATAGATCCTACTCTGGCTTCCAGATAGACATATCTACATAATCATCACTGATAATGATGTAAAGACACAAAAAATACCCCACTCCCTTCCCTTCAGTTTCCAGGAATTTGCAGGGCTCCCTAATTACTCCAACTTCACCAGGCTGTTACTGTGAAGAGGCAGGCACACCTAACCTGAATAGTCAAAATTACTCAGATCTGTATCATCCCTTCTTTTTATGATAAGTTTATCCTCTGTGCAGTCACTGTTAACACAAAACCAGACCGACGGTGAGCTAGGCTTACGCTAGCGTTGATTCAGCAGCAGTCTAGAAAATAACAGAAAACAAATATGTGTATGTAATTTCAGGGAACATTTAACTACTGTATGACCACAAGGTTGGGGGGGTGGGAGGACGTTTTAGCCACATTTCTTGACAAATGATGGACAGCTCCTGAAACTGAAAGCAATAGGTTTCTAGTCCTAGGGGTATTGCCTTCAAATATGTCTGTGTTCTCAGGGTAGATCAGTTTTCCCTGCTGCAGGCATCCTGCTGAGAAGTGAGGTCCCAAGCAAAACACAGGAATCTGACTGCAAGCCTTTGAGGTGGCAGGAGCCAAGGGAGGTTCAAAGACAAGGCTGGCTGGTGGGCAGCACCTCTGAGTATTGCCGAGGTTAGAGGTTAGTAAAGCAGGAGCCACTGGCCAATAAAACAGTGTTTGGAGAGCCCACTCTACAGATAAATTGGGGATCTGTTTACACCTTTCCCAGCTTTCTGAGTTACACACACTGATGCTTCCCACTGTGATCTTGTCCTATGTCCACCAGCATCTCCCCTCCTCAGCAGCTGCCCTGCTCTCTGCTGGTTGGCTTTATAACACAGCGAAAGGATGCTTGGAAACTTTTAATCAGCATCCAGCATCAAAAATAAATAAATAAAAGCACAAATGCTTTTATTTGTGTCAACTGCTGCAACAAGATCTGTCTTGTTTGAGATTTCCCATGACTGCTGTAGTAATGCTGGGAGAATAGAAGCTTAAATTCCCTTGATTAGAGAAGCTAAACACAAAGCAAGCCCAGTGCCAATCACACACATGAAAGGATAGCTTTTTGAAGCAAGGGAAAAGAAAAATCTAGGTAGGGTTACCACCATACTATAGCGGTCAAGAATCAGCACATACCTCAATTTCAGAGCTTAAGCTCTATACCAGGAAGAACTTGCCCTTTTGATGAAGACAGGCTTTGCTCAGTTTCCTGTAAGCTACATAGTTCTATTTTATATAAGCATAAACATACACATACCCACATACACAGAGTTCTCAACATTGGACAGCTTTAACCACAGACATTACTGCCAGCATTGCTTGAATACAGATATATCTTACTGACTTCTATGAGGATAAAAGCTGACAGACTGGCAGTCATGGGGTTTTTTTCCATACCTACAGGAAAAATACAGTTTAGGATATGGTGATGCTTTCTTCCTCCACACATTAAAAATAACTGACTCAAGTTATGTAAAAATACCTCATCCTTCATTACTCAAACTGTGCATGGCTGTCTGATGAAATAGATTAAGTGATTAATAATTGCTGGTTGTGATAATATGTAGTGGTCCCACTGCAGTGGGGCAGGATTGAAAATAATCTTAAATGGACAAAATCAGTGATAGACACCAACAAGTTATTTATTTCTTCTTGGAAATCATCTCAAATAGCATGCTAAAGAAGAATATTATTTACTGCATGAAGTCAAATTTTGTAAAAAAGAGATGTAATCTCAAAGATAAACATTAAAGCTTATTATAGAAGTCCTTGCTACCCCAAAAGAGATGGGAAGTACACCACTGACTAGCATTTGCACATTTGTTCTGTATTAACTTTTTGCTTCACCTGAAGTATTAAAAATGTGAGGAAGGAGTTGCTTTCCCTCTCCCCTCAATACATATATAACATGGCACTTACAATATATGGAATTCCCCTCTCAAGAGATCCCCCGAATCACTGGCTACTAAGCACTGGTAGGCAACAGCTGAGAAACAAAGCAAGTGGTGAGAGGAAGAGCACAGAGCCTGGGCTTGGTGCTGCTAGACTACTGAAGCACTTCAGACTGTTGCTTAACTGGCATCACATGCATACTCAGGCTTAACCTAATCACCAGATTCAGGATCAGGAGAGTTTTTCCCAATGCTTCATCAGGCACCATTGATATTTTTTGTCTTTCTTTGCTACAGTGTTGGAAAACATTTTATGGTAGACTGGTCTGGGTGGGTAGGAACCAAGATAAACTGTTCTGTGGACCCCCTGGGACCAGAACTCCATTACCAGTTGAGTCTGGTTGCAGGTAACTATTTCTTAAACTTAACCATAATCTAACAACTTCTATTCATGATTCCCTACTCCACTATTAGTATCCTGGAATACACACACCTTCTATAATCCTCCTCTGCAGAGCATCTGTACAGAATTGAGCCACCAGTACAGAAATGTATTCAAAGACAGCTAATGCCAGTTGCCATTTTCATTTCTAAAGAACACTGAAACTTGTCAGCTAATGGAAAAATAAGGGGGGGAAAAAAAAAAAAAAAAAGCAGAGGGGAAAGGAAGGAGCCAACCCCCAGATACAAGTTACACTGTTTGCAAGCCAAAGGGCGTTGTAGTATATTCCCAGCACAGCCCATTTTTTCCATTTGTAGCAGATACATAATTTTCCTATATACAGGCATCTAAGAAACTGCTATATATCTGCACAATTTACAGACAAAGATTAAAGGAAAAGATATCTAAAGATTATATGGCAGCAGATGGTTTCTCTAGAACATGTCAAAGCTTTGTAACTTAAAAACCAAACATTCCTACTGTGTTGTAAGATACATTTGATTTAATCATTAAAACAGGATCCAGGACTTCTAAATTCCATTACTAATATTATAATTGGACCTTGTACAAGTTATTTATGCTTCTATCCACACATCAGTAAAATGGATACAAGACCAAAGTGTATTTACTACTACTATTTAATATACTCACATGCAAATTACTACAGCAATGCAGTGTATTTATACTACATAGATAAATGCTAAAGTTCGTAACACTTCCAATAATTAAGGGTTAAGTGAAGCAAGTGAATTTGATAAAGAAATGTGATGTGGTACAGACTAAGTAGCAGCAGAGGGAGAGCACAGGGTAACAAAGAATGAGTGGAACACCAGGAGAGATGCTTAATCATCCATTTATCTACAGCTAACTGCTTCATGTGCATGACAGAACATTTTCAAATATTCTTTCTAAAAGGAAGTATGTGCTTTTCCAATTTTTGGATCATCTGGGTTTATCTGTAGTCCATCCAAGCTGTGTATAGCAATCTGCAAAGGGTAAGTACCCAAAGTTCACTTTGAAACAACATACAGACTCTTGAAATACAGATTCTTAAAATCTAATCTTAAGAACAAAAAAAATAATAGTCTTAAAATAGCATAATTTCCCCCTTACAGTTGAAGTTTAACCTTTTGTTGTTTAGAGACTGCAAACCTAGATACAAAGGCAGCAAAACCGCATCCTATTAAAATTATTCATTGTGGTGCTGGTTGCTCTCAAATTTCTGAGCTCTTTCCCAGAGATGCCATGAAGACCACTCTGTAATACAACAAGCATGAAAACAGTTTTATTCATTCTAGAAAGCAACAGGGCAGGACAGACAACAGGAAAAAAAGAAATCTAGGGTAAGTATACTCTCCACACGAAATGTAGAAGGGAGGGGGGAGCAATGAAATTCACATATATAAATGCCAAGGATTCTACAACTCCCCTGGTGATCCTGGCAGTAAGCCAGGAAAAAGTTTTCTCTTTCCTTTGCTGTTTGCAGCAACAAATCTTTTCTCTGGGGGAGGGGTGAGAGGGCTGGAACTAACTTCACTGCATCTGATAAGATGGCAAATTGTCCAGGCCTGACATTTATGGGGGACCCAGAGCTCCACTGAAGCACTCTGGGAGGATTAAAGCAGGGTTAGCCTCCCCAGTCACACTCCTTAAAATGCTACAAACAGCAGACAGATGAAAGTTCATTTAAATTTGACGATGATGAGTCTAAAGAACCCGAGACAGAAGCTGTCCCCTGGCAGGGAAAGAACTGCAGCTCAAAGTTGATTATTCTCATTGAAAGGACTTGTAAAAATCAAACTATGCTCAAAGAGCTTCCAGTGTCCAGACATTGAAATGAAGTTCTGTTTAATTGGCTAACAAGAACTAAATCCCATCTCCTTTATGTGAGCTGCACCACCCACTGGAACTCCACCACCCATTTGCTTTAACTCTATCCAGGACTGTTTCACTGTACGAATGGGATGTTTCACACACCGGCAGTGATTGCCTGGAGCCAGCAGAAAGGCTCATATAGCTGTCAGCAAGCTGATAAGAGCTGAAATTACTCTACAGAGCCCTCTTTAAAGAAGAGCCAAAGAAGCACATTAAATGAAATGGAGGAGGGGTCTGAAAAGCCAGCCACTCATGTTGTTTTAACGTGGCACTAAAACAAGTCATTGATTTATGCATGTGTCTTCAGCTCTGTTTGACCCAGAGTCTGAACTTTTCTTCAGGTCAGGGCTGAGGCACATGGGATGTGCACTAGAAAAACCCTAATAGCTTGTCCAGGTATTCCGACTGTGGGAACAAACACTGAAAACTACACATTTTCTATCCACATTTTTCAAACTGAATTTACATCCCTTTTTTAATTGTCCACACGGGCTGAAAAGATTGTGTTGTGATTATCTGAAACTTCCATAAAAATCAAGAACGTTGCATGGCCACTAGTTGAGACAGTATCTTGTGGGGCTTCAGGAAAGTGAATTATCCATTCATACAAAGAAAGAGACTATATATCACTGTCATTATTCTCTCACTGAAGTGTTTGGCAGCCAGTAAAGTTCAGATGCATTTCAAAAACCACCGATGATCTGACAAGGTTATCCACAACATATTTTAATACCTGAGTCCTGAAGCTGCATCACTGCAACCACACCAGCTCTAACCAAATAGTCTTCTGCTCCTCTATTCTGCCTCTGACAATGGTCTGCAGCAGGTAACTCAGGAACCCCCTGACCAGACACAGCACACCACCTTCCCCAAAGTACCCTCTGGCCTCCACAACTACCTCAGGAACTTCCTAAGCCACACGGTATACCTTTGCATTCACCTCTGACAGATTTTTCCTCTCTGGATTTCTTCATTCACCCTTTACACCAATAAAAACCCTTCACCCGCACAAAACGCTGAAGCAGTGAGTCACACGGACTACCTAGTAGTTCTGGGAAAAAAACATCTCCTTTTTAATTTATTTTTAGACAAGATTTCCAATAATACAACCCCTAGGGAACATCAAATTAAATTGCATCAAACAATGCTGTCATGCCCATTCACTTTCCTCAAGACCTTCTTATTTCATAGTTCTGTATTATAAATTTTGCTCCTCATCTTATCCCCACTCATTTATCTTCAAGATCATTAGTGTTTAATCACTCTTCTCTTGAAACCTCTGATCACCCTTGTTCCATTATATCCTTTTTAAGATAGGAAAACTATAGCTATGAACTGTATTCAGTGTGCAGAGGTACAACAGATTTATGCAGTTGCATAGTATTTTCCATTTTGTTCTCAACCCCATTCTCTAAAAATTCTTTATATTACTTTTTTTGACCACAACTGACCAGGAAACTTCTATTTTCACATAACTATTTATTACAGCTCTAAGAACTCTTTTCCAAGTGACTGCAGCTAGCTGACAGGCCATCACTGCCTATGAGAGGACTGTTTTTTCCTTTCACATATCCCCTTTCTCTAATCTGTAGTGAATTTTGTTTGTCATTTTATCATTTGGTCATGCTAGACCTAAATTTCTTTGTCCTAAGATGTGCCAGTTCCAAATAAAACCCTTCCCAAAGCAGAATCATTCATAATGGGTAGCTGCAAGTGGTTTTTCTATTACTGTTAGCTTGAGCTGCAAATTTTCCCTTTAAGGTCATCTTCTTCTGGGGCGCTCATCTTCTACACATTTTATGGAATTTATCATCTCCAAGATCTCCACCTTTCTGTAAGTTTGGTTGAAACCGGACAATAACAGAAATTAAGAGAAATCAGCATGCATATTCTATGTGATCAGACCCTTGTTTCCCTAGGAAACCAGGATAAAAAGAATTCCTGCACTCAAGAACACTAGCTCTTCATTCTTATCCCATTACAGCTCACAGTCATCCAGTCTTCCAGACTAGATATTAATTCAAAATTTTTATTTTTGGGAGGTGAGAAGGGTTAGAAATTGAAAAGGAACAAGCACACAAAGCCTTTTTTTGAAAATAAACTCCTCACCTAAAAATCCATTCAGTGAGAAAGAATGCCTAAATAAACAGAGAAATAACTCTTCTATTCCCCTTCTGATCCTACGCCTTAATGAGATTGTGTTAAGACTTCTGAGTTGTTATTTAGTGAGGAAAAGCATTTACAAACGTCTGTATATTCAGATAGATTCATCTCATGAAAAGAAAGAAAAAAAGGCACAGGGGATCAGATGTAAGTTGTGGAAAACTTTTATGCAAGTTAAAGACATTTATGTATCTACTACAGTGGTGAAATGTGTTTCTAGAGATCAGTGAGCTTTCAAAGCAAAATGCTAGAAAAAAAACTCTGTCGGGAGGAAAACTATACAAGGCATGGAATAAACAGATATCCACAAACTTTTGTTTTGCTTTTTTCCTTTACCTGTTTCACTCTTCTTCAGGAGCAAGAGGGAATTTCAAATGTCACTCTCTATCGTACACGTTTATTTTCTTCTATTTCTTGCCCCCCCCCTTCTACAGCTTCGCTGTTATCTGGGTGTTGGTTTGTGGTGCAGAGAAAATGAAAGCATAAGGACGCAGCATAAAGTCTGCTGGTTCAGTAGCTGTGCAGCTGAGCTGCTTATTGACTTGCCTCTGGGTACTTCAGTCAGTGTTTCAGACTCCATATGGAACTATTTGTGAGAGGGGGATGGTTCAAGGAAGCTTCAAAGAAAATGAGAATGACAACAGTACTGTAGAAAACAGACAAGACAGCAATCCCAGAGATGCAGAAGTTTCATCCAGACTGCTATTAATTTTAGCAGCTCAAGTAGCAGAGGCTCTTTTTGATGGTCAATCTGTTGGAGTTTATAAGAGCTATCATATGCTAGTCTCCAGTTCTCATGGACACAGGCAGTACATGTAGTACTGAAAAGATGTCATATTTTTTTCACAACAGTGTAGGCTAGGCTATGAGCACAGAAACTATTCCTTTTCTGATGAGAGACAGGAAACTGAACCAGGAATTGCTGACGGCAAAAAGGCCTGCAAGTTTGACCGATAAAAGCCTAAGTTAATATGGCTAATCACCAGAGATCTCAGCACAATCAGGTGTAATGCAGGACAGTAGACATTAAATCTGCTTTCCCACACTCCAGCTCTGCTCTAACCAGTAAGGCTCTATCCTGGTTTATACCATGTACTGTCTGACAAAACAGTTGACCAAAACAAAGTTGTATTTTAGGAAGTCACAGCCCAGGTCATACCAGCTGTAGATCCAAGAAGATGGTGACTCAAACCTTAAGCACCTGCATTTCATCTTCTTCATGACAGTATTGTATGATGATCACAATCAGTGTACAAACTATAAGAAAATATTTTCAAATACGGGTTCTTACATATTTTAAATGTAGTGACTTCTCTTTAAGAGACTTCCTCTCTTCTCCAGCAGACGTACAACTAGAAGGACTTTCAGAAACAAAGCAAAAATTAAGCATAGAGAAAAGTTTACTCATTAAAAGCAGACAAGCTATTTCAACTTGAAAAAAAAAGTTACATATACATGTGTCTATATATATAAAAACCTTGATTCATGATCTCCAGAGAATCAACTGTGATAATATACTGCAAAAAGAGTACCTAATCAACAAAGAAAACTGTCAAGCTAACATTTACAATAAAATTTATTTTAATTGTGAGGTTTTCCAACTAAGGATAAGAATCCTGTCGTAACCAAGACAATCACTGAAACCAAAGTAGTTGGACCACAAGGCTCCAATCCCACAAAGGTTATCAGACGCAGGAAGTCTGAAGACTATGATGAATGCATGTTTCAACCTACTAAAAACCAGGAGAAATTTAGAGCAAGTGTTTGTTCTGTTTGGCTAAAAAGAGGATGATCTCAACCATATTCATGTCAGAACATGTCAACTGGTTTCTTAATTTACTGACAAAATATGTTAATTAGCAGGTACTGGCAAAGCATGTTTCACAAGTCTGTATCAAAAACATTGTTTCCCCTAGTGGAATTTTATGTGCCACAAAACCAGTTTTTGACATAAAACCTAAACACATACTAACTGCAAAGGAAACTGAGATGTAAAAGTATTTTCATACCAATTTTAAAAAAGCTCTTTGCAAAGATCACTTTTTCCTCATTTTAACACCAGTTATAGACCAATCTTTCTGTAGCTGTTATATCAAATTCCAAGAAATAACATGATCATTCTGATCTAACTATCTTTGTTTCCATTGAAAGGGAATGAAAGGGCTCAAATAAATTAATTTCTAACAATTAAGACTAAACTGTGATGTATGAAAACTTTGCTTGTGTTTTGCTTCATTTGTTTCGCAAGGACTCCTGACTCCTCAACTGTTTCCTTAGGTCTCTTTGTCTGTTTAGGTAAGATTGAAACACCCATTAGGCTCCCTACAAAAATCACAGATAGCAGACTCAAGGGCTTCAGTGGACACTTGGGCAACTCCTAGAACAAGATAAGGGGGACTCTAACAAAGAGACACGGAGACCCTGTTATAGAAAAACTGATTTTGCTGACTTAGGAGACAGACACCTGGACTTTACTTCACAGCACACACTCTGGAAAGTGGGTCAACTAACAAACACTGTGAAGACGACTACTTACTTCCTCCCCCGACCACCAAAGACCCTCACCTTATTTTCACTACGCATGCTCAGATTATACCCATGAATTCCACGAACTCATTATCATAAGACACCCCTTTCTAGGACAACTAATGCATAAGTATGATTTGTATGTGAACTGCTTCCCTTACTAATTCTTGTGAGCCCTTATGGTGAAGATTCCCCAGGGCGACTCCAGCGCTGCCAATAAAAGAATACCCGTGTAACAGTTATATTGGATTCTGACTGCTGAGTTAATTTTTTGTTTCTCCATCTAGTTAAGAGCAATGCTCAGTGCAAGCTAGAAAAGACTGGAAAAAACCAAACATACCACAAGATCAGTTTCAGTCAGTCATCTTCCACTTGACAAAAAAGAAGCATCAAAATATTGCATATTAAGCATTATTATTATTATCACTTGAAGCAGGAAAAGGAAGTGCTTTAAATATTATTGATAAATACGGGTTACTTGCAAAAATCAGAGTATTTTGAAGCTTTTGTTGCCCTTCCATGGCTAAGCAGAACAAACAACTGCTATAGATCACATCTGAAGCCACGTATAAATCACTCCAGTTCATTTGCAGATTCATTCTATAAATGGGTATTAGCTGAGTTCATTTTAGTAGTTCCTTGCCTGAGAAAAAAAATAGAGCACTTATGACAAATTCACTTTGCTTCTGAACTACCCTTAGCACCAGCCTCTTCAAAAGGTTTGTTCCAACTTCAAAATCTCCCTTCTCCTATAATCACTTTAGCTTTATTTTATGAATCTTTATTCATTAATTCCTGCATGATGTCGCTGAATGGAAGATGATGAAAAAAACTGAGAAGTCATTTTTGGCTAGCCATAAAGTCTTACAACACTTTCTCAAACCATTTAAATCGAAAGATAACAAGTGTGCAACTGCTCCCTACTGTGAGAGTCACGAGGAGAAGGAAACAAAAATCTGTAGCACAAGTGGATCATTACTGCATATTTATCAATGAGGAACAGCAATCAGGTTACTGGTATTCCACACAATAACCACTCACTAAGTACTTTTTCACCATATCCATAGCTGCACAGTAGAACTAAGTATCAACAAGGGAATTTCACAGATGCTTACCAGGACTTTACCCTATAAGTAAGGCTGATGGGACATGAACTGCATGGATAACATGTTTAAATATTCTCAATATGCAAACAGAAACAAATTCACAAAGACAAGAGAAAGACAGACCTTGTAATTTCATCTTAATACTCCTTCTACCAAAACACACAACTATAACCTCAACAAAAACATGAAGATGTGAGAGGAAGCTTTGGAAAAACATACTTCCAACCTGCAATCATTAAAATCACAGTCTGCAATATGGTCTGTGATGCTTTGGACCTAATGACAGTGACTACTGCAAAACATCTCTAATACAAAAAAAATAATTCCAGACAGACTAGAATTGCATTCTGGGTGATAAAATATCTTCCATTTTAACTTAATTCTACAAAGTTATAGATAATACAGACAACTTACAGATCATCTGAATTAAGGTGCTTTTTGCTGTTTTGTTTCATTGTGAATGTCTGTGGGGGTTTTATTTGGGTTTGTGTGTCGTTTTGTTCAGGTTTTTTGGGGTTTTTTTTGTCAAGTGCATTCTCTGTAGAAGGAGCAACACTATCCTGAAATTATTTTTTAGTTATATTAGTAAAATTGACATGAAGAAAATCAGTGTAACAGACTATTAACGTCAGTTTTAAAGCTTTCTCAGGCAGAACTCCCTAGTGTTAACATCTCTACGTTAATGTCAGAGAAAAAAAGAAAAGAAAGCAACATCGTGTTTTTAGGAGCTGTAACAGCAAAGCTACTTTTTCACTTGCCATTGCTGGTGGCAACTTGGTGCTGTCAGTGGGCACGGCCAAAACGGTTCATTTGTGCGAAAGGACTAAGAGGAAGGAGACCCCTGATGGCTGATGCCATAGTTGCAGACTGTTCAAGAGTGAGGTGAAACTGGCAACAGAATTCAGGCATGAAAAGAGATTTACTGCTAAATTTGAGTCTCCTTTCTCCACACATATGCAGGATCAATATGCACTGTGCAGCTTTTAGCACTGGCTAGGTAGAAATAACTAGAGAGTTGCAGGCTACACTCCGAAAAACCATTCCTTGGGTCACTTTCTACAAGGACCACACAAAAGATGACTGTCACTAAGGCCGTGTAAAGGAATTTCAGAAATATGCCTTCACAATTCTTGTAGAAATCCGACTACAGAAACCCCATGCATCTTTAAAAGTTACCCAAGATCAGAAAGTGTACTTTTTCACTACGTACCTATCTCTTACTTTTTCTATACCTCAGTACCTCATCAGGAAAAGCAATGATAAACACTATCTCCCTACCGTACAACAATATATGCTCAGGTACAATAAGGTGACAAGGATGAAAGATCCTAGATACAAGTTTACCATACATGTTAACATCTTTTTCGTCAGACATTAAATGTAATCTATATATTCCAACCACAAGAACAACAACATGGTTGAATCCTACTCCCTATTCTGACAACAAAACTCTTCACACCCCCAAAAATACTCACATGGCTAACACGCCTCATCTGTTTAGCTGGCACTTTATGGGAGAGCTCTGGAATTAAAGCAACTGATGATAGTGCCCATAACAGCAAAGCCAATAAAAAACAGGAAATCAGCATCAACTGCAGTGAAGTAGAAGACATTTCCTTTTGACTACATACCCAGCTGACACAGATTTCATTCACAAGTTTGCACAGTTCATGATCTCAGCTCTTCCAGTCCAAGCAAGGAAAATTTCCCTCTCAGAACAATTATCACTTAAAACATTTAAAACATTTTGCACTTAATGCTTCCCTCAGTTTGAGCAATTAAAATTTATCAACAGATCAAAGCTTCTCTTGAGATAAGACAGTCTTGAACTAGAAACAAGAAACAAATACACACTCTGATTTTATCAGAAACATGAGAGGAGGCGGTACACCTGCATTCAGGGAGAGCTTCTATTCCAGGGTATGTTAAGAAAACAGGGGACAAGAAAAAGTAAAACCAGTGGAAGTGGAGTTTGACTACATTGGCAGAAACTGGCAGTCTCCATTCAAGGGCAAATACCACATGATCTGTACATGAAAAAGCAGATAGTCAGAACCTCAATTTCAGATCTGCAACTCAGGATGGGGAGGCTTTGCTCACTGTGGATGTTAAAGAGCCTATAATGTATTTCACGACAGCACGCACATTAACATAGCAAGTTGGAGAAAACCCTCTCAGAGTAACTGAAGTCTGCCTACTGAAGTGTTCTTCTGCAGTCACAATCATATGCAATATTCTTAACTTCCTGACCTGATAGGTAATGTACTGATCAACAGCTGCTGTTCAACACATTCAGCTGCACCACTGATGGACAGAGACGTAAAACTGGAAGGTAATGGTGAATGAGCATGTTTAGCACAAAGAAAGAGGGATAGATAATCAGAATATTAACATCAGAGTACAATGGATGCTTCTGCCTTCCAACAGATTTCACAGAAAGGCAGGTATATGAACCTATACTCCAACCATAAAAGAAAATAATTTAAACACAGTACATTATTTTACCTGTCTTTGCATCTCTTCAATCTGTCGCTGGGGGACACTTTGCAGAATACTGTACATTTCAGGCATCTTTTCTTCAGGGATGACAACAGAGGCCCTTATTAGCAAAAAACAGAAAACAAATTATATTTGAGAAGAAAGACATTCTACTTTAAAAGATGTCAACAGCTTTTCCAACCCAGAATCTTGTCCTATTCTAATAAAACACATTCAGAAGATATTAGCAGAAAGAAAACAGTCTTCTCTCAGTGTAATTAATGATTCTGTAGCAGTTCTTTCACAGCACCAGCCAGTCTGCTCACAGATAATGCCACAAAAGTCTGTGGACTGATGTGTACAGACAATAATAAATATGGAAGGGACAGAGACCCAGAAATCCTGAAAATTCTCATCTCTGGATTGCCACGGTCTTGCTGTCAGCTGAGATTTTTTGGAGTGATCAAACAGTAATAGCGTACACACTGCTTTTCTATGTGTTATCCTAAGATCACTGGGCATAGTACATGCATGGAAAATAATCTAAGCTCTTAACACAGTGTACTCAGCTACAAAATAATTATACCTTTCAGTCTCATGTGATCTTAGGAATCATGATACAACATAAAGAATTTAGCATTTCAGTGATGCAGTTTTTAGCATATATTTTTCCTAAAAGAGCCTGAATGCAGACCAGATTGAATTCAAGCACATGATAATAAAGAAAGTCTGCTTTAGAAAAAATATCATTGGCTACAGGACAACCAAATGCACTGTCATCTCTGCCTCATTTGTTTTTCTCTTGTATTTTTGACACATAATATATCCAGGGACTGCATGTATCTTACTCTCTATTCTATTCCCTGTAAATGCCAGTACACTTGACTCAGATTCTATTCAAATCACTGAATGAAGTCTCTTATGCAGTGGTTAGATGTATAACAGTGAGGATATATACAAACCTCTTCCAGTCCAGAACCTCTGAGAAAGGTAAAATGTAGGAGTCAGCAATTATGACTGGGACACAGCCAGCTTGAAGAACGTCACTTAGCACAGCCTGTCCCAGGCGGGCTCCACGTAGAATGACACAGAATGTAGACTCCTGTCAACAAATGGTATCCAACACACAGATGAGGGGGAAAAAAAGGAAATGTTAGATTTGTATATGTGTGGTTATGTATACATCATGCTTTCCTGCTCTCCCCCTTTTAAAACACAAGACAAAAGGAAAACAGGCTTGCTCTGTGCAACCAATGTATTCTGAATTATTAGCTAATTCAAAATAATTACACAACTTTATCTTTCAGAAGCTCAAAAATAACACGAGTGGACAGATAAGAAATCAGCTAATGGGACTATTCTATGTTTTATTTTAATGGCCAAACTTCAGAATTCTAATTGAGAAAATTCAAGGGGAAAAATAAACATTTTGAAACTCAGGCATAACAAGATGAGCAACAATTAACATGAACTTACTGAGTACAAACTGTATGAAGTCAAGCTACTTTTCTTCCATTATAGGGCAATCCAGCTCTGTGGATAGCAGAGAAGTAACAGATCTCCTATTTCAACTTTAAAAGGCATTTGATATCATCTTTGATAGCATTTTCATAGGCAAATTAAGAAATCATGGGTTAGATAAAGCCCTCGTAGGCTTTATATAGCAGTATAAAGCAGTCAGTGGTGGCTCTCAGATAAAACAGTGATGGACTAAACAACCTTTTCCAGGTGGAACAGTATTCAATGTGTCTCTTAGTTAACCAAATAGAAAAATTAAGATCATACTTATTAGATCTGACAATACCTATGATGTTGTAGGATTAGCAAGCATAATCGATAATGGGATTAGAGTTTGACATTATATGGCTAATTTGACTAAATAATACCAATATAGGGCTCAACACTTGAACAAAAATAACCAACTGCGCAAATATAAAGCATAAAGTAACTGTCCTTTTCTGCAAAGTGCAAAACACAGCCATTTCCTACAAAAGGGCAGGAAAGAAAGAGTATTCACATGTCAGCAATGTTGTGCTCTTGAAAAAACAAGCCATTCCACTCACAGGTTGTACTAGAATGCAGAAAGAAGTACAATCTATGAGACCTGAAGGAATTACTCACTCTTCTCAGTAATGAAAGACCTCAGACAAGCAGTGTGTTCAGTCTTGTGCAGTGCAATTCCCGGGGTAAAAAAAAAAAAAAAAAAAAGGAAGATTACTTACCTTGAAAGTATGATCTACAAGGAAATACTGACTACCTCAACACTACTTACTCTGAAGGGGTGAGGGCAGGAGGAAGGTGGCTAAAGGGAGCTTCAAAGATATAAAAAGTTGTTGCAAAAAGGAAGAATATAATCCCCTTACATCCACAACACACAAGACAAAAAGCCATGAGTTTAAACTGTGGCAGAGAAGACTTCTTGACTATGCTGCACTCACGCTGTAAACAGGGACTTTACTTCTCACTGCCACTGACAGATCTTGCTACAGAGTCAAGATCACAAAATAAATGCTCGTAGAGTTCAGCAGCACAACAAAGAAAAAGCCCAAGTCAGTATTATCCCTAAGTCTAAGAAAGAAAAATTATAAAGTTGATACAGGGACTCCTACAGATAAGAAAATATCTGTCCTGCTTGTGTTCTGTGGCCTGAGGAAAAGGAGCCAGGACACTCAGCAGGGCAGCAAAACATCAAAATCGAACTAGGAAATACAAGGGAGTTTTGCTCTCTCTTGTTTCCTAATGCAATTGTAAGATGTTGTTTATATCCATAGAGTACTAAAAGGCCTGGACATCTCCTCCAAGAGAAGACTGCAAACAGGAAGCATTAGCAACCCAGAAGCCCAAGAGCCTGTCTAGTAGGAAGTCTGTAAAGGCAGCACTGGAAAGGATGAACTGTGATCACAGTCCCCCTTCCCCCACTCTCAGACAGGAAAAGATGGAAAAGAAGGGTTTGGGGAATGGAAGAAGCAGGGAGAATGAACACACTGACTCACTGCATCACACATCAGCAGGTGGAAAAGACTCTAGTAAGGTCTGGGAGAGGGGAAAAAAAAGCAGCCCAGATGTGGACATGTGGACACACATGCTCATCTTCCCAGATAACCATTTTTCCTGTCTAGACAAAGGTTACTATAAATACATCTCTTCGCATCACCACTGTTATCAGCCAGACATTCCAAAGAGAGATGCAGGGCTCTGCGAAGGAAAGTATTTTAACAATCTCTGCATGTGCCAGCTCTCTTCTGAGTTATAAAATCATATATAGCAAGATATAGATACCCTGACTTGCTATCCTTGAGCAATCCACTTTGTATTTCAAGAAATAAAACAAACTTTATTTTTTCCCCTTTTGGCTGAAAGTTTAGGACTCAGGGTGACCCTTTCCTCCCACTCCCCCTCCTCCACAAGGAATTTTAAACATATTTCCTACAAAACATAACAGGAGGGGTGGTAACTTTGCCTTTCCTCAGCTTGTTTGTTATTTTATCATCATTTGCTGAAGTTCAAAGACAGATTATGTGCTGGTGGCCACAGACAGAGCACAGTGGCCTATGGCATAACTCACTTCACCACACTGCATGCCAAAGCACCTCTCTGTTAGTGAACTGCCAAGAGACACAGGGGTCTGAGAACGCTATCTAGTTTTATCTTCACTGACACATCAAAAGGCCTCTGGAAGTTGGGCCAAGGCCATGAAACACATTTCACCTAGATGTTTTCATAGCTGCATGCTGACAAGTCTTCCAGCTCAGTCCGTCATATCCATACAGAGAATTCTGTAGGGTTTAACTACTAAGCTGCATATAAAAACCATAATCTGACCAACTCTCCTTAAATGCAGCAGTCTCTTTTGCTCCCAGATAAATCCACACATGAGTTCTTTAAAGTTCATTTTAATCTTCCCTCCAATTGACAAAGCTATCCTCTGTTCCAAGCTTCATCTAGCAAGGCCTGGACTGTCACATATGAGAAATCACTTCCAAATTCATGCCTGCTGAAGGTCATTTTGCCAGTTATTCGGAAGGGTGTAGATTCCAATGTTCTTCCCCAATTTTAAAGTAAGCAATTTTGTCTGGCCTCCAGAAGTTTCGCCTCCCACTGCTGCTAGTTTTGGCAGTATCTTTGTATAATTTTTTAAGTTTACATGATGTTGTCATGTGTTACTACAAGACCACCATGACCAATCTCATGAAGTTGCTATACATAAGCAGTGTCTTCAAATCACAGCATAGCCTGTCTATCAGTTTGAGTACATTGTTCTTGGCCCTCTCAGAAGTAAGAATAAATTTAGGATATAATATTCAAGCTAACGTGACAAATTATGCAGTTTCAAAACATAGCCAGCAAGTTAATTAAACACAAGGAAGTACCCTACCAGTGCTAACCAGGAACAGCTCCACAGCTAAGACAGTCACTTAGGGGAAGAGAAGTTTGCAGAAGAGACAGTCATACCTGAAGCACTTGAGGATAATCAAAGACTTGATTCTTGTGACAGCGTTTGCGAGCAGCAGGTACCCCATCTGACAGATTTGTGCATTTGTCTAGGATCAACACTGATTCCCCATTCTCTGCTTGAAGAGCTTCCAACTCAGACCGATATTCTGGGTGCAGAGCCATCTGAGATGACAGAATGAAATACCTGCGAGGACTGAAAAAACACAGCAAGGTTACCTGACAGCACTCTAGAACACATTTCCTTCTATCCTGGAAAAGCACAGCAAGATTAACCAAAAGAGGACACAAGTCCTCTTGACAGTCAAGACCGTATTTTCAGACGAGGCTGGAAAGGGTAATGATGCAATACAATTAAACCTTGGATAGTACGTGGCTCAGCATTACTTACAGCTTTGAATAAATTTGCACTTGGAAAGAGTGCTGTTACATTAGAATAGGCGCTTGCATTATAACCTCTATTATAAACTGAAATAAACATTACATAGCTACATATTAAAACAGTTTGCTACTGATGCCAGGATTGTTCTTTTGTTTGGTGTCTACAATAACAAAGTAGATAGGACACTGAATGCTGCTGCATCCTCCTCCCATATATTTTCTCATCACCTTTAATTGAAAAAAGATGCTGAACTGAGGACTAGGCTACCCTGTGCTTATTTAGTCTTGATATGGTGACAGCAGCAACAGGACAAGTTCATCTCATTAGCTGTGATTAGTTTCTGACCCTTCTGGGCAACAGAAAGGCAACATTTTCAGGACAAAGTTGAAGGACCATTATCCCATCCATTCTCAACTTCTACCATGCTCCAAAACCAGAAGCATTTAAAATGTGCTGTAATACTGAAGTGTTTCAAGACACTAATTAACACTGGAGGTAAACCACACAGGAATACACTCTCAAATTAGATGCTCACTGCTTAAAAGAGTTATCTTAATGTTGGGAAATAGCATGTCATACAATTGTTATACTCATTTGCATCTACTCTGGTTTCCTTTTTAAACGGGTCAGTGAAGTCAGACTGCTCCACCGCTCCCCACTGAATGGGACACAGTGAGTGCCTGCCCTCACGCTGCCAAAAGACCACAGGAAACACAAGGCCTGCACTTAGGATTCCAGTTCCACTCCACGTGATGCTATCTTTAATTTACAGCTCTGAAAACACATACAAACACACACTTTATAAAGTCAGACCTCTCCTGCTGCTCTTCTCACATCTTCTACTCATTTTCATGCTGGTCACTTTAGTTGCCCCAATTAACAGATGAGACTTGCATAGAATTTTTTTTAAAACATTCTTTTTTCCAAGCCTCTAACTGCTACCAACTTGCTACCATCAGCTATATATAATATGTATTTCTAACAGAGATGGATTTAAAATGTTTTAAACAATCCAACTAAAAAGGAGAGTAAATCAAAACCCCTCAGTTCAGCTCTGTGGGAGGAATAAAAAGGTATTTGCCTTAAAAAAAAGGAAACACTGCTGCAGATGAGTGATAATAAATGTCTATAACCAGCTAAAAATTATGCAGGTTTGTTTGTGTATATGTTTAAAACCAGATTTTGCCTGGAAATTGTCATCCTATGACACTCACAATCAAGCTATCAATTCTTGCTACAAAAGAAATGACATCCCAGCTCCCGGGAAATAACACACTAGTGCAGTGGAATGTAGTAATCCATCCCACGCAAGCCTGATTGCTGAACATTGTTCCCTTGTCACACTCCTCCTGCATAAAGCAATCAGAGATGCGAATGTGTCTCAATTAGTAATGCTGGCTGGCCACTAGATGGTACTCCAGAGGCTACAGTCTGCTCCTCACCAAAAAAAACCCAAAACTGAAACAAAAGTTTGGTAACTTTGAGAACATGGAAGCTCCAACACATTATTGCATCAGCTCCCACACAACAGTTTCTCTCATCCGACCTGAAACCAGACATAGCATTTAGCTGACTACATGGACATGAACAATATGACACCATCTCTCTTTACAATTGGTTCTATACATGCTGAAGCTTATCACAACATTCATGCTTTCCAGACAGAAATACAAAATTCACTCTGTGCTGGACTGTAATACTTGGGATCTATGAAGAATCAATTGGGATGCAACCAGATGCCCCGACACTGGCCTGGTCCAGCAGCATCACAAGCAGGAACATAAAGGGTGTGAGCAAAGCAAACCACTGATGCACAAGTTTGTCCTGTAACTGACTGTGGCATTTGACTTGGAGCAGTCTAGAACACTGCCCTTACTAGAGAAGACAGTTGGAGCCAAAGTACAATAACTTTTTGTGTCTGATAGCGGCAGCACCTTTTCAATCACAGTTTTCAACTTTAATAATTCATATTTTCTACAGGATGCTCTCAGAAAAAAGGACCTAAAGTTTCTGCATTTCTAAACCTGATCTTCACAATCAGTGGACATGTGATGTTACTCCCACTGCCTCAGTCTGACCAACTTCTAAAACATAACAGAGGTAAGACCTAGCTACAGTGAAACACTTTCAGCTCTGTAATTAAGAGGCTTATGAAATTATTGTAATTAAGAGGCTGTGGATTTTGTCTACCCTGACTTTAGTAAAGCCTTTGATACCATTTCCCACAGCATTTTCCTGTTGAAACTGGCTGCTCGCAGCTTGGATGGGCAGACACTTCGCTGGGTAAAAAACTGTCTGGATGGCCGGGCCCAGAGAGTTGTGGTGAACGGAGTTAAATCCAGCTGGCGGCCGGTCACGAGTGGTGTCCCCCAGGGCTCGGTTTTGGGGCCACTCCTGTTTAACATCTTTATTGATGATCTAGACAAGAGGATCAAGTGCACCCTCAGTAAATTTGCAGATGACACCAAGTTGGGCAGGAGTATTGATCTGCTCGAGGGTAGGGAGGCTCTGCAGAGACCTGGACAGGCTGGAGCCATGGGCTGAGCCCAACTGGAGGAATTTCACTAAGGCCAAATGCCGGGGGCTGCCCTTGGGCCACAACAACCCCCAGCAGCGCTACAGGCTTGGGGAGGAGTGGCTGGAGAGCTGCCAGTCAGAGAGGGACCTGGGGGTGTGATTGACAGCCAGCTGAACAGGAGCCAGCAGTGAGCCCAGGTGGCCAAGAAGGCCAAGGGCATGCTGGCTTGTGTCAGCAATAGCATGGCCAGCAGGGACAGGGAAGGGATCTTACCCCTGTACTTGGCACTGGTGAGGCCACACCTCGATTCCTGTGTTCAGTTTTGGGCCCCTCACGACAAAAAGGACATTGAATGACTCGAGCATGTCCAGAGAAGGGCAACGGAGCTGGTGCAGGGTCTGGAGCACAGGTCTGATGGGGAGCGGCTGAGGGAACTGGGAGTGTTAAGTCTGGAGAAGAGGAGGCTGAGGGGAGACCTCATTGCCCTCTACAGCTCCCTGAAAGGAGGGTGCAGAGAGGGGGGATGAGTCTCTTGAGCCAAGGAACAAGCTCCAGGACAAGAGGAAATGGCCCCAAACTGCACCAGGGCAGGGTTAAACTGGATATTAGGGAAGTATTTCTTTGCAGAAGGGGTTGTTGGGTGTTGGAATGGGCTGCCCAGGGCAGAGGGAGGAGTCCCCATCCCTGGAGGGGTTGAAGAGTCGGGTTGACCCAGCGCTGAGGGATCTGCTGGAGTTGGGAATGGTCAGTGTGAGGTTAATGGTTGGACTAGAGAAGCTTCAAAGTCTTTTGCAACCGAGATGTTTCTGTGAAATATTAAAAGAGCAGTCAGCCATAATCAATTAAAACATGTCTTCCAGACTTACACCTACTCTCGTTCTGAAGACATGAATGGATGAGAGAAACCAACACTTCCCAGGGCAGCTCATTTTAATGGCTAATTACATTTGCTGTTAGAATTAGTGCTGTATTTCCCACTTGTCTTGCTTTACTTCCAACTACAATGTCCAGGGGGCGGGGGTGTTTGTGTCTTACTCCATTACTTTAAAAAGAAAAAAATAAAACTCAGTATTCTAAGCTCTGGATGTAAATATTCCCATAATCAAATCAGCTTTCATTCTTCTTTTTCATAAGCTAATCAAAACAACCTCCTTAAGCTTCATTCTGCAACAATTTCTTCCCTTCAGAGCTGTATTTACAGGCTTCTCCTGTTCCAAACTCTCCATGTCATTTTGAAAGGACTTCAGAACCACAAAAACACCTAAACTGATTTACGAAGAATGTATTCGTAAGACATACAGAGGTAAAGATCACATCCTTGCTCCTATTCTCCTGTTACTCATTCAGTTTGCATGGGCTGATTGTACCTGAGGCACTTGTGTTGATCCCCATGATCCCTTCTATCTCTTTGAAGTCACAATGGAGGTATAGCATGCTTCTTTTATCACTGCAGTAGGGATCTTTTGCCATTACTTTGCTTTCAAGTATCCTAAAATAAACTGAAGCAATCATTTATTAGGGAATCTAGATTGCTTTAAATTACTGCCTTGCTTTACTTACAGTTTAAAGAAACCAAACAACTACTTCTATTTATATCTGAAATCAGCTCACTGGAAATAGTGAATCTAATTCTACTAGAAACACTGTCACACTGTCATATTTCACAGTTCAGCTTCTGCAGTGGGAAAAACAGAATCAGTACCAAAAAATCCTCAGTTCCTAGCTAAGCCACACATTGGTAGATGAGTCAAGGCCATCAGCAATGAAGCCATCACATATTTTAATAGCAAGTGCTATTAAAAGCAACTCTTAGGAAATTGCTCAAGCCCACCAACAAGTTAGCAGCTATATTGGTATTTTATCAGCATCAATATTAAGCATGATATTGAATATACTTTGCCCAATCCATGGGAATTGCTTTACCCAGGTCCTCTTTCTGGTAGATCCACTTCCCCCGACAACGGGCTGTAAACAGGAATACTGACATCGTAGCCTTGCCGGTAAGTCCACGTGGAGAAGCCTCCACCAGCCAGCAGAGCTCTGAAAAAAATACAGGAAAGAGACTTTAAACAGAGTATGTATACCGTGAGAACTTGGAGCGCGATTTACTCATTGTCATTACCAAGAAAACATGCTCTGAGGTAAGTTTTTCCCTCAGCTTTTGTCAGTGGCATTTTTCATGCAGTTTCTTGGTTCACTTTAGTTTTTGTGACTGGTCTTAATGCCAGATTGAATCTAGTCATCAACAGAATGCTTACGACTACATATGATCACTGAGGAATGGACCATTTTTGCATTAATCTAGGTAAATTTAATCTATTGCAGTCATTGAGATAATTTTGCCTTTTTGTAAACTTACAAGTCCTAACTCAAGTTTAAAGAAATACATTCTTGATTATTTATACTAGTTAACATAGTCCTCAATGCCTGCACTGAAATAGGGTACAGCACAGCTCTTGAAGCATTAGAGACAAGCTGTATTTCAGATACAAGTCCAGGTACAATAATGTAGTATTTTGGCAGTTTACAGTGACTCTGGACTTCTCATGGCTGGAAACATAGAGTTCTTTGTAGCTGTATTTTCAAAGTGATCGTATATAAACTAGTGAAACATTTCATTTTTATAATACACCAGAAATGCTATAAACAGAAAACATGACGACAACAACAACTCTGTATGTTCTGAAATGAACTTCCATCAGCAGAGGCTGTGCTAGAAAGCATGGGAATCATTAAATATTGATAAATTAAGATGTAATTCAACCTCCTAACAGGGTGACTGATTGTCTGTGGCTTTTCCTAGATGGGACAACCTTTTGCCACTCAGAAAAGCTTTAAGAAGCTAGAGGACATCAGCTTTTCAGTTCCCATTTCATCTCCAGTGACCAGGTGACACCATGAACACACCATCCTCTTTCCAAAAGAGATTCAGCTTTAGTAAGACTTCTATAACAGCTGCTCAAACTTTCAGTCCCATCTCAGCAAGCAGCAGGGCATACTACTCTTTAACCTGCCCCAGGGATACTGAGTCTGCTTAAGGACCATACAAAGTAGTTTGGAGAAAAGTATTTCTCCAATCCCAGTTTCTCTCTTTCTGTGTGGAAAGAAGCAGAACACAAATACACCACTACACTAGGCACTAGAAAAAGGATCTTGAAGAGCTGTGCCCACTGTGGCAGAGATGATTCCAGCCAAAAGTCTTATTATACAGGCTTGCATACTGTCACAGGTCAGACTGGAGCAGACACATGTCTCATCAGTAATCAGAACAGACACATCAGAACAAAAAATCAAGGCAAGACTGGAAGAGGCTCTCACCATCCACCAGCTGATATTATATTTTCAGATATCACTGAATGAAATCCTTAGTGCAGTGCTTGGAGAAGCAGTTTTTCTACAGCTGTTATACAACAGATCATCGTTACACCTAATTATCACCCAACACCTATCATTTTTTCCCACCAGAACATGACACCCCGGATAAACACCAGTGTAAGCTCTGCCTGGTCTAACCCCCATCAGATGTCCCACGGGACACTGCACTTCCTGCTTTGACCTGCAGCACAGTTGTTCAGCATTCAAACACTACCATCACACTTTGCCATAAATGTGACTTCACCCAAGCAGTGCAGCAAGCAGTCCTAAGTGTCATTTAAGAAGCTCTCTGAAGATCCCAGGCTCTAGATTACAGATGCATTTCAGCTTGATGACAATTCCAAAATCGAAACAACTTGCCCTTTATTACTCTTCACTCGCAACACAAACTATGGTAGGAGCAGAAATCAACTCGAGAACAGGATGATAAATCAAGTATGTGCTGAGTGAGAATTTATTTTCCAAATCAAGTGATTACGTTGGATTCCTTTCCAGTGCCCCCCTCCACCCCCCGCTTTGATGACACGTACAATGCTGTTATGACTAGGTCTCACTCTTGAAGCTGCATGTTCTGTGTCTTAGTCATGTTAATTCAGTTACAAGCAGGGAGAAAAAATTGGCTTGGGTGTTGCTGCTCTTGCACTTCATATCCCCCTCCTCTTTTTAAACTCCTCCTAATTGGGAAACTACAACCAGATTGTTTTAATTGGATCCGGTGAAAACATGACAGCACCTCATCAGCCTTGAGAAAGCAGGTGTGCGTCACACAGACTTTTACCTAAATAAACCCACAGGGAACCAACACCAGTTAAATAACTCCACTCAGAATTTCATCGTATGGTGCAGTAAGGGAGTAGAGATATTAACTCTTAATGTACTCAAGACAATCTTTAAATTGCACTTATCGGTGAGGAATGAGCCTGTTCCTGAGCAACTTTTCACCACTTCTCAGACACTGATCCTTCTTGCTCTCCAGGAAGTCCCCCAACTGGTCTGTACTCTTTCTGCCCAGCTGCCATCATCATCAGCTTTCTGCCAAACTTCACAAGTCACTGAAACCAAACTCATTAACTGAAGCAGAATGAAAAAGTATCTTAGTTCATATGTTCAATTCTACAGCTACAGAGTAGCTTTGCAAAACAAATCCTTTCATTCTCATTATTGTACCAAATTCAATATCAGTTATTAACAAATAATAAAGAGCTTATTTTTTAAGTCTTATGGCAGGAGATTACATGTTATGGCAGCTAATACCAGCAACATAGCCTCCATGCCCACAAGGCAGACTTCCATCTATGAAATTATGGAATAAAGCACTTTTACACTGTCTTTGGAAATTGGATTTAATGATTTAATAAACAAATAACCCCTTAGTGAGGTAACTTAGCCAAAGACTCTTCCAGATGTAAAAATATCATATAACTGAATTCCTCTTTGTGTATGAGGTCTTATTTTACCTGGATTAATACTCTCCAGCAAATCAACAGAACACAATTCTATTAAACCTCATGATCCACCGCCATTCAACTATGTATGATATCTGATATTGCCAAATAGAGAAGGTAGGCCATACTTCTGATGCAAACTTCACAAATATTACCCCTTATTTCACAAGCGATACACAAAATTCCACAAATCCAGTCTTTCTGGAGTTGTACTGATACAGTTCAGAGCAGTCATTCCAAATCACCTGAACTCTGCCAACGTACCTTTATTTTGGCCTGCAGCCTCTCACCCTGTGATGCTACAAACAACTGTCCTTCACGTTTTGTTAACTACCCATTCTGTAACACACGTGGACATTCTCAAATTAAGAAAACACACCCTTGTTCTGTTAGACAGGAACTAAAATCTCCAGAGGTCTCCAAAATCATACTGTAACCTCACACTGCACCACCCAGGCCCTTCCAGGACTAAGTTCACACTATAGACTTTCACAGATCCCTTGTCTTCACACCTGTGACCTGTAGTACAGATCTTGCATACAATGAATATAGTCTAACTGTTGGCTGCCTACAAAAAGGAGTTTCTACCTTTTCTCCATCCCAAGCATTGTTATTGCCTCTCTTATACATTACAGCTAGTAATCATACAGCTGCAGGGCGAGCCAGTTTGGCAAGCTACAACAGCACCTGTATGCCAAAAAATGATCTAATTTGTTTTTAAATTCCAAAAGTTAGCTTTCTAGGTATGACAAACAGAACAAACACCTACCCAAATAATACATTTTCTGCATGCATACTAAGCCAAGACACCTAAGGACAAATATAAATGGACATTTGACACAAAAAAAGTAAAAAAAAAAGTTGTGCAGTGTAAGAAACCTACTGCATTCAATTAACAAATCTACTTCTTCAACAGACACAAGCATCCACAAACACACAGTCCCAGAGCAGTCCATTTCATTAAGCAGAGCATTGTCAAATGAAAATTCCCTTTAAGAAGTAAAAAACTTAACAAATACAAGTATTTACTAACAGATTAACAGGTTTGGTTATGTAAGAATGATGCTTGACTGCCCTCTTCAGGCTAACCCACATGCACATAACATTTCATACAGGGAAGTAAAAAACTAAAGATTTGCTTCACAGTCAGTAATGTAATTACACCGAGTAAACTTAGTCTTCAAACATGTCCAGAAAAGATGTTTTGTTCTGGCACTGAAGGATGTTTTAAATCATATTTGGCGCAAAGAAATCAATATATATTCCATGCACAAACATCTTAGCAATGATCCCGTATCTCAGGCAAGATTTTGTTGACATTTGGCAGAAGAAAGTTAACCTTCAAGAGAGGGACTGGTTAAACGGGGCCTAAGTCAGCGGAACTAAGCACATACAGGCTAATCTATAGAAGAAACACATTCAGTAACATAATCTAAGCTAAATTTTCTTTGCCTTACAAACTCCTTTGCTCTTCCAAAAGTAAAATATTCTCTAAGTGAAAATGGAGCTCAGGATTCATGCCTTTAAGTTTCTGGCAAATATTTTCAAAACACACTTGCCAGAGAATAACTAAGAGCATTTGTCCAATTACTAATACAAGTGGAATAGTTAAGACAACAGAAACTATTGAAAATCACCATAGTTTTGTTGAGTAGCTGCTTTAAAATGCCCATGAAGCACCTGACTTCTATCAGAAAGTTGCAGCTACGATCATCTTTGAACTTCTAATTTGCATCAAATGGGACATCTGTAAGGTTCAGTGCAGAAACACACAAGGTACAGGTCTAACCTTACGATTCCTCACCCTTACAGCAAGCCCAACAGTTAAGAGGAAACGCTGTCAGCCACACCCTGTATAAAATTAAGGCTGGGGCTAAACTGTCAGATTTCAGGAGCAAACGTCGTCTACCAGACAGAGACTCCTTCCTGGTTTTCAGAAGAGAGGAAGTCATATTCCAGCTGTGTAAAGGTTAAGGAGCACGCCCATTGCTATCAGCTGCACTCCTGAGCTTGCTGCTTCTTCGATGGCATTTAAACCCAGATCTGTGCATTCGAACACAGCAAAACTCATACCTATCTCTAGGAACATCTAGGGCAGTGTTATAATCTGGTGGCCCTCCAGGCAGCATATTGAAGAGCAAGTGATTCGTGCCTCGATCCCACCTACAGCAAAAGAAGAAACAGACAAAAATTAGAAAGGTATTCCCTACAGATGGATGACAAGTTGTCAAAGCCTGGCTCTGGCACTGACTCACTGCATCCTCCCCTCCTGCCTTAACCTTAGTTTTTTCCACTTTGCATTCTTTAAATTCACACATTTAAGTTTCAGTAAGTACCTGGACAACTGTGCCAAAGCCTGAGCCGTCTCCTTGATACGGAGAGCGTTCTGATTGAGGACATCTATGGACGGTACAAAAAGGCAGGCCCGGTTGACATCGTCAGTGTAGAATTCACTGTCGGAGATGGCGGTTAGCAGCTCATTGTATTCCCTGGAAATGGTGTTGCTCACCGATGTCCCATATTCATCCACATACTTTTTCAGTGAGTAGATATATACCTTGATTTTGTTTTTGGGATTGAAGCCACAGCGATAGACGTCGAAGCAGGTGTGCATCCTGCAGCTGAGGTCTCCCCGCTCAGGAATGGGGCTATCAGCAGGGAGCTTGACCACGGGCACGTCATGGACACTGCGTTTTTCAACGGTCCAGTCACTGGATGACTCAATGGAGTGAGGCCAGAACTGGAACATTCCAGTGGCAATTAAGCCAAGCAGAACGATGGAAAAGAGAGTGATGTAGTAGATGCGATGCTTGGTTTTCATCCTTGGGATGAGGGCTGGACCCCGGGTGTTGTATTTGGCTGACGCACACATAATGGAATCAATTATCTCTTGTCTCTACAAAACAGAGAGAGGTTTTAGGATGAACTCTGGAAGAGTTACATAGTTATCACAACGCAAAGAAACACCCAGTTAACCCTTCTGAGACAGGTTCTTTGCCTCAGCAAATTACAGTAAATTTTTTTCAGATGCTCACATGTCACACCAGAACATAAGATGCCAACTGGGACTGCCACTTGGCAAGGACAACACAAGGCTGATCTGCTGGGCCTGGTCGTTAACGGAATTATGTTGGCCAGTTAACAACCATAAGTCAGAAAAGGACATGACTTGGGCAGCGACAGGAGGAAGAAACCTCAGAAACTACAGATGTAGCGAATCCTAGTAGGTGTCACTCTATCTGTGTGTAAGTGTACTCATAGTGAATACCAAGAAAAATATAAAATGCTCATCTACAAGTGAAAAGAACCTGGATACCCCACAAAGGGCTGACAATAGGGCATCACACAGAACTTAGTATCATGACAGCACTTCTAATGTAAAGGTGCTTTCAAACTGAGTTTTACAGAAGCCCCACCACATCCAACTAGAAGAATATTAAACTACTTCTGGCAAGAAAAAGGAATTAATTTGTCATCTTTTTCAATGTGCCTTTAGGGGCAAAAAACTGTTCTAGGAGCTGCCACTGCAGCGACACTAAGAAAAGCATTTGAATAATAGTTCAATGTAGTTTGAATTACACCCGTAGTGAAAAACATAATGTAATATAAAGTATCACAGCGTCACATAACTGTTGTCATCTTTGATGCTTCTTACAAGCTTTTACACAGAGAATTGTGGTTCCAGCAAGAGGTAGTTTATATTAACTGCAGACTGAAGAATCAGCTACTTGTTGAATGCAAAAACCTGCTTCGGTTTTCAACTAAAGCTTCTGCAATAAATAAATTCAACCTGAACTCTCCATAGTGGGAGCTTTTTAAATGTAGTAAGCAAGTTTTTCCTGAAGAAGAATGTGGTTAATATAATTACGTGTTTTCCTTTTGGATGAATGATCTTGTGAGCAAGAAAGCAAGCCTGACAGTCAACTGTACAGCAGACAATACAAATGAAAGAAGTATCAATAAGGCATTAAATGGCCTTTATAACAAATTGGGTCATGTTTATTTGACAGTTCTTAACAAAAACCAGGATGAGATGGCTAGCACATGAAGTGACTGCACTTACAGCACCACAAAAATAATCTCAGATGCTCATGAAAGGTTGCTCTCATCACTTTATGCTCACCTTCTGACTCTGGAGACAGGCTTAAAGCCTACTGTGCAAGAAAATACATGCATGACATTGTTATCAGGACAGATGTCAGTATTACTATTTATTACTATGTATTACACTACATTACTATTAGTTTTATAACTAAAAACTTTTCACGTGTTTCTGTTAACCATGTTATTCCTCCTTCCTGGTATAGCACCAGAACCACTTGCATTATGACAAAGGTTACACATTTGCAGCAAGCATTTGAGTCACTCAGCAGAGCTGCCTAGACATAAGCCTGGGAGGGAGGGAACCTCAAGGAAATGTAACTCGCATTCATGGAACCGTTTAATCACTTTCCCGGAGTACACAATCCCCCTGGGCAACCTGCAGGCACAAGACAAGGTCCGTCACCATTTGGAGTATTAGAAGTAACACGAAGAAGCCACAGCAGCCAAAGAGGTGGCAAAAAAACATTACGGGATGTAAGAGACGCAGTGACAGGCGCCTCTCGAGGGACGCCAGAGCCTCGGGAGGGCCCAGCCCGCCCGGTTCGCAGCCGGCCGGAGCCAGGCCCTCCGCCCCGCCGCGGCTCCCCCACCTCCTGCTTTCC
>NW_020799101.1:44708795-44733284 GCF_003259725.1 Athene cunicularia
GGCGCCCCTTGGCGGCGGGAGGTCGGAGCTGCAGGGGGAGGCCGCGGCCCGGCCGTCACCGTGTCTGGAATGGGCCGCGGACTTCAGCCCTTTTTCAGGGGGAGAATCACAGAATCATCTCAGTTGGAAAAGCCCTTGAAGCTCCTCCAGTCCAACCATGAACCTCACCCTGACCGTTCCCAGCTCCACCAGATCCCTCAGTGCTGGGTCAGCCCGACTCTTCAACCCCTCCAGGGATGGGGACTCCCCCCCTGCCCTGAGCAGCCCATTCCAGCGACAACAACCCCTTCTGCAAAGAAATCCTTCCTCAGAGCCAGCCTGACCCTGCCCTGGTGCAGCTTGAGGCCATTCCCTCTTGTCCTGGCGCTGGGTCTTTGGTTAAAGAGACTCATCCCCCCTCTCTGCACCCTCCTTTCAGGGAGCTGTAGAGGGCCAGGAGGTCTCCCCTCAGCCTCCTCTTCTCCAGACTAAACCCCCCCAGTTCCCTCAGCCGCTCCCCATCAGACCTGTGCTCCAGACCCTGCACCAGCTCCGTCACCCTTCTCTGGCCACGCTCGAGTCATTCAATGGCCTTTTGGGGTGAGGGGCCCAAGAGTGAACAGTGTTTTCAAACTGCAAACACTCCCAGGGGAAGGCCGTGCCCTCTCGTCATTCTCCTCCTCCCTCCTGCCTCAACACACCGTGCAGGCTCCTCACCCTGCTCCCCCTTGAAGCCTGCTTTACATTTCGAGGAGTTTCCTTGGCTGTTGGTGACTTTCCCTCCCACACTGCACCAGATTTAGCCCAGTGACTCAAGCCTGGCTGCAGGATTTGGGAAAGCCTCTCTCCACTGAAGGGCCACTTCTCCCATCAGAAAGGGTACTGGGACAGTGTTCATGCTTACCTGGGTGTGCAAAATTTGTACTGATAAGCCCTGGTTTTCCACAGATTTGCATTCCTGGCTCCCTTTCTCCCAGTTCTGTGCACCTTTCCAAAATTACTTTGGGCTTTCTCATTGACTCGGGACTTTTGGGTCATGTGTCACCCTCCAACCTGCTGGATCACAAGAGAGAAAAAAACCCAAAACCAGACCACACCTTTCCCAAACTCTCTTCAAGAGTAACGTGAACCCACCCCTCCCCTGACAGACCAGGACAATTTTCTTGCACAAAACTCAAGCTGTGTGGGAATCACAGGCACTGGTTTCATTCCCCAAAACAGGTGCTGACTTAGTAGGCAAACTGACCCTTTCCAAAAAAAAAGTAGTTAGATGCTACAGCTGAGCCACACACACTGCAATGGTGTGTGGCAGCAGAAATGTTTCAGCTGTAGAGGTGCAGTGTCCCAGCATGTGGCACCCATGTTCTTTGCCTTTCTCTGCTCTCTGGGCTGATAGCAGCAGACCCTGGCTATGTTCAGGGCTGCTGAGGTGGAAACAAGGATGACTTTACAACTCCCATCTGCAAACAGTTCTCACCTGTTGACTGGCTCTCCTCTCCTGCCAATCTGAGGACAGATATGGACTGTTTGAGCAGCAAATCCTCTGTTTTGCAAAGCCACAGGTCTCCAGGGAACATTGTAACAGCCATGGAGCTCCCAGAGCTCAGTGATGTCTTGCCATGCTCATTTCGCCTGCTGCAGCCCCTTTAGTAGCCTGATTTCTGGGCCAGAAGCATCTTCAGCCTGCTGCCTGCTCCCTGCTGCCTGGGATACATGGCGGGCCAGCTCTGGTCCTATCCTGTAATCTTTGGTTGTTTAAAAGACTCTCACCACACGTATCTCACAGTGTCAGCTTTTGCTGACCTGAAATCTATTATTCCCCACTTCAATTTTGCTTGTATCCATTTTTACATATTTGGTATCTTATGTACAATGGTGAGGTAATGGTGTCCTAACCTATAACGTGTGTTTGTGAAAGGATGGGGGGTTTGTACCTGTCCCTGCTCTAAACCTCTAAACTGAGTCTCTCTCCCTCTCACACGGTGTACAGTGTCCTTAAACGTTCTTGACTGTCAGCAATGGGTTGTTTCTCTTTCACTTCACCTGCTCTTGGGAAAACCGCTTTCTGCACGCACAGAGACAGCTCAGTACTCCCACAAGAAAGGAGAAACGCTGTCACTGCAGTGCTTTCTTTTCTTTATCTCAACCTCTCCTCACACACGTTGCATAGCAGGTGATACAGCATTCTTTTCAGACTCCCTGCTGCCTTCTTCATCCCATCTGTGACATTCAAAGCCAACACAAAGGAGTCACAGATCTTAAAGCATCCTTCCTGAGTGCTGGTACTAGCGTTTTCCTCCTCCCTAGCACAAGTTGCTAGGGTTTGTTAGAGCACATCATGTTTCCAGTTTTAACCCATCAGTTTGAAATCACTGCGAGCTGCCCCATTCATAAATCAGAGGCAGGAACTCTCCTTCTGGAGGATTAATGGACCATGTCTGATTTTGTGAATTGTAAGGGGCACCATTCATGTTGCTGGGGCTGCCGGGGACAAGTGCTGGACCTCTGAAGCCACAGGACTGATCACTGTGAGCTGTGCCTGGATGTGACTGAGCTGGGGACAGGGGTCCATAGCCCTGTCGCAAGACAGGGACACTGGCTGGTCCATGTGCAACTGCAGGGGCCGGGGGCCACCAAGCACGGGCTGTGCCAGCCCACACAGTGTCCATGGGTACTTCCTCCCTGCTCTGCCAAGGAGAAGAAAGCGCATTGAATCAATTGTAGCTGAAACACTCACAGAGGCTTGATGATTGTTTCATCCATGTAGAAAAATCTGGAAAGCAGTGAAATTTTATTAAAAGCTAGAATTAAAGAAATACAAACAGCATCAGCTATTTTATTTCAAAATAGCTAGAAAAATGGAGGATGTAGTCTGTTTTGATAGAGATTTCCCTGAAACCACATCAGGGAGCCTGTTTATATTCTAGTGATGTAGCTAAGCCAGACAAGTCTGCAGCACAGCGTCTATTTTTAGACTCCAGGTTGCCATTTATAGCTTGTAAAAATATTCATCAGCATCTGGATAACAGGCTATCAATTTTTATAAATGCACAAGAGAAATCAGATATTTTATCCCTCTTTGCTTTGCCCTTTTATGTTCTGCCTTGTGTGACTCTTTGGGGGTCATCTGGGCATTTTTTTTAAGGACCTCACTATCATGCCATACATTTGCCTGCTGTCACGTACAGCATTGTGTATTTTCTTCTGGGATGATCAGTTTACAGAAGAGAAAGAAATGCGCAGAGATTCTTCTGCTACTGAGTCTCCACACATGTAAAGCAGCTGCATGTGAGATTATGGTGCACCTTACACAGTCAGTGCTGGAGGCAGCACATTCTGAAAACACTTTTATAATAAAAGGAGATCATTTTAAAAGGCAAATATGAATGGGAAAACTAATGGCTTGGGGACATCTTTTCCACCTCATTTTCAACCCATGGCACAGCAAAAAATCATAGCTCATTTTTTTCTTCTGAAAAATTTGTTAATGGCTGCTACCAATATATAAGGTACTGGACTAAATGAAAGAGTTTCTAGTATGACAAGGCAGGATACCGTAACAGCCAGGTCATTGCCTGGGGTCACTAATTTCATTTATGTCTTTCAACCAGATGATATCCTCATTCATATCAGTTGAGTTTATAATTAGATTGATCAATAAACTGTATCTAGGAGGCAATTGCGTGGTTTTATCTCTTGAGCCAGTCCATCATACACCCCCAGTGCTGCTGTTTTGTAACTGATGGTGCTGGTCACTATGGTGATCGGCCTGATGTCTGTACCTCTACATCCTCTACTACCTTCCTGAATTGAAAGGAAAAAAAAATATATATATATTTTGGAGGTCCACTGCTATATCTCCCAGTGAAGGGTGTGAGACATGAGAAGGTTCAGTTAAGCAAGTGTTCCCTTCAAAGAAACTACAATATGGCAGAAACATGCAGATAGAAACTCTCTGTCAGTGTACACTCCCCCCTCCCTACAACTTTCAGCTGTCACCGTTTGCAGATGCATTAATCTTTAATCAATTGAATGCTTTCTGCAGTGAGGTATTCGGGGAAGAAACAGGTCATGACAAGCATTCGCCTAGAATAACTAAGCGCTCTTGCATGGATTGTGCCATCAGACCTTGCTGGATAGCAGCAGGGAATAGACAGAGAGCTAAAAATAGCCTTTCCTTGCAGTGTTTTTCCAGACTATTTTTGATGCATCATTTTGATAAGGTCGACTGGCCATTTGCTAAATATAACCAATCCCAGCAAACTGAGGACAGAAAGTAGATTATTTATAACCACCTCAGACTCTTATAGCACATTTGTTGGCTGCAGATAATCTAGGATCTTGTTGTCGGTCAATTGCCAGTGTTTTATGTAGGTTGGTAATAAATAAAGCATTAATTGGAATGAAGAGTGCGTGTATGTTGCCACTCTGATTTCCTCAGATGGAATATGCACCTTTTTGTGTGTATATATATATATCCTTGTAGGTTATCTTGCCCTGTTCTTCATCATCCTGTCTGAATTGCTTCAGAAAGAACCAAAACAATGCCTGTTAGGTCAGCCAATCCTACAAAAATAGCTGCATATGCAATTAGAAGTGCAAAAGCAGCTTTACCCTTTCACATGCCTGATGCTTTAGATGCAGAAATTTTCGGGGGGTGTGACTCATGTAGCTTCCTCCATGAAAGGTTTTTTTATCCAGCCACCATCTCTCTGACGAAATGCAATCACCGCTCTGCCAGCAGCATGAGAGTGACAGAGGGAATCTGTAACCAAGTAACTGGAGGAGGATTGCAGAGAAATTTCCAGTATAAATGATAATTTGACCCCAAGGCAGGTTTTAAGAAACTTGGTGGTTATGGGGACACAGCACACAGCAGTCAGCACAGCTGTACGCTCTGTTGGATGCATCCTAATAGAGGAAGACAACAATTAAGGTATTAGCATTACAAAAAATCTATTGTACAGTACATTTTAGCAGCTGCTCTTCTTCAGTTAAGGTAGAGAACTATTAAGTTATTAATGAATATTTTCCCTTACAGATATTTTGCTTTGGATCTATTCAATTTCTGTAAGGGAAAACACATCTTAACCAATTTATTCTTTAAGTATGCATGATCCTTCATAAATATTTATCTAGAATGGGCACCACCTATGCTGTTCACTTAACTGCAGCGTAACACAGGTTAAGAATTTGGACACTCACACATTCTCCTCTCCCACAAACATGGACACATCAAGAGTAGACCTGGGATGTCTGTTAGGGAGGTTTCTATGACCGAGAGCAGTGCTGTACAGGAAATTCCCACCTCTAATGCAGGAACGATGAACATTTCTCTGGAGTAGAGAGAGAAGCAGGGGGGAGAAGAGAGAGACACTGGCACATAGCAAGGACTATGAAACTTTCTAGGATCCTCTCTGTGCTCAGATGAATGATAACCTGGACACAAAAATTAGATGCAAAGTGGATTTTATCATCTTGTTTAATTACAATGGACACAAGAAATGAAGGCACAGTGTTATACTCATCTTGATGGCATTTCTTATTTTAGATGAAATGCAACAATTTTTAAAAATATAGATCTGACTGGCTTCATAATTTCAGGTACTGCTCTGTTTGCCTATTGCTTGACAAACTGGTAAAAGAAAGAAATGCAGAGGGGGACAGTCCTTAATAATTTCTTTTTTTTTTTTTCCCTCTCTGAAGAGATTTGACACACAGGGAAAAAAAAAAAAAAAGGCCATTAATAATAACGATGAGAAATAGTGAGCAGAGAGAACATCTAACATGGAGGTAGCAGAAGGAACAATTTGTACAGGCAGAGCCTGTGGTTTTTTATGTCAGAGTATATTCTTAGAGCAAGTAAGAATCAATTTAACTCCTACATACATAGGAATTTCTACATGTTTATCAATTCTTTTCAACCAGTAAAGGCCATTTTCAAAATTTATTGGGTCTGTGCAGTCAAAACAAATGTTGTTAATTCCAGACTCATAACATCACATTTCTCTCTAGCCTCATTTCCAGTTACATTTTGAGTTTCTGTGACCAAGCTAACATTCCTCAGTGGAGAGCTCCTCAGGCAGGTGTTAAACCTGAAAAAAACACAGAAAATATTCCATGCAACAAAGCGTGCATCTGTCCTGTTATTTTGAGTTACAGCAAGCTCAGATGGAAGTGACTGTGAGCTGTATTATATTAGCTGTGAGGATTTTGAAAGTGTGTTACACCCTCTTTCCTACAAAGGTATGCTTTACTAACTGCTTCCACACAGAGACAGTACTATAAACCTGCTTTCTGAGCAGTAAATGTCTATGGGTGAAAACCATATTATATTAATTGTTGCTGTTATATACCAACATACTCCAACCTTAGGAGTGACCAGAACACCAAAAGAAAAGAAAATTAGGAGAAATTAATGGGTTGAGTTTGTTATAGGAATCTCCTGAAATACCACTTTAGCTAATGCCTATACAGTCTTACGTGATTCTTGATTTCAAAGAGCTTTCTCCCTAAATTTTTTGTTGCTCAGACCCTCCTCGGGATACATAAATAAGAGAGGACAAACCAGTAAGTCCATTTGCATTTTGGCTGTATGTCTCACTTCCCATTCTGTTAAGGAGACCTGTCTTGTGCTACAGCTTGCTTTGTGAAGACCCAAGAGCAAATGGAAAATTAATAATAATAATAATCGAAGAATGTACTTAAAAATATTGTACATGGGCCAAACTAATAAGCAAATATGATGCTTATAACTATCCCTTATACTCCTCTTAGCAATCACCTCACCAACCTTGCCTCATTGCTGGCACCTGAGAGAAGGAGCAGTTACTTCTAACAGCTGCCACATGCAGCACCATCTTCACCTCAGCCACTGCTCAGACTGTCCTTCTCACTGTCCAGGCAATTCTCCACTGTCACCTCACCAAAGTGCAGTCACATTAATTATTTGCTACTTATGCCTTGGCAATTTGGTTTATGATATAGACATAAATGCTTTTGTCACTCATTGTGACATGGCAATCTGCCCAAATCTGTGATGCCCAAGAACAAAACCAACAGAGTCACAGTGGTACTGCTGGGAGCCATCAGTCACCAACATCCTACCTCACAAAGAAATTGTAAAATTAAAGCTGTTTGACTTGAAGATTGTATCAAAGAATAATCTGAATTTCCTGTTAACTTTCAATATTACCCTTCTCCCAAATGATCTACAAAGCTAAGCAAGACACATGCATTTCATGGGACCAAGGATTTTTCTCCTGCCTTTCCAATTTCACATTGGAGGCTTGATCAGAAGAGTAGAAAGCGGTTCTTCAGTTGTAATCTGCAAATTCCAACTATGACAGCACAGAATTTAGCTTAAATTTTATCTTTCACCTCTCTAACTCACTATATAAAGATTCCATGTCACCAGGATGAAATTTGGTTATCATTACAATTACAGGAGAAAGGTGCGCTTCCATTCAGTTTTCATGGGCAATTTGTTTGAACTCTGGATTTGTATATATGCAGAAAAAACAGTTTAAATCCTTTAAGATACTCGAAATTTTACAGTACCAGGAATTACTGGTGAAATATTTTATCTGCACCATACAGTAAACAGTGTCTTTTAAAATGGAAAAGAAATGAAGGAGACTGAAGAATACCATTTAGCCAAAAAATTACCTTGCAAATTGACAAATATAGCTAAAATATTGCCTTAATTACTCTGATAACGGTAGAAGGTGCCATCTTGGAAGACTGTGGGCTTAGAGTAGATACACCTAGCACGGTGGCAGAAGCAGCATCCTCTTCATTGTCCTGCCGACACACCTCATTGCTAACCAGCAGGGATGGACTTCCAGGTATAGGAAGGCTGCAGACAGAACATCTACTTTCAAAGGCCTCTCCCTGATTAGCTCTTTTGTGGACACTGCGCCAAGAGGCCAGTGGATGCTGTTTATTTATAACGAATACAAAGAAGGATAGAAAGAAAAACGGGCATTTCACCAACTGAGGGTATTGGATACTCTCTGATCTGAGGTTAGACTGGAAATTAGCTCAAAATGAAAAGCTTTACAGATCTCAGACTAGATGACCACTGTCCTAGGAGCCTCACCCACGAAGATGAACCCATACACATACTTATTTACCCTTAGCTGAAGCTAAGTTAGGGCTGACACTGGGTTCTAACTCCCAAAAAATCCTCTTTGCAAAAGCAGTCATCTTCTGGCCCTGAAATCAGTCACATCTGATCATCAATCAGGAAAAGGGAAACTGTACACATTTTAACAGTCTCAAGTCTCTGTCATGATATAAGAAGTATAAAAAACAACACCACAGGATCTTATAAGAGGCTTAAGAGCATATTCATTAGAAATGAAATACAAAATACAATGATGCCGCAGGACAGGGGGCAGCAGGCGAACAAGATCCCCACCATTCCCTACCCTCACCTCAATCCAAGGAATGCACCTATATAATACAAATTAGAGATTCCAAACAGGGGGGAGAGGAGGGGTTTTACAAAGTGATTTTCTTGCTATACAGAAAATATATTATTTGCTGTAAGTCACTGCTGAGCTGTTAGGGGCCCAGGGTCAGTCACTGCTCAGGAGACCCCCTGAAGGCACACTGACCCCTTACTGCTTCCCCACCAGTTTGCTGAACACATCGTAGATCTCTGGCTTTTCCTGTGCAAACTGCTCGGCTGTATTTTTCTGTAGCCAGTCAGACGAACGCATCTGTTGCTGCAGGAGGCCAATGAGGTCACCAAGGTTGGAGCTACCAGCACAGGTAGGCTCCTGGTGGCGGGACACAAAAATTACTTCATCTGTGCTGTCTGCTTTGCCGTCCTGATCTGACTGGCAAGGCTGCTCCTTCTCCTCAGCCAGTATCTCCTGCTCCCGCTCTTCCAAAACCTTGCGGATCCGCTGCATACCTGCAGTGGCATAAGGAGCAGAAACACTAGTGGATTAATTTAAGCCACAAAGCGTCCCCAGATCTGTCAGATCCAAAAAAGTTTGGAGAATGGAAGGAAATGGAGGAAAAACAGAGAAGACAAGAGGATAGTAATAGGGTAACTTTAGGATTAAGGAGATGAGGAAACAGTGCTGCAGAAATTCTGGTGGGAGGAAAAAGAGAAGAAAACATTGCTCACCTAACTGTAGCCGGTGGGTCTTGTCCGCAAAGATGATGCGGAACCATCCAGGTTCACTGCATTCAAAGGCTTTACCGCAGGACAGGAGGACCTTGTTATCCAGAAAACGCCTCCAGAGCAGCATCTCCTCCTCAAATGTGCCTGTCCTAAGGTACTAGGAGAGTCAGCAGAAGGGCCAGAGGTTAGTAACATATAGGCTAAATCACCGAGATCCTCATGAATTTGTGATTCCCATGAGGTCTGCAAAGGCCAGGGGAGACACCTTTTACCTCTGAAGTACAGCAGTTGTGATATAAAAGAAGAAATGGGGAGGAAAGTGGCTTGAGAGCAGTAAGATTCCTGCAAGGAGGGAAATGCACAGACAGACGAAAGGAAAAGAACGGACAGAAATACCAGGCAGCCCTTCCCTCTGCTTGTGTGACAACAGATTTGTTAAACCAAAATGCTTATCACAATAATAAACCTTCCTCGAGACGCCGTTGCACCACGTGCCTGCCCTTAGCCCAGAAGCCTTACTTCCTGAGACTACCAACCTTTCGGAAATCAATCCAGACAAAGAAGCCTGCATTGCGGTTGAGAAAAGGAACTCCAAGTGTCTTCAGCTCATCTGTCACATACGTATGGGCAGCTTTTAGGCGGGCATGGTTGGCTCTCAGGTACACCTGGTTGATCCAGTCTAACAAGAAGGAGAAGATAAATTAAAAAAAATAAATAAATAAATCACAAACTGAGAGAAAAAACAGATCTGTTCAAGTTTCCAAAACACTCACAGTGCCTTTCTCCATTTCACCCTTCACCTTCTTTTTTTGTTTTCTGTTTCCTCAAACAGCAAAAAGAGGGGCAAGAACTATTTAGCAGTTTCACGTCTGTGCAGAAGAATATCTTCTTGACCTTCCTGAGGAAGTTTCCCTAAATTCATAGCTCTTATCTGTTCTGGACTGTTAGCACTCCATCCAGGGCAAACCTAGAAATCCAGTTCCATTTCCCTTGTCCCACAAGCCAGTATTCTTTGTTTCTGCTTCTACACAACACTGGCTATTTCTATACGAATAGCTATCATGCTTCTTCAGAGCTGCTCCTCTAATTCTGATGATCAGGAGCTCTACAGAAATGCTCCTTTTCTGAAAAACTGTTAATCTCCTGTTACATGGGCAGCTTCAGGATTATAGAAGACTGTCGGTTAGACTGTACAAACAGGAGACCACTGGGAAAGTAAGAGGAGGGGATCCCCCAAGTACCAGGACACACAGAACAGCAGAGGATCATACAGAGAGCTACTGACTCACCTCTGTCTCTAAGCAGCTGTGCAACTTTGTGCTGCACAGGTCCACAAACCCCATGGAAATAACACAAAGAACCCACAGCATTAGCAACATCTTGGTTCTCTGTATATAAAGTACCAAAACGAATCCCAGAGACAGCAAAATCCTGGAGAAGACACAGAGAGACTACTTCATTACACAGGAAGACCAGGATCTTATTACTACTGCCTTGTTTGTTCCCACAGGAGGAACCTGAGGACACCAAGGCCAACCCTGTCAGCCAGGAAGCCACAGTACGATGGCAACCAGCACCCACCTTGCTTATTCCCCACATCACATGAGTCCGCTGTGGATCAGGCAATCTGTATGTAGAAGGATGCAGATGGGCAGTTAGTGTCATGGGTGCTGAAGCTTTTGGATCACCAGTGCAGCATTGCAGAAACAGAGAGGCAGCATTACACAATGACAGATAGTGCAGCACGGAACATCAGTTAAGTAGGGAAAATTAAAGTCTGACCTAACTTTAGAAGCTAGGAACTCCCTGAAACTAGTTTTAGACACAGCAAATATTTCAGATATACATATATTTGTGAGTGCTATATTTCATGCACAGATTTCCTGTACATATGAAGCTTTTACATATAATGCTAGAAATCAGGCCTGTGCCAATGTATTTGACAAGAATTAAAAGTAATTTTCTTTCAAACCCCAATATTTTGCAGAAGGAGATGGAAATTCTTCTTTTGCAATGTAGTACATCCAAGCCCAACAAAACTGAGCTAAGACTTAACCAAATGTATTTTATTTCCTTGCAACTGAGCACAAAAAGAAAGATAGCAACACTGGTTAAAACTAGAAATTTGAAAAAAACCCAACCCAAAACAGCAAAAAAGCACACCATCTTTTTAAAAGGTGAGATTTGAAAAGTTTTCCATCTTATTAAATACCTAATAAAACACATTCTCCAGTCTGAAATAACACTGTGATCCATGACTACTGTATTAAAAAAACCAAGTAAACAGCAACAAAAAGTCTTTACAGGCATCAACAGCAACATGGGAAATATGTAATAATGTTTAGGTGGGAAGAAAAGGCTCACTCTCTACAAGTGAAACATCTCTTTCCAGCTTTGGGGACTGTCACAAGCAAATACTGAAGCACACATTGAAAAGTGTACCACGACAGAAACGTAACTACCATTTTTTACTTGCTAGATTGCACTTGACAAATGCATTTGCCATTCAGGAATTTAAAAAAAAAAAAAAAAAAGAATTCAGCATAAGGCAGATTCAGACTTTGCTAGCTCATGACTTAACTTCCAGTCACAAGTTCTCAGCAAGGCATCATGTTGAACTGTCACTGGAAGATGGCCAGGGAAGTAGGAGCTGATTTTACCTGTCCATGCCTAGGACACTGTGAAACGTGGCTGATTCATCAAAAACTGACAGCATGTAGATCTCATCTACTATCACATGCAATTCATGTCTGCAAAAGGATAAAATGGAGATTACAGAAGAAGGCTGCTTCTGGTTTAGAAACAGAGATAAATTCAGGCCTGCCAAGACTTGCTTTATACAAAGAAGGAGGATAACAAATTTTGCAGAAGCATTTTTTCTACAACTCAGAAGGTCTGTTATGTGTACATTGAAGTGATCTATGTCCACCTGTCACCCTCTGCAACCATATAACAAGATAACAATTCAGTCATTTCCAATGCACTAGTGAGTATTAATCAGAATAAACCATATCATCACCCACTCAGAATCTGATGGATTCTGAATCTCAGACTATCTGTGATCCACGATGAAGCTGGGAACCCATATTCACACATTGCTTTGTCTTTGCACATACAGAGACTGAGAGGGAAGGAACCCAGCTGCCTACCAGAGAAGCACAGCACCATAGTTTTTGCTAGGACTACCAACAAATAAAACCTGCATTCCCTGATGCAAGTTGCTCTGCCACTCCAGATGACAGCATGGTGCATGTTCCCTTGTCCCCAGCACTCCCCTCTCTTCTCTTAAACCCACCACTGTGTGTGAAGCATAGACTGTTTGCCTGACTTAAAAGATATTCACGGATAAATTTAGAGAGAGTGAGTAGTCCACCAGAGTCTAGAAGCTATGTCCGACTCAGGATGCCTCAGCCTTCCAAACTGACGTACCTCTTAGCAAATTCCAGGTAATCCCGTAGCTCTGACAAGGAGTAGATGTCCCCAAGAGGATTTTGGGGATTCAGAAGAATTAAGGCCCTTACAGTGACACCCTGCAGAATACAAATAACACAGTGTTAAGAGAGTGCCCATCACAGGATAAATTTTCGGTCCCTCCACTTAGGCAGTGAGTGTCAAACAATATTCCCCTTAAGCTTCCACCATGACTTTTCACCTCAAAAGTTAGATTTCTATGAGAAAACTTTTAGCCACAAATTAAGAATTTTACAAATATATCACTTGCAAAATGAACTGAGGAAAAAGATTATAGAGAGAATCTATGATTTCAAAAGGAGATAGTCTGCCACAACTGTTGCCATCTGGTCAACCAATTAAGAGAAGATGCTCTCAGATGTTCTCAGCATGGAAGAGAACTTTCTCTGGGCTGTATCAGTGTGCTGGGTTTGTGTGGCAGGGTTTTTGGTAGCAAGCGAGGGGGCTACAGCGGTGGCCCCCTGGGAGAAGGTTCTCAAAAGCTCCCCTGGCTCCAAGTCAGACCCACCTCTGGCCAAGGCCGAGCCATTTACTGACAGTGGCTACACCTCTGCGATAACGTATTTAAGATGGTGAATCTGAGAGGGGGTTGGGAGTTGTGAGGAGGAGTTACAAGAAGGACACCTGTGTGAACACCGAGATCAGTGGAAGGAAGGAGGGGGAAAGGGGGGAGGTGTGCTGGAGAGGAGACCCCCCTGTATCCCACAATGAGAGGGCAGGGCCGCCCCCTTCCACCCATGGAGGCCACTGGAGGAGCACATGCCACAGTCTGTGGCCTGTGGATGACCCCATGCTGGAGCAGGCGGCTGTGGCCAAAGAAGGCCGGGGGCTCTGAGGGGAGAAGCAGCCCCTGCTGTTGTATTTCAGTGCTGGGAGGACTGCAGCACACTGAGGGGACCTGCACCAGAGCACCTCAAGAAGAATATATCCCGTGGGGAGGACTCATGCCAAAGGAGGTTTTCCTATGAGAGGGAAGCCACATGGAGCAGAGGAAGAATGTGCAGAGTTCTCCCCTCTCCTGAGGAGAAAGGAGCAGTAGACTGACCATAAACCCCATTCCCTTCCCCCTGTGCCGCTGCGGAGAAGGAGGTAGAGATATCTGGAACAAAGCTGGGCCCAGGGAGGAAGGGAAGGGTGAGGGGAGGTGTTTCAAGATGTGTTGATGCTTCTCACTGTCCCACTCTGCTAAGTAGTGTTGTTGTTAGTGTTTGAAGTGATGGGGGTTTTTTTCCTTCCTCTAAGCAGCCTGTCTTTTGCTTATGTAATGGGTGAGCCACCCCTCCCTGTCCTTGTCTCATTCTTGAGCCTTTTGCTTTATTTTCCCCTTCTCAGCCTGGAGATGTGAGTGAGTGGCTGGGTGGTACTCAGCTGCCCTCTGGACTCAAATCATGACAACCAGTAAGTGGGAAGTAACACATTACTGAAGACTGCTCATGAGTGAGGCAAGAAAGATGGGGATTTGAGCTATGTGGATGCAAGTTCTTCCCATTTAAAGCACACTTGGCTGAAGATGTCAAAGCTGGTAATGATCTAAAGATGCAACTGAACATATACAAGGCTTTGGACAACATCAAAACTTACAGATGAACTCTTCAAAAGAGTGATACTCATCTGCATTTATCCTCTACATTTGCATCTCTCTCCCCTGCAAAAACTCTCGGTTCTTAGTGGATTCATCTGCACTACTGTGTAGAACAGTCATTTTGGAGTAAGTCAACTGGCCTCTCTGAAGAACAAACCCTGGGTAGTCCCTATTTTTTAGTGCATGACCAAGTATATTTTCTTTCTGGTGATATGAATGGGTTCCAGTGCTTTGTGAATGTTCTGGTAGTCCTTTCTGTGTGACAAAAACTGACAGACACAATACCAGGGAATTCCCCCTAAGACTGTCCCTGAGTTTGCAAGAAGGCTAATCTCAGGTGGTCTACAAGGACAACCAGAAAGCCAGGTGCTAGGTTTTGAAAATCTTTTGATCCTCAGGCCACTTCTGGGACATGCCATCTCAAGCATATTGTAGTCTTTACAAGTAATGTGAAATTCAGCTAAACTCACCTCTGCCCGGGCATCCTGCAAGGCTTTTTCCAGTTTTTCCACTGTAAGCTGAAAAGGGCGAGTGCTTGTTCCAGTAATCTGAAAGACATCACAAAGAAGGCCAAGTTATTTCAATAGGGTCTGTCTTGAGCCAAATCCCCTGAGAAATATTCCACAAAAGATGACAAAAACCCAACAATAGTAACGTAGAAATCATCCTCCTATCCTTTTATACTACAAAGAGTGTAAATAAACAAATAAAATCAAAGAAATGTTCATCATAGGCTAGCCATACACACAGAATTCTCTGGTTATCCTTGAATAACCAAACAATGCAAAATCTTCATCTGGTCTTCCACCCATAGGACCACCTCTAATACATACTTCTGCCTCTAGGGCTCAAAATGGCCGGTTTTTTCCTCTCAAGAACCATTACTGGGAGTAAGATATAAGAAAAGGACAAGACTGGAATCCAGATTCATGGTCTCAAACAACCTTCTTGCAAATCACATGCCCAGTTTCCCAGCAATAAATTGAGAAAATGCCCACAGACTTCAGTCTATCCTTGTTCTGAGGACTGCTTTCAGAGGTTCCCAAAGCTTGGCACTTCCTAGTATCAATTATTTTTTAATTACAGAGTTTGGTATTCCCTTCCCTCAGAGCTTACCTTACTGTCTAAATAGGCATAGACCAGCTTGACATTACCATAGAGGAAGACACTCTGGGTAATACCACCGTAAAAGGGAGTAGCAATCAGAACAGCTTCTGGAACCGAGAAAACAAAATTGGTTATCAACAGGTCACAGTCCTCCTCTCTCTTCTCACGTACTTCAGCTACACATGAAAGCTTTCTAACAGCTGTGCCCTCTGGAAACACTGTAATGTTATGCCTTTTCCTCCACTTAGTTTTTACAGTAATGCTTTAATCTTCTGCAAGAACCCAGGTAAATATGAGTATGACTCACATTTACTCTAACAAACTAAAACAGGGCACCATGAGAACAGTGAAGGCAGACAGGGCAAGACACCAAGTGTGAGTGCATGACATCTGCAGACCGTGGAGTTGATGAATTTCACAGTGTAACCTTGCAGGAAACAAGAACTTTGTAGTGGGTCAATGCCAGTTCCACTACTTCACTTCTGTCAAACAACATTTAAACAGAGTAATGTTATTTCCCAGAAAAAAACCCCACATTCATCTCCCAGCCATCCACTTACCCCCTGGATCACAAAGGACTGTAGCTAACGCAGAAAATAAAGAGCCACAACCATTTAAAACAATCACCTACAGAAGAAAGAGAGAGGCTAGTGATAAATCTATCCATAGAAAGACAACCCTATAAAATAATTTCTGACCATACTAATAAAATACATTTTCTCCCCAATTCTCTAGCACAGACATTCCCAGAATTTTCCTGCTGACATCCCACTTCTACCAGAAATAACTTTAATCCAATTCTTTGCTTCAGAGACACTTTTTCCTGGTGCTGTTCTTGATTCTAATAAGCAATTTAGAAAAAGAGTAGGCTTTAAATAGGAAAAAAAATGGGGAGCAGTTCTGAACTGCTAGAAAAGCAAACTAATTTTCATCAGCTAATACATGCTACCATCTCTTTGTGGTAACAGCAGCTCCAACCTCCTGCCAAACTTGTGCAAAAGTGGAAACCACTGTCTCATACAGGAGCAGGTTTGACTCCTGCTTCTAGAAGACAGATGCTCACAGGTTCTGTGAGTTTCACTCCAAGCATTGGGCAGAATCTGCTGCCTTGGAGAAGCAGTGAACAGCAAACTGATCAGTGGTAACTTCAGATCACATGAAGTATGCGCTTCTGCTGAATTATTGCTGACAGAAAGGCAATGGCTGCCCCAGCTCCTGCTGCCTTCAGCACTCAGCAGAGGCAGGACCCCTGATCTCTGCAGGCACCTGCGCCCAGCCTGCATCTCTCTCCAGTCAGCAAGTCTTGCAGAGACTCAGGTCTTGATGCCTTCCTCACAACAGCGCCTCAAAAAAGGTCTGTTTTTACAGGCTAAAACTACTCTAAGTTCAATTTCAGATTTTTGTCCTGAGGTGTAACAGCAGAACAGGATGAAATTGAACCTGGCTGAAACAAGGGGCACTCTTTGTTAAGGCTGAGGGATACAGGCACAATAGGTCCCAGAGCTGAACAAGGAGTTGAAAACAGAAAGCCCCCCTGAGAGCCCTGACATGAGGAGTTGGCACACAGAAGTAAAGCATGAGGCAAATATACAGTAGACCCGAAGTGTTTTGGCTGAAGTGTGCATCAAAAGCTACTGAAATGGCTATGAATCAACCTCATTTACATGATAAAAGGCTGTCATCTTACCAAATCATTTGTTTAAAAAAAAGATGAAACTGTTTGACAACAAATGGCAATACATTAGAACAGACACCAATGGAAAGTGGGTTACCCACATTTTCTGCTTTAAGAGGTGCAGGGGCCTTGCAGTAATAGGTCAAAAATCGAGCCACTTCCTCCCGTAAACTGAGAAAGACAAAAGCAAATATTGATTCAGCTTATTCTCCAAGAGGCTGGGCTTCCCCAGGTCCACATCTCAGGAAAATAAAGCCAGGGTGCAGTAAAGTCTGGTGAAAATAGCTGGAAAACAAGATAGCTCAGGCCCATGCCACAGACAGGACTTTTACACATGACAAAGGTGTTGCAGATAACGTCTGTAATGGTGCACACATTTCTGATGAGCTTTAATCGAGGCACAGAAGAGATGGATTAAAGTCCCCAAGTGTTCACTATGTTTCAAAGAACTGTTTGGAGTCACCTAATTTGTCATTGCATACAGTGCTTTAAAAACTGTGTTTGCTTTAGAAAATTGGCATCTTCCCTCACATAAAAGGATTTTTAACTGGATGAATTTGGTAGGCCAGCTAATTTACAGTTTTGCAAAGGAAGAGATGATTAAATGACCTAGAAAAGTTTTAACTAGTCGAGTGCAGTAGAAGCGGTTTGTATTCATCCATCCTGCTTATCAGACAAGCAGTCAAAAAAAGAAGTGTTACAGAAAAGAGGAGACTTACAACATATGTCCCTTCCAGTCGGGATACTGAAGCAGTGGAGGCTCCATCAGATTCATATCGGTCTGTGTCAGCTGGGAACAACGAGAAGAACCATTAAAAGCACAATCACTGATAGCAGAAACATGGAGATAGACAGGATCCTTGTACAGGCACATCCCTGCATAGACACACACACACAGGTGCAACTTCACAGAACCACAGAATCATCTTGGTTGGAAAAGCCCTTGAAGCTCCTCCAGCCCAACCATGAACCTCACCCTGACCGTTCACAGCTACACCAGATCCCTCAGTGCTGGGTCAACCCGAAAACTGGGTTGAGAAAATCACTATTAAAATTAATGCAAGAACCAGGAAACTGATCAGTGGTAATTATGTGAAGGCTGTGTGAAGTTCTAAGTTATTGCAGCCAAAACTTTGCTGCACAGAGATCGACAAAAGGAATGCAGGACAGGCAATACACACATAACCAAGATGCCTGCGGAAGATCTTCTCAGCAAACGAAGCAACCCAAAGAGTCCCAAAGAGCATTTTCCCCAAGCTCTGAGGGCAACAGCTTTCAGCTGGAAAGTAAGTCCCAACTGTGAAAGCTCAGGTCTAGACTGGCAGAAAGAGACAGAAAGGATTTGAATCACAGTCAGGTATGCATTTTCTTTAATCAACTCTCAATATATTCATTTTTTAATGAATTCTAGCTTTCATTTATGTTTGAGTTCCAAGTTACTGCAGATCCTTCAGATCTGTAACTCTGATAAGCTTTGATAAGTGTTAAAGCATAACAGGAGCTTTCAAAAGACAGGAGAAAAATGAAATTATCTTGATAATTCTTCCCCAGGGCAGGCACTTTGTTCCTTATTAGGTGTACATTCTGATCTCAAAGACAGATGCACCTGAACTGCGGAGGCCTTTTAAATATTTCTGTTTAGATAAAGTATTCACCCTGCTTTTATCTAAATATTTTCAAGGTCATAAATATCACGGTTTCACATAATCCAGTTCTATGAAGTTGCAAGGAGAAGCACAGTGGTGGTACAGGCAGAGACAATAGGATATTTTACATGAACAAAAGGGGAATAAACGAATATTATGTATTACAGTGTACCTTCCAAATATTTAATGGCAACCAAATCTATGAGTTAATACTAAAAAAGGTGAGGGTGGGTGGACACAACAAGTAGGCGATAGTGCAAGGGAGGAGGAAAATTCAACATGCAGTGTGAAAGTTTCTCACATCATAACAAAATGACAACATTCCGTATTGGTGTTTTAATAAGAGGTGCCAAGCTCTGGAGTTTAAAGACACTGTCCTTATCCCATGCAGAATTACAACCTGATATAGGATTACAGTTCTTTTATTCAGCTGCAGGTGTTCTTGAAGCCTACGTAGCACAGTACTGTGCCTCCTTAGATCTCTTTCCTAAACTTATCTAGAGAATGCAACATAAAACGTATCAGCAGGCTTGGCCAAAAATTACTATGCAATAGCAAAGAGGAGAACCCTTAAAGGTACTGCATTAAGGGCTAAGGAAACCAGAGGGGCCAACCGAAAGGAAGACCATCTGGGATCTCATGCCACAAAAGATTGTCTGATTTAAGGGTCAAAAGTTGAAGGCAGAAATCTGATACATTACTTTCTTCAGTGAAAACAGTAAATATTTATTGTCCCAAAGAGCAACAAAGTATTTGCCTACCATCCCAGCTGGTGCTGCATTGGAGGAGCCCATACTGCAAGGCCAGGCTGCGACATCTGAGAAAGTGGCAACAGCCTCTTTGTTCAGCTTGTTGCCACAGGCGTGATGGCTCATCTCACTAGAGCCAATGAAGTCTTCACTCGTTTTCATAATAAGGTTAATTGAGATGCAGCTGACTACCACCTCCCTCTGCACTACTTACTGCAGGCTTGCTGTTAAGTTTTAATGGGAAAGGACAGTGAAGGAAGGAAGGAAGGTACCACCTGCGCAGCCTAGAAGGCACCTTATTCGTGCAGGCAGCAGCTCTGCCTTACCTGTTCTTTTAGCTGGAAGGCGGAGTGGTGGGGTAGCGTCCCCCCCGAGCCAGTGGAGTGGCAGGCAGAAATAAAACAAGGAACATTTTGAGGGTGGGAATTGGTGGAAGGGGAGCAACCATGAACTTCAAACCACAGAGGCTGACTGTCCGACCCTGAGCCTCCTTCCCTCCCGGCAGACAACTTCGGGTATGAGAGACTGCCACCTGCCCACCTTGCAGGCTGCACCAGCGCAGTGATTTTAATGGAAATCAAGAAACACTCCTCTACAGCACCCTTCTGTGGTTGTCTTTTGACTTTTTCTACTTTTTGAGTTGTGCTGTGCTTCATGCCTCTCCCTGGCGCAACTGAACAAAGCGAGCAGGTAAGCAGCTGACCCAGTCTGATTTCAAGAGATTTCAAGAGCTGCCACCCTCACACATTTTGGGTAAGTTCAGACCTGGGCATCCAAACTGTGTGACTTTCAAAATGGACAGATGTGAAGATCCTTGAAATTAAATAGAGTTCAAAACCTCTGTATTAAATCAACTAATGTCAGCAGGAGAAAATAAAATGCATCTCATTTTCATTTACTTTTCTGAGCTAAGTACATCCCCAAAGGGAAATCCATCATGAAGAGGAACAGAAAAACACCCTTTTTCCTATCCCCCTGGAAAAATAACATAAATAAATGTACAAATACCTGAACGCAAAAGTGACTTTGAACATGTAAAAAATTCACCACAAAAAAAGTTACCAGAGAAACCTGAGCAAGAGCAATAACTAGGAAAGTGCAAGCACTGAGGAGGAACTACACAGCAAATTTAGTATTTCTATCTGGAATAGAACTTACCCGCTTAGACATTAGGTCAAAGCAGAGTTTATTCTCACTGGTGCCAAAGTTTATTATACCCTAGAAAAAGAAAGAATTTATTGTTTATCAACACAAAAACCACGTGCCTACATTACCTTAGCTGCCACTTCACTAAATTGTCTTCAAAACACTTACCAAGGAAAAGTCAAAACACAGTTCATATAAACTTCACCATATATAACTCGAGACACTTATCTATGTGTATGTGTTTACATATATAACTCAGACACCTAGCTTCTTAGTCAATAAACTGTAAATAAGTACGTACTAACAGTTTATACTTCTCTACAGAATATGTTTGATTTAACCTTGAATTCACTCACTGGTATATATCTAACTACAAAAGAAACCTTAAAACAAAACTGAGAAAAATGAGGTTTACCCTTCTGTAGCAGTTTTAAACAAGGTTTTAGACACATTTCTTTTAGCTAAAAGCATTTGTTTATTGGTCATTACCATTCCACTCCACTGATTTGCTCAGAAATCACATAAACATGTAGTCATGAAAAGTGGTTAGAAGATTAAATATTTCCCTCTGGAGAGCTGACCCTACAGTTCCAAGTTTAGGATTTGGCCCTACTGTTTATTTAGATCTTGAAGAGTTCAAATCTACTAGCACATTTTCATTATTGGAAGAGGTTGGGTAAATAAATTTTTAAAAATGAGAAAGGAAATTTATGCAACTGTACATTTGTGATGTTACTTTTATGATGTTACTGAAGTACAAGTCCAATTTTAGATACCTGTTTAAAAAGCTACCTCCTACATAGACAACAGTGGGTAGAAGAGGCAGTTTGCACCTCATAATGCACCTTGTATCAAAAACTTCACTGCGCTTTTCTATCTTAAAAATCTGGTTTTCACTTCCCAACACAGTGTGACTAAGTCAGGGCTAATAATAAAACACTTCAAAAGTTTTAAGTAGTTCAGTATCTGAATAGGGGTTCTATTTAAAAGTAATCCACATAAATCATTATTTATATTTAGCATACTTGTTACTCAGTAATAATTTGCCATTTAGTATTAACACTCAGCCTTTGTGCCACAAGGGGGGTATGATGAGCTATTTACAACTGAGCAGCCAAGCTTAAGGAGGCAGAAAAAATACTGAGTGTTAGTTAAAAGTAATTAAATTTTTTTAAAAAAAAGTCTATTGCTCGGTTGTTTTATCTCCTGCACCCATCACCTGCAGATATAATCAGATAATCAGAGATGGTCTTCAGTGGGCAGCAGGGGTGATGAGGTGAAAGGAGGAACAGTTCTGTTTGTTCCTGCAGATTTCTTACATCTTTCAAGGTCTGCTACTGCTATTATTTCCCCAAGAGGGAAATCAGAGCGTGCAAACCTCAGCTGAACACAGCGTTCCTCTTTGATATACAGATGACCTGCAAAGCTTTTAATTTCTCTTCCTGAAGCAGCTTGACCTGCACTGTATTACTGAGCTCAGGACACCCCCACACACTTTTATCACACCTGTCAGCAACCCTCTAACAGTTTTTTCCTTAGCAAGAAAGCCAGGAAAACGCTTTGAGGCTCTCACTCACATTGGGGTTCTTGTCTTCATCATATTTGTCAGCATGATAAGCTTTGTACCCTTCCTCAGTGGAGCCACGAAAAACGTTGGCAATGTTGCCACGAGCAGACAGGTAGGGGCTCCTCTGGAAGTCGCCGGGGTTACAGAAGCCGTGCATGTCAACCCTCCTCTCGGTAAGCGGCCGAGCCCTCATCTCTTGCAGGTCGCCCCCTCCTCCTCCTCCCATTCCCGCAATTTCGGAGAGTGCCTGGCTGAAGTCCAAGCCCCGAGGCATTGCGAGGGAGGAGGAAGAGCCGCTATGGCTCTGCTTTAGGATGCTGAGCATCTGAGCAAAGACGTTGAACATGCGAAACTCATGTTCCCGCTCCAGCTCAAACCGGCGCTGCTCCAGTTGCATCCGACGCTCCTCCACATCCAAATCTCGCTGAAATCGGCGTTCTTCCATCTGCAAAAAGCGCTCTTCCATGGCCCGCTGAGACGTCAGGGTCTTCAGCAAGAGATCATCGAGCGGGTCCTTCACACGCTGGCCTTTCCGTTTTTTTCTCAGCCGATGCAAGGCAGAGAAGCCAGGGCGGGGAACCACGTTCTGGATCCGTGACGAGTTTGCCATGTTGGGCTCACTGAAACCTGTGAATATTTAAAAGCAAGGAAGTAAAATTAAACGTGCAGCAAGTACAGTGGCGTGGACATGCTTTGCAGCCTTCCCCTGCCCTTCCTAGGAAACACCCTTCCATCTACCATAGGGTTTTACAGGAAAACCGAAGTAAAACCCGTCAGGTACATCTTGAAGTTTGCAAGTATTTTTCAAGTTTGTTTTTCACTTCGCACATCGGGCACCCCGTTATGCTGCCAGCCCCAGCCCTGTACTCAGCCCCTGAATTAACCTGAGCCATCATCAGTTCCCTCCCCTGGACTAACTCCGCAACCACCACGGTGAAGAGGACGAAGCATTTCTTCCTGATCTCAGACATTAACCTCACACTGGTTATCGTCTCTCTTCTTCCCCATCACGCCGTGCTCTTCCATCAGCCCATCCTAGGCTGGTTTGAAATCCCCAGGATTTCCAGACCGTACCCTTCCTGGCAGCCAAGCAATGGCCAGCTGCACTTTCAGTGCAGGAGTCTCATCTCCTGTAAACGCTGGTTCTGCCAGTGACTTTCAAAAAGATCTTCTTTCCAAGTCCTAATAAACAGCCTAGAAAGCCAGGCAATGATTATTCCCAAGCATTCTTCATTGCTGAGTGTCCTAAAAGATTAGATCCGGAAAATATTTTAAAAGGCAGCGAGGAAAGTTTCACCTGCAGGTTTATAGCATAGCCATGGCAGAAGAGGGTCTCCTGATACAATTCAGCATGAGGACCGCAGACAGCCCTGGTGACGTTCAAATAATACCAAAACCCATGCAATTTAAAAAAATTTTTTTTCAATACGTTAAGTGGTCTCAGCTTTATATGCAGAAATCTAACGCAAATGCCTAGCCCGGCTCACGGCAGACATGCCAGCCCTTTGGATTTCATACACAATATTTAGCCTAGCACAGTAATTTCAGATTTTATTTACCTGCAGCAAGATACGTTTCGGGAATGGCCAGAAGACTATGAATGGAGATACCAGCCTTCTACTTTAAAGCTTTTTGGGACGTGGAAAAATAAGGATCCAAACGTCAGTGCGAAAACCAGGTGTCTATCTCTGCACCAGAAAAAAAATCTCTCTTTCTGGGAAACCGGGCAGAACCCTTATGCTGGAATGTAAAAGGCTCTCCCTACCTGAAGGTGAAACACTGGTTTCAATGGGAATCTCCACCCTGGAGATGGGAGAGTCGTTCTGGGCCCTCTCCAAGAAGGCTCTCTCCATCTCATGCTCTTCAGGGGAGCCCTGCTGGTAAGACATGGCTGGTGGGGGCTCTGGGGTCAAGCAGTGCTCATCAGAGTTCACCTCCTCACATTTGATTTCCATCAGTTCGGGGTGCTGGGAGTGTCCAAAGGGCAGGCCCGAGGAGGCGAACTGGTGGTGGTAGCTCTCCACCATGCTGCCCTGCAGCACCTGCTGCGCCATCATGCTGCCGCCCAGCGAGCCGTAGGCCAGGGCGGGCCGGCTCGTCAGCACCCGGTCCATCACCTCGTAAAACTTCCAGGTCCGGCCGCCCCGCGGGGCCTTGCTGTTGTCCTTGATCCGCCGGTACTCCAGCTTCATCTTCTTGATCTTCTCGCGGCACTGGTCGCCCGTGCGGTGGATGCCCTTCTCCCGCAGCACCTCGGCGATGCGGTTGAAGACGTGCTGGTTGCGCAGGCAGCTCTCCAGCTCCATCTGCACCGACTCGTCGGCCCAGAGCTGCAGCAGCTCCACCACCTCGGGGTCCGACCAGTTGCTGCCGCGCTCGTACTTCTTCCCCCGAAAATCCATCGCTCCCGGGTCGGGGGGTGCGACGG